>NC_064640.1:166690192-166997611 GCF_023864345.2 Schistocerca serialis cubense
GTATCGCTCCATTAGTAAACAGAGACAATGCACTACTACATTGGTGGACAGCAGTTGCCTACAACTGAAGGCATAATACGTCCTCTAACAACTGAAGATCGTAATACAGCTTCTAACAACTAAAGAGCGTAATACGGCCTCCACCGGTTTAAATAATTCTCATAGGAAAAAATGACATTAGGAAAAATTTTTGTTTTGATGTCCCCTACAACCCCCCACAGTTTGTCGGTTTCAATACTTTTCACCCTGTATATAAAATTCTGGTGTCACAGTGTTAGTTGCGATACTCCTCCGAAACGGCTCGATCGATTCTGATGAAATTTTACATGTATATTCGGTAGGTCTGAGAATCGGTCGTAATCTATTTTTCACAGCCATAAGTGATAGGGGTGGTCCATCCCAAAAATTATTTTTTATTTTTTGGGCAGAACTTTTTATTTTTATTTTTTTATGATGTGGCATTAAAAAATAGACAAACCCTAAATTTTCACCCTTCTACCACCAACTCCTATTTTTAATAGCGACTTTAGTAATTTAATAATTTTCAACCCCGGTCGATAACTGATCAGTTATCACTTGATCAACGGCTCGATCGATTCTGATGAAATTTTACATGTATATTCGGTAGGTCTGAGAATCGGTCGAAATCTATTTTTCCTACCCCTAAGTGACAAGGGTGGTCCACCCCAAAAATTTCTTTCTTATTTTTTGGACATAACTTTTTATTTTTATTTTTTTACCATGTGGCATTAAAAAATACACACAACCCTAAATATTCAACCTTCTACCACCAACCCCCATGTTTTAATAGCGATTTCAGTAATTTAATAATTTTCAACCCCAGTCGATAACTGATCAATTACCATTTGATCAGTTATCCCCGCCAGGTGTCTACCGATGATAGTCTTTCACTATTCGATAGATTGGTAATTGAAGAAAACGTACCAAAAGCAACGACTCGAATATCCCTCTTTGAATCGACATAACTAGACCGAGAAATTTAGCTAGGTAGCACGCATCATTCGCCAAACCGGCCTTTAGGCCTAGCGCACACGCATCGATTTTTATCGTACGGAAATATATCGTACGATCAAATTCTTTTAGTGAAACAAAGAAGTTCCTATGCTCTCTTTTGTTCCTCTAAAAGAATTTAATCGTACAATATTTTTCCGTGCGGTAAAAATCGATACGTGTGCGCTTGGCCTTATTCATAATGCTGGCGAACACGTTTCGACACGAAGTTGCCGCTGTGTTTGTATGCTCATAGACGAGCCGTGTATCGGCTGCAATTGTTAAATTCGCGGGGGGGTTACCGTAGAAACGCTAGAACTAACAGTGGCCGATACTGCCGGACTTCCCCCTCAGCCTTTTCTCACTCCATACCCAGTTTTCGGCCATTATTATTGTTTGTGTCACGAGCTCCCGCCAACAACGGCTATTGTGTTACACGTATACATTGTGTTACACATAGACATTATTATTATAGACTAGAGATAATTTATATGGCAAAACAACATTTGCCGGGTCATCTATAACATATAAAGATTTTCAGAGGTGGAACGAAGTTCGCCGGGTATACCTTGTAACTTTATGGAATGATGTTCAAACTGTGTACTGCAGGATTTCGATTGTTAATAGTGTTAGTGTCACGACTTGTCGTTAGGCATCGGCACTGGTACGGTGACGCAGGGTTCAAACACAAGCATCAGTGTGTATTACAGTTGCAGACAGGCAACACTGGTCTGGGCTTTACTCTTAAAGCTGCCTTATCAAAACAACAGCTGTAGTACTGCTGCTCTTCGAGAGTATCGACACATTAAAAGAATACGGAGCAGTCCTCTTTCCGCACTGGGGTTGAAGAACACGATTCGGAAGTTCGAGTTAAATGTCGATTTCAGAATTGTTTCTGGGACAGGCCGATGGCCAATTGCGCCACAAATTGCTGAAGAAGTTACTAGTGCTATGGCTGAGAATACTGGACGCAACGTGTGATATTCAAGCACTGCACGAGCTGTGTCATCACAGTTGAACATTCCATGATCCGCCATTCGAAATCATCCGCGAACAATCTCTACTGAAATTTCATCTGTCGTGGATGCAGATGGTCATCACGTTTGTAACCTGGAACGTAAACATGATACAAAATTAACAGATGTTAACCTCTCATGTGGAAATTAAAATGTCTTTCTTTCAGTCGTTTATCCGTTAATTCTCTTCTGCATGTCCTTACAAAAGTTCGCACGAAGTTTCCTTGCTCTACGATCACTGTTTGTTTATGGGGACCATCTAAAGAAGCGAAAGTTTAATTCTAACCACGCTTTACGTTAAACCTTCGACTGCTTCTCGATTTTTACTGCCACACTTCCTCTGTTTACCAAATTTACAACTCTTTGATACCTCAAGATGTAACCTATTGCTGTCCGCGGCTCGTGGGCTTGCGGTAGCGTTCTCGCTTCCCGCGCACGAGTTCCCGGGTTCGATTACCGACGGGGTCAGGGATTTTCTCTGCCTCGAGATGACTGGGTGTTGTGTGTCTTTCGTCATCATTTCATCCTCATTCGTAGTGGCGTTAAAGAACTTGTGGGGCGACGGCCGAACCGCGGCGCGAGAGGTCTCCTGGCCACCAATGCCATACGCTCATTATTATTATCCTATCGCTGACCCCTTCTTTTAGTTCAATAAATTTATATAAATTTCTTCACTTAGTTCCTTCATTAGTTATCCGATCTATCCTTCTTTTGTAGTGCCGCACTTCCAAAGCTTATATTCTCTTCTCGTCTGAGCCGCTTAACATTTACTTTTCACTTGCTTACAGTACAGATATATACCTTCGTATAAGACTTCGTAACACTTGACCTATACTCTATGTTAGACTTTCTCTTAGAAACGCTTTTCTTCCTTTTAGCAGTCTGTATTTTATATCCTCTCTACTTCATCCAAAGCAGAACTTATGTACTGATTTTGTTGCCTCATTTTCTAATCTAATTTCTTCATTTGATTCGACAACATTCCGTTAACTTTGTTTTGCTTTTGTTGATGTTCATCGTATAACGTCTTCTGCAGACTCTGTCCTTCTCGTTCAACTGGCCTTCCGAGTCGGTCGCTGTCTCTGATAGATTGAGAATGCCACATTACTAAGTAATCTCGCATATTTTCACACGAGCTGCACGAGATGTTTCTCCTCTGTCATTATGTAACGTATTTAAGTTGGGGGTGGACAAAAATATGGAAACAACATAATCACAACACATTACCATGCCTAGTAAGGTGCAGAAAAACCATCTGGTATTCAAAACAGCTTCCAGTCATCTCGGAATGGATAAATACAAGCTCTCTATGGTTTTCAAGGGAATCTTTTACCATTCTTCGTGCAAAACAGTGGCAAGTTCAGGTAAAGATGACGGAGGTTGGTAATGATAACGCAGCGTATCTTTGAGGCAGATCCCAAAGACTCAATAGCATTGAGATCTGATGACTGAGTTGGCCAGGAGAGTTGTGATAATTCGTCCTCGTGCGCACAAAACTGGAAGATGCGAGCTGTGTGAACAGGAGTCCTGTAGCCTTGGGACACAGCAGCACCAATGGGAGGGCCGGCCGAAGTGGCCGTGCGGTTCTAGGCGCTGCAGTCCGGAACCGCGAGACCGCTACGGTCGCAGGTTCGAATCCTGCCTCGGGCATGGATGTGTGTGAAGACCTTAGGTTAGTTAGGTTTAACTAGTTCTAAGTTCTAGGGGACTAATGACCTCAGCAGTTGAGTCCCATAGTGCTCAGAGCCATTTTTGAACCAATGGGAGACAAACATTCTACCAGGGGACGGAGGACGGACCCAATCAGCCAAAATGGTGATATACTCCTTGACAGGATTGCGATCTTCGAGGGTAGCCATGGGGACCATGCGATACCACAATTTTGCTGCTTAAGTCACCAACGAACCACCACCATGTTTCACTTGTCGGACGTAAAGTCGACCAGAAGCTGGAAACAGTGTGAAACAAGACTCAGACGACCAAATGTCATTCTTCTATTGCTCCATAGTTCTGGTTTACCGCTCCAGCATCACGTTTCACTGTTACGGGCATTTGCATCACTGATGCGCGCTGAGTTTGAGTTCGCTTTGGAATTCCCTGCTTATGGAGTTCCCTTCGTGTTGTTTTTGCTGCTGACAGGTTTTGCGAGTGCAACAAGCAATTCTGCAGTGACTTTTGCACTGTCGTCCTCTTATTTCTCGTGACAACCATCCTCAATGACCATCCGTCAATATCACTTAACACGTACTTTCATCCGCGTTATGATATAGAGGATAATGTTTTTCCGTTTTTCCTGTATGTGATGAAGCCCTCGAAACGATGCTTCTTGAAACCAAATACTTAGGCTACCTTGGTTATGGAAACGCACCCCCCCCTCCCTCCCCCATACGAGCACCAACAATTTGCCCACGTCCGAATTCACTTAGCTCCGCCATAATGTACTAACAATTACATTGGACCCTGTTCTAATCACGGCTCACACTTGCGACGTATTGAGAACATTGCACAGGTGCCGTTTGTGGTCAAATACACCAGTACAACCTGCGGGCTTGGCTAGTATCTGAAAGTAAACTTTTTTGCTTCATTTTGTAGCCATTTGTATCAGTATGGCAGTTACTGTTACTGCTGAACCATGAACACTGATCCTGTTACCTGTAAGATCCTCAAAGACGTCAAATCTGCTCGTTGAGAAATAATTGTATATATATTGCAATATTCGCTACATTTTCACTGTATATTCTAAGCTTTTCCAGAGGAATGTCTTAAAACTGTTATGCAAGAAGTTTAGTGTCGTCTACAAGCTTGAAACTGGGAGAAATTCTCTTAAGTATTACAGCATTGCAGAGTAACGTTTGTATAAATCAAGTCAGATTTTGTATGACTTTTGAATTTGGCGCTGGAATAAGCATGCAACTAAATCTTATATCCTACTTATGAAAGTTAAACTTCTGCAAATTGTTTCATATGCAAATTCTGTTGTTAAATCAGTGGGTGCAACTCACTTATCTACAGAAGGATAAACGCCGCATCCCATCTCACGTAGACCATAATTTCGGTAAACACTTGTCCCTAATATCTCCCTCTCATCAACGTTTTGTTTCACCTGATTTTCTATACTAAAATATTGCATGATTTTCAGAAGTGCTTAAAATCATGTCCTCCGATGTTAGTCCTTCCCCAACTTGAATTACTGACGAAAATTACACTTTTATGCTCCTATGATACGAAAGATTTTTTTATTGTAAGTTTTTTCGTTTACACACTTGTAATAGGTTGTCTACAACGGACAGTGGTTGTTTGTATGACTTATTTAACATAATTTTAATGAAGAAAGTAAGACGACGATGCGTTTCGTACGTCTGCTTGCCAACAAATATGATACATTTCCCATGACACCCATTAGCCAGAAAGTTAAAATTTCAAAATGGTTCAGTAATTGCATCAGGCAAGTTTGTCATTCTGCTGCATAAACTGGCACATTTCTTTTTTCAAATGTAAAGCACCAAGGAGTTCAATTACTACACCTGTTAACGTGAAGAGTTTGACAACATAGAACTGCTTCTCCAAGGGGGATAGATACGCTAAATTCTACAATAAAATGTGGGATTAATTATTCGCGAGTACACGATAATGGAAAAATGGAACTCGAAGTTACTACAATGAGACAGTGTAAACGATCTGAAGCATTTCATGGAACGTTTAACTTGAACAATCATTGATCATAATGATCATAACATTTTTCAGTAACAACATTTTCCGACTCGGCTGTTACTAGATTATTTATAAGTATTTTAAAATCACGATTTCGGCGTATGTGCCATTTTCAAGTGTTAACTGAACATGAAGTTCGTCAATACACATTTTTTACTGTTAAGATGACGTCGTCCTTCGTGTCCAACCATATCTCCATATTTCACTCAATAAGTGTAAGAATAAATCAGATTTCTCATCTTTGTATAAAAAAGGACAATAACTCCGTCAAAGTCAGTGTAAATACAGCTGCCTTTTTCCATTGTGCATTCGACAGTACGACACTTAAAAAGATGAAGCCAAGTATGAAGATATGGTTGGACATATGGAAGATATCCTGTTAACCGAAAAGAATAAGAATTGACACACTTGCTGCTGGATTATCATTTGACAGTGGTTCACACGTAGAAATTACGGTTGTGAAATACCAGCAAATGTGTAGTCGAGGCAGAACAGGAACATGTTGTCAGTTCCGAAATACTGCAGGACAACGGACACAAGCGAACAGAAAGTACTCAGACTTTACATTTTTTCTGGGAGTGTGTCCTCTTTCATAGTTTCACCCTGAAATCCACTTACCAGTAAATGAAGTAAATTCATTTGTGCGAACTGCTTGTACTTAAAGATGGTGATCAAAATCGCCTTATATGCTGGTAGAATAAGTATTTTGTAATACATGTGTGACTTATCTTCTGTGAAGCGTGCAAGCTACCTGTTAGTGAATCGCTCTTAAGCCAGAATCCATCGGACTGGGCAAAGAGTTTGCATTATTTTTGTGCCAACGCTAGCGCCACGTGCCAGGAAGTGAAGGTTGCGTGTGGTGTGTTGCAGGAGGCGCAGGATGGCAGCGAATGGCTGTGGCCGGGAGGGGCTGACGCCATGCCTGCCCCAGTACGACGCCAGGCCTACTACGTACGCAAGGACGGTCAGTCGCCTTCTGATTCTTATTTTTTATCTTCCTATGTATTAATGACCTGACAGACAATACTAACATATCTTGATAAGACTTCAGTGGGCGCAAAGAGTTGCAACTTGCTTTAGAAATTCAGACGCACAAAACTGTGCACTTTAAAAAACGCGGTATCCTATGACTGCAGCATCAATGAATCACAATTGGAGTCATCCAAGTGTTACAAATACTTGGGTAGAACAGTTTGTGGAGATATGAAGTGCAGTTTGATCACAAGGGCTCAGTCTTTGGAAAGAGCACTTGGCAGACTTTGGTTCATTCTTGCGATACTGATAAAATGTAATCAGTCTACAAAGGATATTCATGACCAAATACTCACGCAGTCTAGAACAAATAGGGGATATGGAACTGATACAAAGAGAGGTAGCACGAAAGGTGACATGTTTCTTTGATCCACGGGAGAGCTTCAGGGAAATGTTGAAGTTTGAACTGTCAAACCCTTGAAGATAGAAGACAGTTACCTAGCGAAAGCCTACTTATATACTCACAATGAAGTGAGGTACCTAGCAATATCCTACATCTCCCCTCGTAGGGATCGCAAAGGCGCTTGCACAGAGGCATTTAACCAGTCCTCCTTACCGAGCTATACAGGCAAATGAAACATGAAGGCGTCATAATACGTAGTGTAACGAGAAGTACCCAATGCAGTGAATTTCGCAGAGACTAGCTGAGTGTAGATGCAGATGGATGAACTGTTAGATTAGATGGTGAAATTTCACTCAAAATACCTTACTGAAGATAGATATTTATTTTATTTTCTTCTTTTCTCCTTTATACCATAACGTACACCCATTCAGCCTACGAAATCCTACTAATTAGAAAAATGAGTATCATTTATTATTATCACAATGTAATTAGGAGCAGTGTGAGCTTCTTGTCGTGGACTTAATAATATTTTGCCAAGTTTATCACTTTTTACAATGCACTCTTCAAATAGTAACTCTCCAAAATAGTAGGATAGATACCCCCTCCAGGAAAATTAAAGTGGCCTTTGGAAAAAGCGAAGCGGATTTATGAATATGAAGAGCTAAGATGGAAAACCAGTCCTAAGCAAAGAAGGGAAAGCTGAAAGGTGTAAGGAGTGTATAGAGGATCTATGCAAGGGAGATGTACTAGAAGGCAATGTTATAGAAATGGAAGGGGACGTAGAAGAGGATGAGATGGGAAGTAGATACTCCGAGAAGAATTTTACCTCACACTGAAAGACCTATGTCGAAACAAGGCCCCAAGAGTAGACGACATTCCGTCAGACTTACTGATAGTCTTGGGAAGTCCAGCCATCACAAAACTCTTCCATCTAGTGTGCAAGATGAATGAGGCAGACGAAATACGCTTAGACTTGAGCAAGAATGTAAAAATTCCAATTCCGAAGAAAGCAGGTGCTGACAGGAGTGAATGTTACCGAACTATCAGAGAATAAGTCATGGTTGCAAAATGCTAACACGAATTCTTTACAAAAGAATGGAAAAACTGGTAGAAGCCGATCACTTTGGATTCCACAGAAATGTAGGAACAATCGAAGTAATACTCATTCTACGACTTATTTTAGAAGATAGGTTAAGGAAAGGCAGACCTACGTTTATAGCACTTGTAGCGTTAGAGGAAACTTTTGACAATGTTGACTGGAATATTCTCTTTGAAATTCTGAGGGTAGCAGGGGTAAAATACAGGGGGCGAAAGGCTATTTATAACTTGTACAGGAACCAGATGGCACTTATAAGAGTCGAGTGGCATGAAAGGGAAGCATTAGTTGAGAAGGTAGTGAGACAGGGTTGTAACGTATCCCCGCTGTTATTCTATCTATACACTGAGCGAGCAGTAAAGGAAACCATACATTGAGCGAGCAGTAAAGGAAACCAAAGAAAAATTTGAAATAGGACTTAAAGTTCAGGGAGAAGAAATAATAGCTTTGGTTTGCTGACGATTTTGTGCTTCTGTCAGAAACAGCAAAGGTCTTGCTGCACCATCTGAACAGAATGGACAGTGTCTTGAAAGGAAGGTACAAGATGAACAAGAACAAAAGCAAAACAAGGATAATGGAATGCTGTCGAATTAAATCAGGTGGTTTTGAGAAAATCAAATTAGGAAAAGAGTCATTTAAAGAGGTAGATGAGTTTTACTATTTGGGCACCAATATAACTGATGATGGCCGAAGAAGGGAGGTTATGAAATGTAGACTGTAAGTCGCAAGAAAATCGTTCCTGAAGAACAGAAATTTAACATTAAATACAGACTTCAGTGTTAGGAATCTTCTCTGGAGCGTAGCCATGTACAGAAGTGAAACATGGACGATAAAGAGTTTACACAAGACGAGGATAGAAGCTTTTGAAATGTAGTGCTACAGAATAAGGTTGAAGCTTGGATGGGTAGATCACATAACTAATGAGAAGGTACTGAACAGAACTGGGTGGAGAAGAAATTTGCGGCGCAGCCTCTCTAGAAGGTGGGATCGGTTGATAGAAGACATTCTGAAACATCAAGGAATCACCAATTTAGTATTGGAGTGAAGTATTTGGGGGGGGGGGGGAGAGGGGGGGGGGGTAAAAATCGTAGAGGGAGACTAAGAGTTGAATACAATAAACAGATTCCGCAAGATGTAGGTTGATGTAGATAATCGGTGATGGAGAGGCTTGCGAAGGATAGAGAGGCATGGAGAGCCGCATCAAACCAGTCTTCTGACTGCAGACCCTAACAGAAACAACATTAGTTCCTAGTCTTGATGATTTAAATATTTCATTATCTGTCGTCCTAAAGGTTTTTCTACTACAATTTTGATGAACCTGTCTTCCTGTGATATCGTTGTATGACGAATGCTTTTAGTCCTTTTAGCTTTTATGCTTGCTACAATGCTAGGTTCCTTAAATATTACACTACTGGCCATTAAAATTGCTACACCAAGAAGAAATGCAGATTATAAACGGGTATTCATTGGACAAATATATTATACTAGAACTGACACGTGATTACATTTTCACGCAAGGGGTGCATAGATCCTGAGAAATCAGTACCCACAACAACCACCTCTGATCGTAATAACGGCCTTGATACGCCTGGGCATTGAGTCAAACAGAGCTTGAATGGTATGTACAGGTACAGCTGCCCATGCAGCTTCAACATGATACCACAGCTCATCAAGAGTAGTGACTGGCGTATTGTGACGAACCACTTGCTCGGCCACCATTGACCAGACATTTTCAATTGGTGAGAGATCTGGAGAATGTGCTGGCCAGGGTGGCAGTCGAACATTTTATGTATCCAGAAAGGCTCGTACAGGACCTGCAACATGCGGCCGTGCATTATCCTGCTGAAATGTAGGGTTTCGCAGGGGTCGAATGAAGGGTAGAGCCACGGGTCGTAACACATTTAAAATGTAACGTCCACTCTTCAAAGTGCCGTCAATGCGAACAAGAGGTGACCGAGACGTGTAACCAATGGCATCCCATACCATTACGCCAGGTGATACGCCAGTATGGTGATGACGAATACACGCTTCCAATGTGCGTTCACCGCGATGTCGCCAAACTCGGATGCGACCATCATGATGCTGTAAACAGAACCTAGATTCATCCGAAAAAATTACGTTTTGCCATTAGTGCACGCAGGTTCGTCTTTGAGTACACCATCGCAGGTACTCCTGTCTATGATGCAGCGTCAAGGGTAGCCGCAGCCGTGGTCTCCGAGCTGATAGTCCATGCTGCTGCAAACGTCGTCGAATTGTTCGTGCAGATGGTTGTTGTCTTGCAAACGTCCCCATCTGTTAACTCAGGGATTGATACATGGCTCTAGGCGCTTCAGTATGGAACCGCGTGACCGCTACGGTCGCAGGTTCGAATCCTGCCTCGGGGATGGATGTGTGTGATGTCCTTAGGTTAGTTAGGTTTAAGTAGCTCTAAGTTCTAGGGGACTGATGACCACAGATGTTAAAGTCCCATAGGGCTCAGAGCCATTTGAACCATTTGATACGTGGCTGCACGATCCGTTACAGCCATGCGGATAAGATGCCTGTCATCTCTACTGCAAGTGATACGAGGCCGTTGGGATCGAGCACGGCGTTCCGTATTACCCTCCTGAACCCACCGATTCCAGGATCTCGACCAACGCGAGCAGCAATGTCGCGATACGATAAACCGCAATCGCGATAGGCTACAATCCGACCTTTATCAAAGTCGGAAACGTGATGGTACGCATTTCTCCTCCTTACACGAGGCATCACATCAACGTTTCACCAGGCAACGCCGGTCAACTGTTGTTTGTGTATGAGAAATCAGTTGGAAACTTTCCTCATGTCAGCACGTTGTAGGTGTCGCCACCGGCGCCAACCTTGTGTGAATGCTCTGAAAAGCTAATTATTTGCATATCACAGCATCTTCTGCCTGTCGGTTAAATTTCGCATCTATAGCACGTCATCTTTGTGGTGTAGCAATTTTAATGGCAAGTAGTGTGTATATAGTTCTACATTTGTTACGAGTGGTCATGCTCCACTGATGTTTGGTTTGTGGGGCACTCAACTGCACGGTCATCAGCGCCCGTACAAAGTCCCAATTTTTTCACAGTCCAATTTTGTACACAGTCCAATCTATTCACTGTCACGAATGCTGCTGCTGCTGATGATGATGAAATAATGAGGACAACACAAACAGCCAACACTGGGCGGAGAAAATCCCCAACCCGCCCGGGAATCCAACCCGGGACCCCGTGATCCCGAACAGCAACGCTAGCCACTAGACCACGAGGTGGCGACTCATGCTCCATTGACAGGGCCCTTTGCAGCTACACAATTCATATGAGTTTAACTGAATTCCCCATCAGAGATTGACAGGATACGACAATGCGAAAAAGGAAAGTCTTTCCTGATGTTTTGCAACTAACATTTATTCAGTCTCAAACCACTCGTCGGCCACCTGTCGACGGCCTAAGAACCCGAAACTCAGTCTATATTTAAGTAAATCATAATTTCAGAGCGTGAGGAAACTGTTTACTGTATTATATTTTAAGTAGTGTTTTCTTCTAGAATATCATGAGTGCTGCCTCATATGCATATGCTACAACTGGTTATATAATAACTTATATATGATTATTTTGGTTTTCATAAATATATTTGTGCTCTTTCAGGT
Source organism: Schistocerca serialis cubense (assembly GCF_023864345.2). Classification (NCBI taxonomy): domain Eukaryota; kingdom Metazoa; phylum Arthropoda; class Insecta; order Orthoptera; family Acrididae; genus Schistocerca; species Schistocerca serialis. The sequence goes on from NC_064640.1 coordinate 166,702,054, forward strand.
ATTTGACGAAGGATACATGTGCGTTTGTAATCATAATATTAATTTAATATTTTACTTCTCAATATTACTTACTTCACAATATTATTAATTAATTTAATATTAATTTAATGTTAATTTAATATTAATATTAATTAATTTAATATTTTATTTGAAGAAGGGTCTCAGATATATAAATTCATTTACATGTCCACAAGTTTCAGTTTGAAACGTTTATCCATTATGGATGCGGGAAACTGCGACTGCGATGGATAAAGGTTTTCAGAAATAACTGCAACCAGTCACTTTTGTGATGATTCAGTTCTTTATTTTACCATGACCAGTTTCAAGTCACCTAGCGATTCATCATTTTATGCACAGTTTATTATGCGTCAGATCCATCGCTGCATCTTGTGGAAGAATGGTAGTGAGCTTTTAAAATTCCGCGAAAGCTGTCTGTGAGGCCGAATTCGAACGTCAAACTTTAATCACTGTATCATCAAATTGCTTAATTTTCATTCATTTGAATGTGGATTATCACCGAATGGTTTGTGTAGTCTTTCAGCATAAAGAAACTGCTCAAACAAATTACGTTTTCTTTTCATTATGTGAGAATGTATTACTTGACCACGATATTATTGCATTTCGCCTGCTCTGGGCGTTATCGGAAGCACGCGGTGACGTTACACTAAACAAGTACAGTGGTGACTAAGGAAAACGCGTCGTACTGTGAATGATTTCAAGACAGTTGTACATATACTACCAAATGCTTCAACGTGTAATCGTGAAATTTCTTGATAAAAGCTCACCATAAGCCGACCGAAGCGTTCCCACTCGCAGGTGCTACAGGGTCACAATTATTGAACTATATGAAAAAAACTCGTCATAATTTGTGAACAGTTTGCGTTAGGACGTGCAAACTGCACGTTTGGGCGCGGGGCATGGTGGGAATTTCATGTTTTGGTTTAGCGACGAAGCCCACTTTCATTTGGATGGGTTTGCCAAAAAGCAAAATGGGTGCAGTTGGAGGACTGAGTATCCGCATTTCGGGATCGGGAAGTCTCTTCACTCTCAGCGTGTGACTGTGTGGTGTGTAATGTACAGTCACCGAATAATCGGTGCGATATTCCTTGATGGCACGGTGACCAGCGAACGGTACATGAAGGTTTTGGAAGACGATTTCATCCCCATTATCCGAAGTGACCCTGATTTCGACAAGATTTGGTTCATTCACGACAGAGCTCGACCCCATCGAAGCAGGATAGTGTTTGATGTCGTGGAGGAGCACTTTGGGGACCTCATTCTGGCGCTGGGGTACCCAGAGGCCATTGGCACGGGCCTCGCTTGGCCGTCATATTTTACGGATTCTGGACACATGCGACTCCTTTTTGTGGGGCTACAGAAAAGACGAGGTGTGCAGCAATAACCCCAAAACCATTGCTAAGCTGGAAACAGCCATTCAGGAGGTCATCGACAGCATCGATGTTTCATCACTACAGCGGGTCATGCATGATTTCCCTATTCCTTTGCGCCACATCATCGCGAATGATGGCAAGCATATCGAACATGTCAAAACTTACATACGAATATCTGTAGTAATCTTTACATGTTGAATTTCATAACTTATTTTTTTCTTCATATAGCTCATAATTGTCACCCTGTATGATATTGTGATCATCTAATACTTATAACTGGTATTCTACACTTCCATGATGGAGAATGTGAACAACGTTCTTCTACCCAGTTGAGCCTATTAGGAAGTGCGGTAGTTCATTAGAAAAATCAATAGTGGGATCACGTGAAGTACACTGAGCTAAGGTTCACTTCTGACATCTCACCAGATTGTGGTCAAGCACATTTATTTTTTTATCGCTAGAAATGTCTTTGTTACTACAAACACAATGAAGCGGAGGCTGCATGCGTAAAAACGAAATCATTATATAACACTTCCGTCTACTACTGTTATACCATAACCTCTAAGCTGGAAGCAGTTCGTATAATGAAATTATTTTTATTCAAGCAATTACAGTATAAAGAAGCAGAGCAGTGTTACCCTCTGAAAGGATTTTTGTTGTGTTGACCGCGATTTACCTAACGGAGGTGGCTTATCAGAAGTGAAAGTCAGAATTACGTACATATTTAAACAGTAATAAACAATATTTTACCTATCCACACTGTTCACAGAATAAAGATAACGGTCACTAGCCTAATGAGACATGAGAATGATTAACATTCTTGTACAAGAAAGTAGGTATGAGTAACTTTAACGGACAAACACAACCTATACTTTGCCACACGAGAGTGCAATGAACTCTGACACCTGCATATGTTAACGTTAAGGTTGGAGCTGACAGGTAGAGCAGAACAAACTATTTGCATAAATATAACAGATAACTATACACACTACTATCTTCAGGGCTTAGTCAAACTGAATGGTCTCAATAATATTACTATCAATATTCACTGTAGAATCATGAAATGGACATAGGTTCAGTATTTCTTTTACCAATTAATTTTCCATCTGACATGGAAAAAAAATATTTCACTAGCAAACTATTTCTCACTGGCCTTTGAATAAAAGAAGCTACTGTTATAATAGATAGTGGTCTTCCTGTTAATTGTTACCTAGAATAAGCACAATAGACAAACTGAGGGTCCAGTTACATTATTAATATGTACTTTCAATACACAAGAGACAAGCACTTAGCAAATATGAGTATATAGCTTCCAACAAATGCAGTGAGACACAATATTGACATATTTGTAAGAAACTAACTCACCTTTTACAATTTACGACAGGCAGCACTATGATCATTAACTAAACAAAACTTTATAAGCCTCAGTTTTAAGAACTTTTAAATTTTAAAGTAACAGGAAATTGTTTACTAAGAAAAACATTTCGTGCCAAACTTTAGTAATATTTACTTTTGGAACCATCCTCAAGATGGTTTATTGCCTGTCTTTATTACCAAAGTCTTCTACTTTCAAGTCAATGATTAAATAGGTAACTTTGAAAGTCCACAAAACTTTAAATTGGACTGTTTCAATCACTGGGAGGCTTTCACAAACTTACATTTACTACCTCCCACAATTTTACCAACTCCACAGTAAATCTGAATACTCCCTTCTTACCAAATATCAAACAACATTATTTAATTAACTGTTTGGCTTTGAGGCTTTCATTTTTTCCACAACAAGGACACTTGGTAATCGTAGTTCAAACGGAGGGAAACCTGAGAGGTGGTGTGATACGGAAAAAAATCAAGATAGGTACATATATTCAGTTACCTTATATTTGAGCACTCCTAAACATCCAATGATCTGATCCTTCACTTTACATATCTATAATTCCTTGGTTCCTTTTCAGTGATTGCGCAATGTGGTGGCGAGTGCATGTCGGTGGGTGGAAATGCTCGTTCTTGGTCATAGGCTAGATACCAATTTCAGAATAGTTCCAGCTCTTTATCCATCCATCCGAGGCATTAGCACCTTGGAAATCGGCACCAAAAGCTTCTCTCGGCACCAGCACAATACACAACTTTTGCATGAGCAGTTGATAGTTTGGTAGCTCGTCCCCGACTGACTCTTAATCCACCTCTTCTACCAATGCCAACCACAATTTGCACGCGCTACTAAGTTCCGTTCCGGAGGGGAACCACACCACCTTTTACATACAAAATGACTAAAAGCCCTTAGTGAGGATCAGTCTTTACAAAACAGCAAGTAGTTACTTTAAACAAAACATGTCATTTGCACATATTGGTATTTCTATGAAAAATTATTTAAACAAAATTACAATTATATACATTAAGTTTTGTTCCTTCCAAATGAGAAAAAGAATTTAAATGATAGATACACTACATTGCATAGAATCAAACCATGAATCAAAGGTTTTACAAAGGAAAAAGCGAACACTCTTGTGCTATCAATACGATCAAATAATATTTACAATAACAGAAGGTAGAACAGAAAAAAAAATTATGTCAGTAGAGCTATGGAACTGTGGTGTTACAATTAGATCGCTCTAGTAGTGCCTTACGGGTTTGAGGATAGATACATAGATTCAGTGTTAATTTGTGACGTCAAAGACATGTGCGGAAAAACGGGCTATCCTTCAAATGTAAGAGCTTAGAGGTAAGTGTTGGCATCTGTTGCTGCATATATCACTTAGGGGTGAGATCAATGTCAATGCTGATAGTTTCCGTACCCAGCAACAGATGGTAACACCTATCTCTAAGCTTTTACATTTGAGGGCCAGTCCGTTTTTCCGCGCATGTCTTCAATTCTCTGCACCTTTGGCCGAGAACAGTGTCCTATGCAACTTACACGTCCCAAGTAGCAACGAATTAATCGCCAGTATTAGGGAACAGTGTTGAGTGTGCTTTCCTCCTAGCACGCTGAAACGGCGAAATTAAAGGCAGTATATGGTTGTAGATGAGTGTAAAATGTAAGGAAAGGAAAAGGTAAAACCTTACTGTAGATGACACGTACCTTCTGAACATCATGCAACAACGGGGACAGTGAAGTAAAATGTAAGTTGTTACTGGTTAGTATCATCTCCATACAGAGTCAATATAAGGAAGAAGGGGTTGTCACACATTTAAAAATTGAAGATAACGTAAAAGTCGTTTTTCTTAAAAGAAAGAAAAAAACTGGAGCCATATGCGTGTCAGTTGTGACTAAAGAATACAACCCTTGTAAATGTTATTAGCGCACATCTCACTGCAGGGAAACCTTCTGCCTATAAAAAAATCCGGGTTTATTTTGATCTGCCTGTCAAGCAGGATGAAGCAGTGGTCGGTTTATCAATATTTCGATGTAAATTTCTTAAAGGATTATGGGAGAACAAAATGAGTTCGAGATATTATTTTGCTGCTACATGGCTTTTCCATTTTATGTACAACAAGATAGCAGGACTCTTACTGATAACATTTTCGTACATAACACAGATGTCGAAAAAAATTAATATTCAGTGCTTGCTATTGCACTTTCTGAATAACATAATACCAGTAAAATGAACAATGTAAAGACATACAGCTCAGATGCAACTCCGTAACAAGCCGTTTATTAAAGATACAAAAATACATTGTATTGAAAATGAACTACTAGAGGTAGAATGTGATAAGGTACACAGGGGGCGAGATATTAAAGTGAAATGCGATGTGTTTTTTTTTAAATATTAGTATCAATAATTGAAACTAATTTTCAAGAAGAACTAGTCCAGAACTTTCACATAAAAGCAACCATGTGTAATTGATAGTATTGAAATATCTTCTAAACGGATAAGAAAAATTAAAGTAATCGCCAGAACAAGAGAAGATACAACATTAGTCCTGTTTTACGAAAATTATTGCAATATGTTAAGAGAAGTTCTTAAAATCTCTATAAATATTCACAACTTAACAGAAAATAATAACGGTGGTAACATAATTCGAACTATATGAAAAAATGCTAAAATGAGAATTTGTGTGCTATGCAGGGCTTGGACCGATAGAGAAGTGGCAAAAGTGGGAAATCCAGATGGCAAAGCGTTTAGAAAACAGCGTTTACGGGGCGTATCGCGAGGGGAATGAGCCACTTAAGTTACCGTAGTTACCGGCAACGGCGAGAGCACAGGACAGTAATCCGAGGGTCGCTGGGTTGAGTCTCTATGTGGATCCATTTCAATTTTTAGTTTGTACGTTACACTACAAATAAACCGGAATGCTCTGTATATTTTATTTATTAATATTTTCATGAAAAGAAAAGGCAAAGGAAACTTAGAGAGCAAATAAATTTCCAGGAAGCGATCGTAAGACGTACACGAAAGTTTCGTATATAAAATTTGATACTTTTATTATTTTAAAGTTGATGATTTGCACGCGCTGGGATGATATTCATTGTTAAAACAGGGGAAGCAGTAATTTTCTTGGCATCTCGCACACATTATAAATGTCGCATTTCTACAATTACGTGGTGTCTTAGAATTTCTATATAAAAACAACTTAATTTACATTCATAATGTTCTCTCTCATCCCACAGCTTGGCAGCAAATCAGGCATAACGCATTATTTCGCCAGCTATTAGTGAGGATAACTAGTGACGTACAGTGGAATGTATTTTGAGGCAGTCTTCTCGTGATTTGATTTCTTCTTCTCTCTCTATAAGATAAGAGCAGCTTTGAAGACTTTTGATCAAATTCTTTACCTGACGATAAAAACAGACATTGTTGGAGTGCACTAGCGGAGTGCATTTGGGAGAAGCACTTTAAAACTGCATGATGGCAATGCTTATTCATCTTGAAAAATTTCTTCGTATGATTGTAGATTTTTTTATCCTCTCCATGGGTCAATTAACAGAATTAATTCGTTTTCCGCACGGAGGGATTCATCACATCAGTCAAAAAATTGTTATGTAAGACTGTTGTAAGTTCCCCAGATTTTGATGAAGTAATGACGATATTTGAGACCTCGATCCAAAATTTTCCTTTGCCTCTAAGAAAATATTAATCAGTATGATATATTGATCATTATTACGGCTTATTTGCATGATAAGAAACGTAAAAATTGAAAACACAAAAAAACGACGACCTCACGTCCCTGCGATTACTGTTCTGTACTCTTTCCGTTGTGCCAACGGCTGCCGGGAAGCTAAGATAATATAAATGGCTCGTGCCTCGTCCGATCCGCGACAAAAGTGCTAATTTTTCTGAAAACTTGGCTATCTGGAACTCCAACTTCTGTACCGTTCATTTATGAGCAGGTACTGCGTATACCAGAAATTTGGAACAAATCGGTGACGACGAGTGGGCGCGGACCCTTTGTGAGTTTGTATGTCGTGACTACGCAAATTGAAAGCATTTTTCGTTGCCATTCATTAAATGTATAAACATCTGCCTCTTTACAACGTTTTCGACCGGTGAAAGTAGTGTGACATTTAAGCACAAATAATTTATCTAGTAAACCGTAGTTTTCGTTCGAGAAGATACATTGTCGGACCTTCATATGTAGACTTTCATAGGTATCTTCTATTACCTATTCCCACCATTTTTCTGTGTAAATTATGGTATTTTCGTAGAAAAGTTGAAGCTTTATGGAATGAAAGGTATTACATACAACGAAAATCCCCATGCCCCCGTGGGCCATATTCCATTTATAATAGTTTCTTTTACAGCCAGAGGGTGTATCACCATATTTAATCGACTTCGCAATCATGGACATGGAAAGGAAGGAGCCAGAAAAATAATGCTTTGGACTCCTGAAATTCCTTAAAGACTTTATGATACAAAGTTATTGTGGTTTTCAGTCCGAAGACTGGTTCGCTGCATCTATACACGCTAGTTTTCGTATGTGGATAACTATTGTACAAAACATCCTTTTAAAATTGCTTATTGGAGTCACCTCCCCCTACAGTTCTTACCGTCGCACTTTCCTCCGGTGCGGCACTTTGCGCCAGCTACGTAAATTTTGCATTGTTATTTTTGCAACTAATGATGGCTCGTTTCTTAGCTAAGTAAGTGCCAGTCTGCAGCTTCGAAAGTAGGGAGATCAACCCTCCGTTTATACCAGAATTTTTTCTGTCAGTTGGCGGTTCCTTCACCTCCGTCAGTATGTTAAGACTGTCAAACTGGACTGTGGTTCAGAGTCTACGTAACACTGCAGGTCTTCTAATAACTGGTTGGGTAAATCTGATCAAAAGTCGGAGGGAGGCAGGGGAATATCATCTTCAATAGGACCATATCTTATAAGGCCCTGTGGTGCTCAAATCAACATTGAACTTCGAGAGAACTTTCGTTTATTCTTGCAATTATAGCTTCGTTTAAGCGAAGCACTGTATCTTAACTCTTTATTGATTTCGCTCAAAAATAATCCATAATTTTGTCAGTAGCTTAGCGTTGCTGATAGTGATACAAAACCACTAAACATCGTTTATTTGTGTAGTTTCTGCGTGTATTTGGAGCTTCATCAACATCTAACAATCAAACGAAGCAGTGGACGCTCCACTTAGTAAATACTTCTTTTTCGTTACCTGTTACTATTGCGCGTAAGAATGAAATATTTATTTGCTGTAAAGCAGAGAACGATCTTGGCCAGTGATTCGTGGCGAATCCACTTACTGTGATTCATAATTTTTTTCACTTTCCCTGTAATGCGTAATTGCTGTATCCATTACAGTTCGATGAGGGTCATGGTTTACAAATATTCGTGATGCATCGTTGCCAATGGCTGCTAATTTATATGAGGTCATCCAGTGTATAGAGTCATATGACAGGATCGAATTTTTTAAAGCATTCATGTATGATTTATTCGTTTACTCTATAGTAACCACAGATTTTTAACTACCAAGAAAAATGACGTGTGTATGAGCCTGACATCCATGTCGCGCCGACTCTAGCACAACTGACCCATGGCCAATGTGCAGTAGTTATTTTCAGATGCACTGGGAGCATCCGACGATGTTTAGGAAGTCTGATATTTTATAACACACAACCTGATGTTTGTCTACAGATAAACCGCAGCAATGCGGGTATTATCTTATTCTCTTGATTATATGGGAGCATTGTTGTAATGGCAACACGTTAGAGATTTAAAGAACTACTTGGCACCATCCTCGGAACAAAGGGCCTCTGTTGATGATGCCGAGCGGTGCCGTATATCTCTAATGTATCGTCACCAGGGCAGTGTCTAGCTGAGGCTGAGTGCATGTAATCAGCGAAATTAGACGAATAACTCAGATAATACACCGTCTTTGACGGTTTATCTGAAGACTGATTAGAAAAATCGCTGTGTCCCCTTTTGACAATGCTCCACTTGCAAAATGTGATTTTCAGTACGGAATGATTTACGCCAAGTTGACGCAAACAGGCACGTGTTTCTTCCATAGAACAGGGTTCTTTAAAAATTGTGTTAATCTCTAGGCAAAGAAGACGAGAGGTGAAAATAGGGTCCTTAGGTCGTCATGCGACTTTATCTGCGACTGTTCACTACTTTTTAGTATTGACTATACTAGCTCTGCATTCCCATTATAAAAGCCTATAAAATAAGTTTTAATTTCCAAGAAATGATTCCGATCTCGTAAATGGCTGGGGACACTACTAATTTGCGATCTTAAAATAGCCTTCTTAAATGTGTCCAATTACGAGGGATCTCTATCCATCTAATACCTATGTATCGTAACTACATCTTCTGACAATTAGATTTCGTATAATTGAGATATTTCCTAAAACTTTTCTAATACTTATTCCAGGCCAGAGACGGCCAAGAATTCGACATGCGAGTAGTGCTCTTACACGCATGGATGGCTCTCTCACTTGGGTGCACACTTCTCCCACCCCCACCCACGCTGTCTGAGCGTGAGGAGGGGGAAAGAAGGAACGTGCGAACGCGCCGCATTTACGTGCATTCGCACGGCATAAGAATTGATTTCACATTTCGTATTTCGCAACAACATAGATCACAAACAAATCTAATTTTCACCATTATTTAATTATTTTTTGTGCGCTGAAGACATGATATAATTTTTATCTGGTAAAAACTGTCGGCATATGGAGAGATGCAGACAATTTCACAGATTTTCGCACTCCGGTTGCTATGCAATCGTGATTTACTTTGTCTCACAATCGGAAAAAGCCTTCACACACATATGTTTATAGCATTATTTTATCATATTTGCAACTTAGACCTAATAGACTGTTTTAACATAGAAGAATTTATCTTTTAAATGGGAATTTACACTGCAGATCAATCAGTTCCATCTGCATATGAACAGGGGCACTTTCAGCTGCAATAGAAAATCTCGAATACACCTGAGACACAGATGTAAGACTGGCAGTGTCCTCAAAACGTTTAGAAAGCTATCCTTCTAATACTTCCAAGGTCACAATGAATTCTTCAAACGGTGTTGTCTTTAATGCCAGTGAGCATAGAGAATTTGTCACTTCCACAATGTAATTTTCTTTTCAAATGAATCCTCATCAAACCAGAAATTAGTTGTTTCTCCCCTTAGAATGTCTGACTCTCGGGAATCAACAGTCAAGTCCACTTAAAATGAATGCGAGATCTGCAATCCATTCTGGAAGTTCTAATGTTCGCTCCTGCTTTCCTTTAACCTTCACAAATTTGACAATAGCTGGTTTTAAAGCGAAAAATCGTTTCAGGCATGCCCCTCGACTTAAACAATGTACTTTGCAGTAATATATAAAGTCTGTACACTCTTCCTTCAATTCCATCTAAAACTGTTGCAACTGACAGTAATACTGCGTGCGACTTCAGAAAATTTACTATTCGTATCAACAAATTCATCAACTGCTTCATGCTTGCAAGTTTAGCACAAGTTGCTTCTTGATGCACAGATCAATGAATCCTGTCTATTAGCCGTTGTAATTTTTGCTTCTTCATCGTCAAATAAATCTATAAATTCGTTTCTGTGGTGCTGTAATGTCGCTACATTGCAAATTTGCGGTACCTGTCGATTAAGCGACTGCATGATAGATATTGGGACGTCTCACTCTTCTATTCTGTCATTCCCTTCATTTATAAAGGCTTGAGGGGATAGCCTATTGGGCTGCCTCTTTTTGTGCAAACAGTCACTGGACTTATCTTCCATTATGTTACAGGGTGACAATTATTGAACTATGTGAAATATAATCGTCATAACTACTGAACGGTTTGCCTTAGCACGTTCAAACTGCACGGTTGGCCAGGTGGCATAATGGGAATTAGTATGCGTATGATGGGTTTAGTGACGAAGCACCTTTCATTTGGACGGGGTCGTCAATAAGCAAAATCGGCGCATTTGGGGACTGAGAATCTGCATTTTGCGTTAGAGAAGTCTCTTCACCCTCAACGAGTGACTGTGTGGTCTGCAACGTCCAGTCGCGGAATAAGCGGTGCGGTATTCCTTGATGGGACTGTGACTACCGAAAGGTACGTGAAGGTTTTGGAAGATAATTTCATCCCTATTATCTAAAGTGACCCTGGTTTCGACAAGATGCGGTTTATGCAAGACGGAGCTCTACCCCATCGAAACAGGATAGTGTTTGATGTCCTGGAGGAACGCTTTGGGGACCGCATTGGCGTGGGCCTCGCTTGGCCGCCATATTTTCCGGATTCTGAACACATGCGGCTCCTTTTTGTGGGGCTATAGCAAGGACGAGGTGTGTAGCAATAACCCCAAAATCATTGCTAAGCTGGAAACAGCCATTCAGGGGGTCATCGACAGTATCGATGTTCCGTCACTACAGCGGGTCTTGCAGAATTTCGCTACTCGTCTGAGCCACACCATCGCCAATGATGGCAGGCGTATCGGACATGTTATAACATAAATCCGAATATGTGTAGTGACGGTCATATGTCGAATAGAGTGTGTGCACGCCGTAGTTCGTAATTAATTTACATTTCTTTTCATGTAGTTCAATAATTGTCACCCTGTATGAAGAAACAGGGAAGGGTAAACGGTACCAACACCACGACTGTGCCGAACTGAAGAATGTCGTGCCAGCCGGAAAATGCCTCACCGCAATGCTAAATAAAATGTCGCGCCGTACGCAGTATTTCCGAGAAGAAGCAAGTAGTGGTGAGACACGCCGCCCTTCGGGATACACGCATGCAGCCACAGCGTGTTTGCGTGAGGTTTTGCACGCCACGGCCGACCGTTTTCTAAACTGGCACAGACCACATGATCATCGTTCTACTATACTGGTGCTAACTAAATTTTCAGCACATGCATCCGCATTCAGGAATGAGCATTTAATTAATTATTATTCTAGGACAATTTTTAACATTAGCCATTGACCGTTATCATTTCTACACATAATAAAATGTGCCTGATGTTATGAATTGTCCCGTTATTTTTCGGAAATTCATGGGACATTTAGCGTAGTTTCATTAGAATCGTTTCTTTGCTTACCTTTTTTTCTGTCACTAATGTTTTATGTGCAGAAAAGTACTGATCTTTACTGTCGTGTTCAAATATGTGAGAAGTATTGTGTCTTGAACATGATGTATGTAATGGATAGTCACAGTGAAGTAGCATTTTTAGGCACATACACCACAGCATAAACTTATGTCAGGTATTTGGTTACATGCAGCGAAGATAGCTTACGAACATGATAATTCTTACTAGTAGTGTCAGACTTCGCTTCAGAATGTATGTTGCCCTCTGCAACTTAATTTTCTTTTTACACCATTGACTGAGGTTTGTCTGGGAACAGACCAGTGCTCTACAAGGCATTCACCTACTTGCACACTCATGCCTCAGCTCAACCAACCACACACACACACACACACACACACACACACATATATATATATATATATGTAATGGCGGAAAAAAGAGACTATAAGACTGATCAGGTATCGAATCTTCACACTTGCCCACTGCCACAATTTACTGAAGGAAAAAAGTAGTATCTCTATACTGTTCATGTTTTCACTACGCGTAATTGTTACAACGTGGAAAAAGTTCGCAATTGGGGTGTGTAATGTATTTCTCTTGTCATTCTACAGCGCTCTAACGGATCTAAGACTTTCTGAAAATATAAAATTCTGTATATCTGCAGTTGTTTCCATTCCTAACAAAATCAGTGTATGTAAAGGATGACAAAGTTTATGTTCGGATTCTCCATTAATTTATGAAATTAAGAGTATTCGTCTGAAGGGTGAAACTTACGTTGTACCACAAGACTCCACACAATAATCATATAGTTAGCTGAACTTCGTAAGACATTGCTCCCTGGACTAAAAGAATCACAATGATAACGAATATGAATGAAACTGTCCAGGTTTCCGTTGCGATTATATGTTATTTCTTTCGTTGGTGTGTCTCTCAGTTGTTCAAATGACAGTTGAACATGTCACTAGTAACCTCAAAGAAATACCCCCTTGCAGTGGTGGTGGTGTATTGCTATCGAGCCTGCAGCCGCAGGTTGTATGTTGCATTACACGGATACTAATATTCTGCGGGCGGTTCCATCGGCACGGTTTACACACGACTTTTCCCTTGAATGAGAAGCATAATCTGCGTTTATCTTGAATCCTTCACCTTACGAATTTGTTGTCGTCGCTCAGAATCTCTCTTCCTTCACTGAAAACACGATCGTGGTAATTCCTCGCTGTGGCGAGAACCGATGCCATTGAGGTTAGTTATACATATAATCTTTGCTAGATATCTCGCGCGCAGTCCGGTCTGTTTAAAAATCTTTACGAGCCTGTAGATTTCTTACGTTTTCTAAACCTGGCTTTCACCGAACTTCAAGGAATTCTTGGTGTGTTATATAGTATCTTTTCACACAATGGCGCAAAATGTGAGTGCTTCCGATGTTGTAGGCAGTTGCGCTGACCTTTCCAGCCACTGACTTTTTAAGTCTGTTCGGATATCTTATTTATTGAGTGATTTCGGTTTACACTACCGTTTCTGTCGATCATTCTGGCGATGTAGGTAGAAATACACTCACTGACATTGTCTCCTCGGATTCGTCGTTGATACATCGTTCCCCTTGCAACACCAGAGAAAAACATGTCAGAATGACTAGGAAATCCAAAAATCCAGGATCATAAATCAAATACGCTATTATATGCTGGAGACTGATATACAAATCAGTCATGACGTGGCATGAATTTGTTGATATCAGTAACATTTTCGCCATTGTGCGGCTACCAACGTAGCTAAAGCAACCGCATGTAGGTCCTACACTTGGCACTCTGATTCCTCTTTTAGAGGTACTTATGTTTAAAGTTCATGTATGTTGAGAAACTACTTGATTTATTGTGCTAGATGTTATATTTATTCAAATGATGTCGTTCTTCGTGTACTTACCAGCTGACTACGAGCTAGTGTGAATGTTAAGTTCTTCATTCTGTCAGTCTGTGTTCTGCTGACGATTCTGCTAAGTGTTGAGGACTTGGTAATGGGATAATTACGTATAGGTGCAATAAAATATGATGATAAAAGTATTTGCTACATATTTTGCCCTTTATTAACAGAAGCAGTAGGCACTCAGAAGCACGGCAACACCTTCAGATCGAACATTACCAGGGTGCTACGTTTACGTGTTTTCTGCTGTAAACTACATACTTCCCCTTACTGCTGCACTATAATATTTTCACTATATGTGACTTGAGGACTGGTAGCTGAATATGATGTTGTTGTGTATTTATCTGATGACTGTTAACATGTTATACGCACACTCGGTTTCATGCTGTGCCAGTTCCCAAATATGTATTCAATAAATTTGCATCGTTCGCATATCTGCCCTGTACATGTACCTGTACATCATTTTTGCTGTCAGATAATTAACTTTTGACTATTTGATTTTCCGTGTTGGTGTTAGAAACTGCATCCAGTTCCAAGTTATTATTTACCACAAATATTTGCTTACTTTAGTGTGAGCGCCAGTAACAGAAAAATTGCTTTACGCAACCCGACGAAATGATACGTTAATTTTTTGGTAACTTAATATAATTAGTCATGGGATATGTTTTGTGTGTCCGTTAAATTGTTCTCTACGTAAAATGCCTTATGATTTCATGTCTCGGTCTCTTACATATGTGTGGCATATGCTATGGCCACATATTGGTTACAAAAGTACCGTATAATTCGTCTAGATTTTGAGGAACATCGCAGATCTCTCGTTAAAAAACAGGAAAGTAATAGTGGACATGTGCTTTCAAAGACATTGTACTACATCTGCTGGAGAAATTCCAAACTAAATGTGACTATAGGGCATTCTGTGAAAGTCAGACGTTCGCAATATTGTTGTCGGGCATTCCAAGAAATGTCCATATGTTTATAAAACATCATGCAGCTGTGTGTTTAAAATAGGTAGCCTAACCAGCCATTAATGAATTTCTAAGTGATAAATCGTTGACGTGCTAAGTCTCCTCTAAAAGCTGCATATAAATTTCCCTTTTACAGTACTGTATTTTCTGTGAACTGTTATGCCCTTCCTTTGATCTTGGACACCAATTTTGGTCAACTTCTGACAACAATTCCTGACGTCATACATTCCATTTTACTTAATACGTCACAGTATTAAACATGAATGACGAGAACGCTTTTCAAAAAACAAGGAATAAATCTTTTTACTAAACACAAATTACAATTGAAAGATGCCGAAAAGGTACGGTAGGTGACATTTATTGCTTAGAAACTGACTGACAGAAATTATAAAAATTCGATGGAAGCTGCTATATCTGTTATTTAAAAAGTGGACGTATCTGCGCTCCAGTTCTAGAGCTTCTTTTTCTGAATACGTAGGTAACTACTGTTGTTGAAAGTAAAAACTCTAATTACAAAATAATCGGAACAGGCAAAGGAACAACCAAAAATAAACTTACATGGAAAGTAAATGACAAAGAAACGTACCTGAGCTTCACAAACCTAAACTACAGTAATAGTTATCATTGTAATGGATTTGCTGTAAGGTAACTACAAAAACGATATTTCTTGAGGACTCAGTATCAACGTATTCAGGTAAGTAATTTTAATTCCACCCATCGTACTCGATGTATGTGTATTCATTTATTATGTGTATGACCGGAATTTTAACAAGCTGATAAAATACATAAACTCCTTCGTTCCCCTCCTACCCACTGAAATGTTAGCGTCATCGATTTTGCAGAAGACTGATTTATCCTTCCGGGCTAAACTAGTTATATAAAAAGCGCAGTGTCGACGGGCGTAGATCAGAGTGTCATATCAATAAAAGTTCAGCCTATGAAGTTACAAGACAAAATTAAATACGGTAACTCTAAGGGGTATTTTTGTTTTACCATTCAGTACTATCTGCTATGATGCTAATGTTGGCTGGCTCCCAACAGGAAAGTTGATGACTTTTCCACAAAATAGCCAGCTCGTCTAACAAAATTTCGTAATGTGCCACATTCCATCGTTGTTGTTGTTGTTGTGGCCTTCAGCTGGAAGCCTGATTCGATGTACCTCCCTACGCTAGTCTATATTGCGCAATTATCTTCATCTCTGCATAACTACAACATACATCCAATTGATCCTTGTTACTGAGCCAAGCCTTGGTGACCCTGTTTAGCTTTTACCTCCCCCTCCCGCCCTACTTCTCTTCATTAGTAAATTAATTATTCCTCCGTGCTTCAGGGTACATCCAATAAACTGATCACTTGTTTTGCGCAAAATCTGCCCAAAACTTATTTTCTCCTCGATTCTATTCAGCGCCTCCTATCTAGTAATCTCATGTAATCTTCAGCATCCTTCTGTAGCGCTACATTTCAGAATCTTTTCCTTCTTATCTTCCACTTTTCATTTCCGTAGAAGGCTTCACTCCAAGCACTTTCAGAAAACGTAAGAATATTATATTAGATTTTAAAATACTTCTCTTTTCCAGAAACACTTCCCATTCTATTGACAGTCTGCGTTTTATGTTCGTTCTACTTCAGTCATCGTAAGTTATTTTGTTGCCCAAGTAGTAAAACTTATCTACTACTACTTTTAGTGTCTCATTTCCTAATCTAAGTCCTACACTCAGCTGTTTTAGTTTTTCTGACGTTCGTCTTATAATCCCTTTTCAAGACATTCCCAGTTCCACTTAACCATCCTTTTATTGCCTGCTCAGTGTGCTGCCTGAATAACATGGGGATAGTGTGGAGGTCTGTCTTACTCCTTTCTGAACTGTTAGCTCCTTTTCATGTCCCTCGACTCGTAACTATAGTCTAGTTTCTGTAAAATTTGTAGATAACCGTTCATTCTCTACTTTTATTCCTGCTAGCTTTAGACTTTCAAAGAATGTATTAGAATCAGCACTGTCAAAAGCTTTTATTATTTCTGTGAATACTATAAATGTAGGTCCGTCTTTTATCCAATCTTCTAATGTAAGTCATAGTGTCAGTATGGCCTGTATTTCGCAGGAACAGAAACTGTTCTTCCCTGAGATCGGCGTCTACCAGTTTTTCCAATCTTTTGCAACCAGTTATTGTTAATATTTTGCAACAGTGGCTTATTAACCTGATGGCTGAAGGCTCTGAAGGCTATTCACAGAGTTATCTGCGTGGCATGCTGCAAACTTCCTCGCCAAAGCTCAGGACTTTAATTTTGGTAGATATCCTTATCCTGCGTGTCCTAGCCTGTTAATTTGGAAGAACAGGACTTCCTCCTGCTCCACCCTTTCCTTACTCCATGAAAAAACGTGCAACTCAGCGGTTAAGACAAAAAAATGGCTCTGAGCACTATGGGACTCAACTGCTGAGGTCATTAGTCCCCTAGAACTTAGAACTAGTTAAACCTAACTAACCTAAGGACATCACAAACATCCATGCCCGAGGCAGGATTCGAACCTGCGACCGTAGCGGTCTTGTGGTTCCAGACTGCAGCGCCTTTAACCGCACGGCCACTTCGGCCCGGTTAAGACATTACACATATTCAGGAGAAGAGATATACAATTTCTTTTCCTGTCATTAACATTTGTATGCCCTTTAGCTCCTCTAAATCATTTCGAACGAACACCGTTATGGTTCCTCCAAGAAGATGAAGACTGAATCTGTTTCCCACCCCTCCGACTTTGTGCTTCGTATCTGGTAACATCAATATCGTCGGATTATTACACTCTAAAATTTCTTTCTTTCTTTCTTCCTTCTTCCCCACATGTTTCTATTTACGTCAGACTTAGAAATGTTCGCTGAAATGTTTTCTTCATGCTTCCCTCGTTTTCTGTATCTTATAAAACTCATCATATTGCTTCAGCTTTAAAGATATTGGCGTTTTGGGCTACTTCTTGAACAATATATTTTCTAGTTCTCCTGCTCGAGGAATACTGATTTCGGATTTCCGTTACTAAGCACACAAGAACAACAAAAAACAAAAATACCCCATTATTTTTATTTTCTAAACTGCAGTTTTGAACTATATCACAATCCATGTAGAAATAAATCCAGTTTTGTAAGATGCCGTTATACTTATGCACCAGTTCCATATTTTCTAGTATTTGCTTAGGAGAGCTATTCTTTCGCTGTAGGCAGATAGTTTATAGTAATACCTGTGTTACTGAGAGCTGAATAGTTAAGAACTAACTTAATCATTTAATGTTACAGGCCAGCCTGTGATGTGGAGTGATGTTGCCCGTGATGTTGAAGAGAATCCAGACCTATGGCCGTGGAACGATTTCGATGCAGGAAACACGAGGGAAGTTGATAACTCACGATAGATGACCAAATATGTCACTGCTTGGCCACTCAGATGTCGTTTAACTCCGGAAAGAATGAAATCTGCTTGTTTGATAAGGAATGCTCTTCCTTCACTACTGAGAACATAATAGTTATTGTGGACCTTCACAGCTGAAACTCCCAGTGTTCAAGAATAACATTATGTGAGGACATAGCTCTTGACAATTTCTTATCGTTCCTCGAATAAAGACAATCAAACGATAGGATACAGAAATATTTCACTATGAAAATTTACCTTAAATATTTGCTGATTTATGACGTTGATTTGGAAATCTGTAAGATGCAAGAGCTTTGGAAATGTCTGTTACGAGAACGGTCCTTTTTCAGTATAATGAGCTAACTGTTTATCGTATGAATAACTGGTAAAACTTCAGAATTGATACTAAGGTTCAGCCAGAATTGCAGCACACGTCTCTCTGGTTTTGAAAGTGTATGAGTCTGTGAATACTCGTAACTACTTCTGAAATTTTTTAAATGCACCTGGCTTTCGGACATGCAATTGTAAGGAGTTAAAAATTGAAAATTTTTACGTCGATGCA
This sequence comes from Schistocerca serialis cubense, assembly GCF_023864345.2. Taxonomy (NCBI): domain Eukaryota; kingdom Metazoa; phylum Arthropoda; class Insecta; order Orthoptera; family Acrididae; genus Schistocerca; species Schistocerca serialis. The sequence goes on from NC_064640.1 coordinate 166,720,733, forward strand.
TAATTGTAAGTGATATCCGTTAATTTTTAATCAACATAAATGTGAAAATGTTTACTATTTTTTAATGTTGTGGCAATACCAGTGTACCAAAGAGTGTCGAGGACAACAGCGAGGGATGACGTAAAAAGATAATTATATTGTCAAGTGCTTTGTTCATTTTGTTGCAGTATTAATTTTTTACCAAATTGTAGTACGTAGGGAAATAGTGTTGATGTGACGTGTGTTTTTTACGAAATCTGTAAAAATGACAAAAGTCATAGCTGGGAGTGGCGGTGCTGACTGTTATGTGAAGGTTTTGTGTAAATGTTTTAAGAAAAAATAAAATAATTTATGAAGTAGTACACAGTTGTTACATATAATTGTCGTTAATCACATTTACAAACACATTTTTTGGAATAAGACACTGGATCGCCAAATATTTTATTTGTGTATTTTTTTACGCTCGTCAGTCTATCTGACAGAGTACTAATCATCTGAATGTTTACACAATGTAGATCATTTACATCACGTAGAACATAAAACAACTGCAATGTTTTCGCTCAATTCTTTCATCAACTGTGATGTCCCTCATATTGAGTAATAGACTCATGCTCACACTCGATGTACGGCGTATGACAGAACAGTAGCGTATGTGCACGGGCTTCAGGTGTTGCTACGTCAAAATCATACATTGTAGATTTACAAAGATAATTCATACATGTGTCATAAGTACTCCTTAGTAGCTTGTGTATAGGCCTCGGGGCAGCGGGTACCTTTAATGGAATTGCAACTATTGCCATGTATAATCTCGTCAGAACCGACAGCGCTTGCGTATATGAGTGTCAATTTTGGGCTATTTTCTGCAAACGCCTGGCTGCTTCTCTACTAACAGGCGCTGTTCACATTGAAACTATTAGCAGAGAATTTATTGTTATTTATTATTACTTTTTGAGCTTATGATAATAGTAAAAATGTATAGTTGTATAGCTTATAACATCGTAGATTACGATATTTGGAGGCTTTAAAAATTAAAGCAGAAAATTTTCAATACTTGATTTACAAAAATTTCGTCAACTTAATGCTGGAAATGCGGAGTGTAAAATATGTGCAAATAAAAGTAGCGTTATTTAGAATTCTTGGTATCCACTCCAATTATCGGGTAGTGCGATAGCTCACGTACGTTATTTTTGAACAGAAACAGTAAGTATTTATTTTTCTAAGTTAATTTGTCAACAAAACTACTAATTAAACTCTGTCGAGCAAAATACTCTCTGCTTCCGTATGTTTACTGTGCAGTTTCACCTCTGCGGTGTGTTTTGCGAATGAAACGAAAATGAAAAACATACAAACAAAACCTACAGTTTTCTCATAGCTAGAGTGCTTGGATATTTTACTTTGCGATGTTACCAAGCATATTAGTAAGCACACTCCCAATTATCAGTTTCTTTTAATTACAGAAGAAAAGAATAAATTTATATTTGCCTGTTAAATCTGCACTTGATTCCGTTGAACCTTAGTCACGTTGCTCTCATCTAGTTTATGTTACTGGACACCTCGATAACTTTTCTTATATATCTGATATATAGCATCATTTTGTAACTATAATCATATATCTGAGCGTCTGGGATGTGCCAATGGACAACTATACTTTTTTTCTTCAACTTTTTTCCAGTCCATGTGCGGGACAAGCAATTCAGCAACCTAGACGTCTTCCAAAGCTACGCTGCGTTCAACTGAAGTTTTAAATTCTTCCTGTCAGCGTTTGAATATCCTTCCTCTTAGTATATCACAGATATCTTTATCCTGTGCAATAATGAAAAAGCATCTACGTGAATTTTCTTTATCTTTATCCCTCCCTTTTTTTCCCCTGAGTATTCGTTGCTGTGGGTATCATCGCCTTTTCTGCTGGCTTTTTCCATTGTCTCCATTCTTCCCTTGGCTAGGTATTTTTCTTACTGCGCCGTTGTCTTTCCTTTCTTTCAGTTGGTCCTGTTTCATACTCCCAATTGACAGAAGACAGAAGAGGTTTTTTTTATGAAAAACATAATTACCAAAATGTTAGTGAGATAACTTTGCTTTAATTATAATCACATCTTTGTTCTTAAACAGACTGAATGATTCAAAATTCAAAGTCAGTCCTTTGTTCAGAAAACGAGCGTTGGGTGTCGATGCGAGAATCACCCATTGCCTTCATCCGCATTGTCCTAGAAGATGTGCCTTTCCTGCATTTGTCATTAGGTGTCAGGTGTGTCTCAGTATTTTTTTGGTGACTGTAATGTGTGATCCTGAGTTGTGTATACGTCTTCATGGATGAAATTAAAAGAGACGAAGAACCCGACGGCGGATAACAGTCAAGAATGTCACAAGAGACACTATGGAGAGGTTTTCCATTTAACCCAGAACACTGGAGAAGTGTCTTCTGACGTGGAATTCTGACAGTATATCCCTACCTTACTGGCAGAATGTTTACACTAAAAATTTAGTACACTACCTACTACGGGGAGTGTGACTGAGCGTTTAGCGCCTTAAATTCGTAACTGTAGTCAATTTTCCTTGTCCCGATACACAAGGACGCGTGTTTAAAGTAACCAGAAATAGCACTGTTCCTGGTGGCTTTGAACGCACGTTTCTGATTTCCATATCTCTGTTCCGAGGTTGTGTAAGTCGTTTGATATATCAGAATCGTACTACGGTAGTCTCTTTATAACGGAAGGGTAATGATGGTTAGCAGCCTAATACAACCTCGTATTCGTTCGTCTAAGTTCTTTATTGTTTCATTCAACGATCTCAGATTGCAACCAAAGCACCAGCACTGCCGTAGGGTAGTTTGGTTTTTGCTTGCGTGAGCCTGAGAGATGTTTTGGGTTTATTTCTTGAGCGCCTTCCGAAATCGATTCATAACTCACCTAATGCATTAAAAGGACTCTTTCACAACTTTGTAGTAACGTGTTACGTTATTTATTCTTTCTGTGCAATGTTCGTGCTCATCTATAGCTTCTCCTTTTTGCTTTACTTACAGATTTAGACTCACTTGATTTATTTGCTGACGCACCTACTCGGCGTTACCGACTACAACTCATTAAATATTAATCAAATGGACGAAAAAATACGCTATATTCATTTCTTCTCTGCGTTTCTAAAAACTTTTGTTTCAGACTTAAGTAAATGTGCCGTGAAAATTGTAGTTTTCAGTATCGTTGTGTAAAACGAGGACTTGATAGTACTTTCATCTCAGTATGTGGATGTATTGTAATCGAAGATTATATTGTATACCATCATAGTATGTCCAACAATCGTCGCTTTATTCCAGCTCGCATCTCACAACGCCGTCAACGCATCCCTAAGACACTGCAACCTCCATTCAGTTTAAATGTACAAGACGGTAGATTATGGAAATATTACGGATTTGACTAATGTATTCAACCTGCATTAATGTAGAAATTAAATCTACAATTGCCTCTCTGAAAAAAGGACTGAAAATAGCGTCCTATCGGCACGAACTTGGAGCTCACTAGAGACAGAGCATAGAAGAAACAGCAAATCGCTTACACCTTTTCTGAATAAACTGTCGGAACATTAGACTGAGATGATTTAGAGAACCAGGGAAAATCGATATCAGTATGACTGAACAGGGATTTGAATCACATCCCTCCCAATTACCACTTCACGGATCTCTCAAAAAATGAACTACGCAGTTACATCACGAAAATATTCTGATGTCTAATTGCGCCACTCAGAATTGGCGCTAAAATAAACCTTTATTCGCTCCAGTGTTGATCGAAAATCATCAACTAGCCTTTATGGTAGCACACTCGCTTGGCGTTAGTAAAATAAATTATATCACTGCCGTTAAGTATAATACGTTTATACAGCGAAGTAAACTTAGTATACGGCAGAATTCTACGTTCTAGCTATTTTGCGTAGTGTACGCTGCATTTGAGCAGGGACCATAGAAAGGGCCAGAATACTAACATTATTTAATTGCATAAACACATATTAACCTCAACGACAGTAATGCAAGATCTTTTTATACTTTTATTTTTATCAGCGCAACATTACGAGTGATACCATTTAGGCTATTGTAATAACTGCATCTCGGTTGTTAATCGCTTTTATCGAAACTGGTAGCGAATAATGTTCTGTTTTACCAGCGGCTCTTGGTGGTATATTTGCGTGACTTTCTTTACATATTTAAAAACAGTGTGTCACTATTTGCACAAAAAATAATGGTTCTAATTTTCGTTATGTTCAAATGTTCAAATGTGTGTGAAATCTTATGGGACTTAACTACTAAGTTCATCAGTCCCTAAGCTTACACACTACGTAACCTAAATTATCTTAAGGACAAACACACACACCCATGCCCGAAGGAGGACTTGAACCTCCGCCGGGATCAGCCGCACAGTCCATGACTGCAGCGCCTAAGACCGCTCGGCTAATCCCGCGCGGCAATTTTCGTTATCTCACAAGTGAGAGCGTGTTACCGATGCGTCGATTTCACGAGGACTTTTACAGTACGCTCACAACAATCTGCTCGCTCGCTGCAATCTACTGAATACAGCAAGACCTCTATCAGATTAAAACTTGCTGCAGGCGTTGTCAGTTGACCCTCAATGTCAATGACTGTAACATATTACGTATAAATAGCTGGAAAGACCCATTACTGTTCGATGACGCTATTGGCAATAAATTACTGCAGCTATGACCGTAAAATATCGAGGAGTATCCACCCGGAGCGACCTAATCGGAAACGACCACAAAAAATTGGTTGCAGGAAAAGTAGAAGATAAATTGTGACTCACTCGAAGAATATTAATAAAATGTAATTCTTATCGGAAAGAAGTGGCTTACAAAACGCCCATTCGACCGATTCTTGAGTACTGCTGGTCATTGTTGGTAGCATTCATGGAGGAGACACAGAAAACCCAAAGGAAAGCCGTACGTTTCGTGACGGGCACGATTAGTAAGCGCCACTGTTTTACGGGGTGACTCATTACACCGCAGTGGTAGACACTACGAGAAATGTATCACGTTGTGATTTACTCTTAAAATTCAGAGCGTAGACGTTCAAAGAAAATTTAGGCGACATATTATTTCCTCACATTTACATATCGCGAGATGACCGTGGCAGAAATATCAGAGAAATTTGAGCTGATAAGGATGCTTACCAACAGCGGTTCTTCTCGCACACTATTAGTGGTGGAACATGAATGTGGACCAGAATTACCCCTCCCCTTCTCCCTTTGCCACACAAAGTGATATGGCTCGCATGGAATAGATGTAGAACACCTCTATTATATTTAATGTTCTCTACAATAGGGCTTCCAAGTCTTGAGACTGAATAAAAATGGGTTACCGACGCCGGCCGGAGTGGCCGTGCGGTTCTAGGCGCTACAGTCCGGAGCCGAGCGACCGCTACGGTCGCAGGTTCGAATCCTGCCTCGGGCATGGATGTGTGTGATGTCCTTAGGTTAGTTAGGTTTAATTAGTTCTAAGTTCTAGGCGACTGATGACCTCAGAAGTTAATTCTCATAGTGCTCAGAGCCATTTGAACCATTTTCGGTTACTGACGTATCAACGTCCTGATACCTCAGAAACGGGATCAGCGGCATCCGTGGTCAGAAGATGAAAGAATTGGTATTAATCGCTGCGTTTCTTCGCCGATCGGTTCTACTAGGGTCATTAGAGGGCATCACAGGAAAATTGCTACCAGTGACATAATGAAGTAATTTATGGAAACCGCGCGAGAGGTGTAACGGGAAACCCCAACCTGGAACTGAGAACGAGGGATAGATAGTGGCACAGTGAAATTTTGTACACGTGTTATTTTATTATAAGTTAGATATAAATCTAAGCAGAACGCGACTGGTAAGACATTAGCTCGTTCCTGCAGATATTTTACATGTACATCTACATGTAAAGTGTACGGCAGTGGGTTCATAAAACCACTTTCCAACTATTTATCTACTGTTACACTCTGGAGTAGCAACCACACATCTTTTCCTGTGAACTCTGATTTCTGTTATTTGGTTACGATGGTCATTTCTCTCTATGTAGGTGGGAGTCAAAAATATATTTGGACATTCTAAGAAGAATGTTTATAAACGAATTTTCGTGAAAAGATCTCGCCACAACGCAGAAAGCCTTTAGTTTAATGATTGCCACTCCAACTCGCTTATTATATCCGTGACATTCTCTCCCCTGTTTTGTGATAATATAAAACGATCTGTGCTTACTTCACCATTTTCGATGTCGTCCGTCAATCGTATGTGGTAAGGATCCAATACCGCGCAGCAATACTCCGGAAGGGGACGGATAAGGGTAGTGCCAATAAAACTTAGTCTTTGTTTGCCTTCCACACAACATTTTCATGTGATGGTTCTAATGTAAGTTGTTCGTAACTGTAATCCCTAGGTAATTAGTTGAATCGTGGACCTATACCTTTGTGTGAGTTATTGTGTAGCCTAAATTTGATGGATTTTTTTTTTTTTTTTTTTTTTTTTTTTTTTTTTTTTTTTTTTTTTGTAGGATCAACTCATTGGGAGACTTCACCCTTTTTATTCCTCAGGGCCAATTGCCACTTTTCGCACCATGCAGATATTTTGTCTGAATCGTTTTGTAATTCTTTTCGATCTTCGATGACATTAATACACTGTACGCGACAGCATCGTGATCAAAAAACCTAAGAGGGCTACATCTACATCTACATCCATACTCCGTAAGCCACCTGACGGTGTAACTCTATCGGTTCTCTCTTCTATTCCAGTCTCGTATTGTTCGTGGAAAGAAAGATTGTCGGTATGCCTCTGTGTGGGCTCTAATCTCTCTGATTTTACCCTCATGGTCTCTTCCCGAGATATACGTAGGAGGGAGCAATATACTGCTTGACTCCTCGGTGAAGGTATGTTCTCGAAACTTCAACAAAAGCCCGTACCGAGCTACTGAGTGTCTCTCCTGCAGAGTCTTCCACTGGAGTTTATCTATCATCTCCGTAATGCTTTCTCGATTACTAAATGTTCCTGTAACGAAGCACGCTGCTCTCCGTTGGATCTTCTCTATCTCTTCTCTCAACCCTATCTAGTACGGATCCCACACTGCTGAGCAGTATTCAAGCAGTGGGCGAACAAGCATACTGTAACCTACTTCCTTTTTTTTCGGATTGAATTTTCTTAGGATTCTTCCAATGAATCTCAGTCTGGCATCTGCTTTACCGACGATCAACTTTATATGATCATTCCATTTTAAATCACTCCTAATGCCTACTCCCAGATAATTTATGGAATTAACTGCTTCCAGTTGCTGACCTGCTATATTGTAGCTAAATGATAAAGGATCTTTCTTTCTATGTATTCCAGAACATTACACTTGTCTACATTGAGATTCAATTGCCTTTCCCTGCACCATGCGTCAATTCGCTGCAGATCCTCCTGCATTTCAGTACAATTTTCCATTGTTACAACCTCTCGATATACCAAAGCATCATCCGCAAAAAGCCTCAGTGAACTTCCGATGTCATCCACAAGGTCATTTATGTATATTGTGAATAGCAACGGTCCTACGACGCTCCCCTGCGGCACACCTGAAATCACTCTTACTTCGGAAGACTTCTCTCCATTGAGAATGACATACTACTTTCTGTTATCTAGGTACTCTTCAATCCAATCACACAATTGGTCTGATAGTCCATATGCTCTTACTTTGTTCATTAAACGACTGTGGGGAACTGTATCGAACGCCTTGCGGAAATCAAGAAACACGGTATCTACCTGGGAACCCGTGTCTATGGCCGTCTAAGTCTCGTGGACGAATAGCGCGAGCTGGGTTTCACACGATCGTCTTTTTCGAAACCCATGCTGATTCCTACAGAGTACATTTCAAGTCTCCAGAAAAGTCATTATACTCAAACATAATACGTGTTCCAAAATTCTACTCAGATTGTATAGATTATGAACAGCGGAAGGCCTATAACGCTTCCCTGGGGAACCGCAAATATAAGTTCGCTTTCACTAGATGGCTTTCCGTCAGTTACTACGAACTGAAACCTTTCTGAGAAGAAATCACGAATCCAGTCACATAGCTCAGACAACAATCCATAGTCCAGCAATTTGATTAGAAGCGAGAATGGTGCCAAAAGATCTCTGGAAACCTATAAATATGGAATCAATTTGAGATCCCATGTCGATAGCACTCATTACTTCGTGCGAATAAATAGCCAGTTGTGATTTACGAGACCGATATTTTCTGAATCCGTGCTGGTTATGTATCAATAGATCGTTTTCTACAAAGTATTTCGTAGTGTTGCCACATTTTACGTACTTTGCTGCTGCACACGCAGGGGATTTAACCTGTCTCCTCCCCTGAAACGACAGCCGCGGAGATGGCTGGCGATCGAATGCTTTAAGAGGCAGGTGCGGCTCTGAGGCAGGACAGAGCGCTAACCGGCGGCCGGCCAGCGGCCAGCGACCACCCGCCAGGGCTTCGTGAGCGCCGCACGTCGCGTGGCCCTCCTCATTATGCGTAACCACTTTTATTCGCCTCTTATCCGTTAATACCCGAAAAGCCGAAGCGGCGGACGGCTGCTAGCGCGGGCTTCGGCCAATCCGCCGTAATTACAGAACAGTCGCATGTGCACGATGGGTCATATGTGCGTAATTTCACGACAATTACTCTCTGTCTCCTCCTTTACGTATTAAACTTCCTTTATGCGGTCAGCGTCCACAATGGAGTATAATTTGAAACGTTTCGGGTGCAATGTACGTAAAAACTCTAGCAACACGGCAGGATGTACCATTTCAAGTAAAAGAAGTGGCTAAGTATTCTCACAATGTCTGTAGCGAAAGAATGCATCGAGACTGAGAGACAGAGGGAAACACGACGTCGCAGGAGCGAGGTGGTCGCTCCCTTCTCTCACAAAACGGCGTACGGATCCTTCTGAGTCATCTCCCTGAGAATTTTTAATAGGATTCAGGGCTCTCGAGATACGGGCCTTTAGCAGCCTGTAGGAAGATATAAGTAATCGTAATTCTCTGAGTAACTTAAAGGAAATTATGAATTCCTGATATTTCAAGATTTTAAACATGGCTGAAACAGCAACTGTTGAAATTCTTCACGATAAAGGATGACAGCCGAAACAGTTGCAGGATAAAAATTTATTAAAATTCTTGACCAGGGTTTCGGTATGTATATAAACATACCTTCATCAGAAGTAAAAAATCCTGAACAGGAAGACACTTTCATTAGCAAAACCTTAGCATCGGAAATGAGAAACACTAAAGCTTAAGTAACAGTGAAATTACCAGAGTAATACAGGCACAAAATCTTTTAGTTACTTACTAAAATTACATCATGCAATGAAGATTAACAAAACAATTGTGCCAAAGGCGTCGTCAATAATTAAGACATCTTCTCCATTTGTACAACATGATTATGGGCACAAGGTCAATGCGAACAGTTTAGCACCAGTACTTCGCCTATGAACTATCGAGACGAGAGCGTGAAACCACTAGGGCAGATGGTTCCGCCAAGAGAGGGCGAGATTTTAATATGCGCGAGTGTCTGGCACACAGAAGTGCCCTCTCTCGGCGAAACCATCTGCCCTAGTGCTTTCACACTCTCGTCTCGATAGTTCATAAGCGAAGTACTGGTGCTAAACTGTTCGCATTGACCTTGTGCCCATAATCATGTTGTACAAATGGAGAAGATGTCTTAATTATTGACGACGCCTTTGGCACAATTGTTTTGTTAATCTCCATTGCATGATGTAATTTTAGTAAGTAACTAAAAGACTTTGTGCCTGTATTACTCTGGTAAAAAGATTTTGTGCCTGTATCACTCTGGTAACTGTTACTTAAGCTTTAGTGTTTCTCATTTCCGATGCTAAGGTTTTGCTAATGAAAGTGTCTTCCTGTTCAGGATATTTTACTTCTGTTGAAGGTATATTTATATATACCGAAACTTTGGTCAAGAATTTTAATAAATTTTTATCCTGCAACTGTTTTGGCTGTCATCCTTTATCGTGAAGAATTCCTGATATGTTGTCACAGAACCCACTGAAAGTCACAGAAACACGATCTTTTGGGAGCTGAGTTAACATTAAATCGGTACTGAAAATATGACCTTCAGATTCGTTGTCCGTCTTAAGTACACACTTTCAACGAATCTGCGTTTGACTGTCACCATTAACGTGGCTAACAGCAATATTTTTGCAGCATGTGGCTGACCAGCCCAGCGGGCGGGGAGACACTGTAGCACGACCGTGCCCTCGGTCTCGCATTCATATATGGCCTGCCATCCAGATTTAGGTCTTCCGTGAATTTCTTGCCCCCCTTCTTACAGCGGTGTACCATAGGTCTCTAGAAGAGCGTAGCGTTCCAAAGGATTGGGAAAGGGCACAGGTCATCCCCGTTTTCAAGAAGGGACGTCGAACAGATGTGCAGAACTATAGACCTATATCTCTAACGTCGATCAGTTATAGAATTTTGGAACACGTATTATGTTCAAGTATAATGATCTTTCTGCAGACTAGAAATCTACTCTGTAGGAATCAGCAAGGGTTTCGAAAAAGACGGTCGTGTGAAACCCAGTTGGCGCTATTCGTCCACGAGACTCAGAGGGCTATAGACACGGGTTCCCAGGTAGATGCCGTGTTTCCTGACTTCCCCAACGCGTTTGATGCAGTTCCCCACAGTCATTTAATGAACAAAGTAAGAGCATATGGACTATCAGACCAATTGTGTGATTGGATTGAAGAGTTCCTTGATAACAGAACGCAGCATGTCATTCTCAATGGAGAGAAGTCTTCCGAAGTAAGAGTGATTTCAGGTGTGCCGCAGGGGAGTGTCGTAGGACCGTTGCTATTCACAATATACCTGGTGATCAAAAGGTCACTATAAATTTGAAAACTGAATAAATCACGTAATAATGTAGATAGAAAGGTACAAATTGACACATATGCTTGGAACGACCAAAAAAATACAAAAGTTCAAAAAATGTCCGACAGATGGCGCTTTTTCTGATCAGAAAAGCAATAATTAGCATAACAAAGTAAGACAAAGCAAAGATGATGTTCTTTGCAGGAAATGGTCAATACGTCCACCATCATTCCTCAACAACAGCTGTAGTCGAGGAATAATGTTGTGAACAGCACTGTAAAGCATGTCCGGAGTTATTGTCAGGCATTGGCGTTGGATGTTGCCTTTCAGCATCCCTAGAGATGTCGGTCCATCACGATACACTTGCGACTTCAGGTAACCCCAAAGCCAATAATCGCACGGACTGAGGTCTGGGGACCTGGGAGGCCTAGCATGGCGAAAGTGGCGGCTGAGCACACGATCATCACCAAACGACGAGCGCAATGGATCTTTCACGCGTCTAGCAATATGGGGTTGTTCTAATAAAACTCCTTGTCATTCCAAGCAAGTGTGTCAATTTTTACCTCTCTATCTACATTATTCCATGGTTTATTAAGTTTTCAAATTTATACTGACTTTTTGATCACCCGGTATATAAATGACCTTGTGGATAACATCGGAAGTTCACTGAGGCTTTTTGCGGATGATGCTGTGGCATATCGAGAGGTTGTAACAATGGTAAATTGTACTGAAATGCAGGAGGATCTGCAACGAATTGACGCATGGTGCAGAGAAAGGCAATTGAATCTCAATGTAGACAAGTGTAATGTGCTGGAATACATAGAAAGATCCTTTATCATTTAGCTACAATATAGCACGTCAGCAACTGGAAGCAGTTAATTCCATAAATTATCTGGGAGTAGGCATTAGGAGTGATTTAAAATGGAATGATCATATAAAGTTGATCGTCGGTAAAGCAGATGCCAGACTGAGATTCATTGGAAGAATCCTAAGGAAATGCAATCCGAAAACAAAGGAAGCAGGTTACAGTACACTTGGTCGCCCACTGCTTGAATATTGCTCACCAGTGTGGGATCCGTACCAGATAGGGTTGATAGGAGAAATAGAGAAGATCAAATGGAGAGCAGCGTGCTTCGTTACAGGATCATTTAGTAATCGCGAAGGCGTTACGGAGATGATAGATAAACTCCAGAGGAAGACTCTGCATGAGAGACGTGCAGGGGCTCGGTACGGGCTTTTGTTGAAGTTTCGAGAACATACCTTCACCGAGGAGGCAAGAAGTATATTGCTCCATCCTACGTATATCTCGCGAAGAGATCATGAGGATAAAATCAGAGAGATTAGAGCCCACACAGAGGCATACCGACAATCATTCTTTCCACGAACAATACGAGACTGGAATAGAAGGGAGAACCGATAGAGGTACTCAAAGTACCCTCCGCCATACACCGTCAGGTGGCTTGCGGAGTATGGATGTAGATGTAGATGTAGAATCCCTTAACGCTGGTTACGGAATGGTGTGTTTGAAAAGGACAAAGTGAGTTTCTTTGCCCATCCTTGCCAAACCAGACTTTGAGTTCTGTCTCTAATGACCTCTTCGTCGACATGATGCTAAACCCATCATCCTTCCATTCACAATTCACATATTCGCATAGCAGAAAGAATGAAAAGGAACGTATAAGAGTTACTGAGGCTTTAAAGCAAAATATCTATGTCCATTACCAGAACAGACATCATAGATGTTCAGGAAATATCCGAAACAAAACTTTAAATTGCATCACGAGCAGGTAATGGAAAATGATGCGTCACCGTTATTACAAATGCTAGCACAAAATAAGGTTCATTACAGACTAATTCACAATTAGTAGTAGATACAGCCTTCCAATATTTTTCGTCACTATACTACTTCATTATGGTTTTTATGGATTTTGTAACAAAACATTCTGATAGGAAAAATGTTCTGGAAATCTTAGTTGGAGCCTACAATCTAATCTCAATGATTAAATTTCAAACACGGGTGGATAAGGACAGTAGGTCCCTTCGGTGAAGCTCAAAGCGTGAAAATAACTGCTTACCCATTGACAAATGTTCTGTCTGATCATGATGCACATTTAGTCCGGATAAATAATATAGTGCCTTACAATACGGACACTCCTAATTGGAAACAGCTTAGAAGAGATGACCTGGGATGAAATTTACAATAAACCAAAGGCTAACAAGATATTTAACCTATTCCATGTTAATTTCATATCATTATTTGAAAATAGCTTCCCGTATAAGCTAATCAGAAAGGACATTAAACGGCCATGCAAAAAAACCGTGAATCACTAAGGGAATTAAAGCATATGTCGAAAGGACAATGGAAATCTATCTTTTCGGAAGAACAAGTAGAGATCTTTCAATGGGTGTACCCTATAAAAGCTACTCAAAATTACGAATAAAAGTTATGAAAAACCAAGAAACATGCACATAATGTCATAAATCAGTAAGTTTGACGAAAGATTTAAGGCTAATAGAATTCAGTGAAACGAGAAACAGGACACCCAGCCACAGAACAGGATAACATCACTGTTGAACCGAATGGAAAGGCTATAAATGATGAGTCACAGGTAACAAATGTATTTACGAATATTTCCTTGAATATACTTGAAAGCATAGGGACAAACAGTCCACGAGAAAAATCGTAGCAGCATGTTGAAAAGGTAACTGGCAATAAATTGAGTCATATGAATGTATCACAAACTTCTCCTTCTGAATTTAAGAAAATTATGCATTCTCTCAAAAATAAAAGCCCATCAAGTTTTGATGCTGTTTCCAGCAGAGTACTAAGGTTTTGTTGTCATACAATAAGCCCAGTATTATCTGAAGTATATAATTCATCACTAACTCAAGGCATTTTTCCAGAGAGACTGAAATATGCCGTTGTTAAATCCCTCTTTACGAAAGGTGATAAGAGAGATGTCAATAACTACCGAACTGTTTCACTGCTGACATAATTATCCAAATTTTTTGAGAAGGTGATGTATTCTAGAATGGTATCTCACCTTAGAAACAACAATATCCACAGAAACTCAAAGTTTGGATTTCAGAAGAGTTGCTCTACAGAGAATGTCATTTACATGTTCACTCATCACATTTTACAAGCATTAAATAATAAAATGACACCATTTGGTATTTTCTGCGATCTATCTAAGGCATTTGACTGTGTGAATCACAGTATTCTCCTAAATGAACTGAAGTTTTATGGGACTGATGGTATAGCCAACGAATGGATAATATCATATCTATTGTTCCTCATATATATATCCGATCTTCCGTCTAATATATAACAAGCAAAATTAGTTCTTTTTGTAGATGACACTGTATTTAGCATACATACAGAAACAGAAGAAATGGTAAACAAAGTTCTTAAAAGCGACGTTCACTGGTTTTCCGCAAATTATCTTACACTCAAGTTTAAAAAGACACAACATATTCACTTCTGTATATCTAGCGGTGCTACACCAGTGATAAGTGCAGTACATGATGAGGAAATAATAAATACGGCGGAAACTTAAAAACTCTTAATTGTCCATATCGGTGAGAATTTAAACTGTGAAAAGCACTCTTTGGAACTCCTAAAACAAATTAGTTTTGCCACATCTGCACTTAGAATCATTGCAAATCTTTAAGAGAGACAAATGAGTAAAATGACATATTTTGCATATTTTCATTCAGTAATGTCATATGGAATAATGTTCTGGGGTAACTTACCTTCGTTGCTCAAAAACGTGCTGTAAGTTTAATGTGTGGTGCTCACCCACGATCATCTTGCAGACACACGTTTAAGGAGTTTGGCATTATGACTACTGATTCACACTATATTTATTCCCTCACGAAGTTTGTTGTAAATAATCTACTACAGTTCAAAAGGAATAATGATGTACACAACTACGATACCAGAAGGGAAAATGACATTCATTACCCCACATGAAGGTTGTCTTTAGTACAAAAATGGGTGCACAATGCTGAAACCAAAATTTGGGATCACCTACCCAGTGATATAAAATGTCTGACAGACATCAAAGTAAAATTTGAAAACAAACTGAGAAAGTTTCGTTTGGACTAAATTCCTCATCTGACACTGGAAGAGAAGAAAGCTGTCGATGCTGTGAACGTGTTGCTTTTATCTGAAGTAATTTTTTCTGGTTCAAATGGCTCTAAGCACTACGGGACTGAACATCTGATGTCATTAGTCCCCTAGACTTAGAACTACTTAAACCTAACTAACCTAGGGACATTACACACATCCATGCCTGAGGCAGGATACGAACCTGCGACCACAGGCAATTTTTCTTTTACTTTTTTGAACTGGCTCTTTGCTGTCTGCCTTTAGTTGGACACCACCTATCGTCTGAGGCATCTCGGTCCTCTCTGTGATATGGGTAAAATGAATGAATTTAACGTAAAAGCAGGACACCTAGTTGTTTCAGTGTCCGAAATTTCAAGATAGCTCCCAGGCAGATGATACAGCTTTATGTAACTAGTGTGATAATTGTAGACGGAACTATTTACTGACGAATTAAGCAGCATTGAAGTCACTATGGCTAAATTTTTAAATTTTTTTTTAACCGGCAAGGTCGGGGACTTCAAGTTGTCTCTTATATCTAAAAAGACACACGTTCATAAATTTTTTTGCTAACAACATTACATTATACATGGGAAATATTGCTCGACATTATTGGACATTCACACAATATAATAATAATGATAATAATAATAATAATAATAGTAATGATAACAATTGTGGTGTCACCGCCAGACACCACACTTGCTAGGTGGTAGCCTTTAAATCGGCCGCGGTCCGGTAGTATACGTCGGACCCCCGTGTCGCCACTATCAGTGATTGCAGACCGAGCGCCGCCACACGGCAGATCTAGAGAGTCTTCCTAGCACTCGCACCAGTTGTACAGCCGACTTTGCTAACGATGGTTCACTGACAAATTACGCTCTCATTTGCCGAGACGATAGTTAGCATAGCCTTCAGCTACGTCATTTGCTACGACCTAGCAAGGCACCATTATCAATTGCTATTTATCTTGTGATGCATGTACCGTCAGACCGATGTTTACCAATTGCGGATTAAAGCTAAGCATTCCAGAAGCCACGTACTTTTTTTACTAGACTCAACTCCTTTAACTGTTCCAGGCCTCACGCCAGCCTGCGTGAGCTTAAACGCGTGCCTTTCGGCTGTCTCATAGTGGCTTGGCTGTCTTGCCAAGGCACAACAACAAAAATAGTGAAAATAGATGTAATAATAATATAATTACAACACTAATGTAAGCCCCTTAACTCTTCAGCAATGCGTTTCCCGTAAAATATCTCTCCAGTCAGCGGGGATTAACGATATGCTCAGAAAAACTTCGACACCGAAAGAACAAAATCGGACAAGAAAAGAGTGAAAAAAATGGGAAAAATCGGATGGAGAGACCATGGATACTGAGGGAAGAAAAGAAGCAGAAAGAGACAGAGATGAAAAGAATCGAACAAGACACTGTTCGACAAGTAGAGGAGACAGGGGAAGTTTAAACTTCTTTTGAACGCAGCGTGGCTTTGATTAAATCTAGGTTGCTGGATAGTTCGTTCAAAGACGATTGTCTGGAATAAATAATGAGCTTGAGAACAATTCGGAGTTGTATATGGGTACGTTCAAGACACTGGGCGTTTCGTATCTTGTATTACAGCTACAGAATGATGGTAGGTACCTAATACATGAGAAAAGATATTGACTAGTTCAAAGACTGAGAAACCGACAGAGAGGAAACGAAGTGTAAAAAGGAAGGTCGCATACACGCCAGGCGAGCATTCCATTCAAACAAACGAATGATACGCATGTGGTGTCACCGCCAGACACCACACTTGCTAGGTGGTAGCTTTAAATCGGCCGCGGTCCGTTAGTACATGTCGGACCCGCGTGTCGCCACTGTCAGTGATCGCAGACCGAGCGCCACCACACGGCAGGTCTCGAGAGACTTACTAGCACTCGCCCAGTTGTACAGCCGACGTTGGTAGCCATGGTTCACTGAGAATTACGCTCTCATTTGCTGAGACGATAGTTAGCATAGCCTTCAGCTAAGTCAACTGCTACGCCCTAGCAAGGCGCCATTTATCCTTTGCTATGTATCTAATGAAGCATGTACCGTAACAAGACCAATATTCACCAATTGTGGATTAAAGTTAAGTATTCCAGCAGCTACGTACTTTTCTTTATAGCATTCATTACGTATCCTGTTTCAGACCTCACGCCAGCCTGCGTGACTTTAAGTGCGTGCCTTTCGGTTACCCGTCACTGAGGACTGGCTGTCTTGTCAGTCCACAACAACGCACATATATCACACAAGAATTCATGTCTATCCCGAGTTTTATGGAATTTTTCCTCTACACAGTCATTTCTGTTTGCACACTGTGCGCCAAATAGCTGTGGTAAAACGCATCAAGTGATGGAATAAGACTCCTATCAAGCCACGAAAGTGGACTTGAGAATACAATTGCAGAGACAGGGGCGTCTGAGCACTGTCAGTGTGCAAGCTCTAAGACAAACAGGAGCTGCTCAGCGCTTCCAGATTCACTCCTTTGTCAAACTGAATGCTTGAGTAGTATTCCGAAATAGACTGCAGTTCACGCTCCCTTCTGTGAACGTGCCCAGACTCAAATATTCACCACTATAGATGGCACATAGTCCAAATGAGAGTTATATCTTAGTTTTTCTCGTCTTAAAGAAAATTAAAGCTTGATCGTTCAACGTATACTACACTATTGTTAATAATATCTGCAACCGTTCACTTCCTGCCTCGGTGAAACATTTGTTCGAGACATGCGTTTGACCGACTTTTTGGTAGGGTATACGTTTCAGACGCATACTTCTAATCGTCGTAGAGGGTATCACTCTTATGTAAGAACCACACATTTAGAGTTTTGATGTGTTCATTAAGACGCACTATTTACTTCTCTGTACGTTCCTTACTAAATCGGACTCTTGCAACTGTGCGATCTCCGCCCAATTAACCTGAGTGCTAATTTTTTCCTTCTTAGAAGGAGAGTTCTCAGCAACCAAAATGTGATAGAATCGAGAAGGGCGCAGAACCCACTCCTCCCGCGGTCGACCTAGTTCTCCCGTTCAAAGCAGATAGCTATTTGCACACTTCTAGTCGAAGTTTCAAAAATGTTTTTGCGTCTGTCACCAATAACAAGTAACGGGGAATTAGTAGTTTTTGAAGCAGCTCGTTTAGCGTTACCCAGGGAAGAAGCCAACTGTCTCACACCCCGAAAATATTTACAGATTTACATTTTTTTGTATTTTGAAATATATGTACAAATTAATTGTCCTACTAGCCTACTAGGTACGCCCATCTTTAAAATTGGCAATATTTTTCATTTTAGTTAGTACTTCCAGCTTTTTTATATGAAACTAATTGCACAAATGTCATTCTTGTGATTTTTCCACCTTTGAAGTTCGTCACTTGCTGCATCATGTGAGCACTTTAAATGCAGACAAAATATTCCCTTTTCCTTGTTTTTTGAGAACTGGATTTTTGCAGTGGAACTTGCATGAGTACCTCAAGAAGTCTTGGCTGCAGGTGTAGAACTGACTATTCCACTTGCTGTGGACACTTTAGCGAGCGTTGGCGGTTCTCTGTCTATTGCAACTTGGTTCTGCCCCCATGGATGGAGGAATGAGTGCGTTTTCGTCTATATACGTATCCACTGAGTAGTGCCAAAACGTATGTAGTTTCTCAGATACAGGCATTGCTGTTATGAAGTCCTCAACAGAACAATTACCAATCATATCAGGATCCAGCGTTGGTGAACCAAATACACTGACGGAAAACACGCAACACCAAAAAATAATTAATGTAGAGTAACGAAATTTCTCGAATCCATTTGTCTAGGAAACATATTTAAGTGATTAACATTACAAGTTCACATCTACTTGTAACACCATAGATCTAATGCTCTAAGGCTCTTAAAATTGAGGCTTATAAAGTGTTGCTTAGTTAATGAACATAGTGCTGCCTGTAGTAAATGTTAAAAGGTGAGTCAGTTTCTTGTAAATTTGTCAACATTGTGTTTCACTGTAGTAAAAGTCGTGAACTGCATTTATGGAAAGTTATACACTTATGCTTGCTAAGCACTTGTTTCTTTTGGGTATTGAAAGTGCATATTAATAGTGTAATAAAATCCACAGGTTATCCTTTACCACTATTTATCAAAACAATAATTTCTTTATTCAAAAGACATTGAGAAGTAACTTGTTAATCAATTCCATTTAACTTTTATTCTAAACAGAAAAATATTTAATTAAGAGATACTTAACCTGTGACCAGTTCATAATTTTGCAGTGAACTACATTTATAATTTCATGCCAGCTAGGTAAATGTTTGAACAATAATACTGAACCTATGTCTAATTAATGATTCTGCAGTGAATGTTAATAGTAATGTTATAAAGACCATTCAGTTTGAACAAGCCCTGAAAGTAATAGTGTGTTTGGGTATCTGTTATATTTTTGCAAATAGTTTGTGCTGCTCTAGCTGTTAGCTTCAATCTTACCGTAAACATATGTATGTGTCAGAGTTCATTGCACTCGCGTGCGGCCAAGTATAGGTTGTGTTTGTCCGTTAAAGTTACTCATACCTACTTTCTTAAACGAGAACGTTAATCATTCTCTTGCCTAATTAGGCTGGGGACCGTTTTCTTCATCCGTTAAACAGTATAGCTAGGCAAAAATATTGTTTGTTACCAATCGAATATTTACGTAATTCTGACTTTTATTTTCGATAATCCACCCCCGTTAGGTACAACACGGTCAGCTTAAAAAAATTCCTCTCAGAGGGTAACACTGCTCTGTTGCTGTATACCATAATTGTTTTAACTAGATAGTTTTACCTCACGACCTGCCTCCTACTTTAAGGTTATGGTATAGCAGTAGCATACAGTAGTGTTATATACTGTAAGGTGGTACATTAATAACCGATTTAATAACCGATGTAACCGCCAGAAGGTTGAATGCAAGGATGCTAACGTGCATGCATTCTGTTGTACAAGTACCGAATTTGGTTTGTGGGATGGAGTTCCATGCCTGTTTGCACTTGGTCGGCCAATACAGGGACGGTTAACGCTGTTTGTAGATGGCGCTGAATTAGACGTTCTTCGATGTCTCATATGTGCTCGATTGGAGACAGACCTGATGATCGAGCACGCCAAGGCAAAAAAAAAAAAAAAAAAAAAAAAAAAAAAAGTTCAAAAGGCTCTTAGCACTATGGGGCTTAACATCTGAGGTCATCAGTCCCCTAGATTTAGAACTACTTAAACCTAACTAACCTAAGGACATCACACACATCCATGCCCGAGGCAGGATTCGAACCTGCGACCGTAGCAGCAGCGCGGTTCCGGACTAAAGCACCTCGAACCGCTCGGCCACAGCGGCCGGCGCCAAGGCAACATGTCGACACTCTGTAGAGCATGATGGTTTACAACAGCGGTATGTGGACGAGCGTGATCCTGTTGGAAAACACCCCGTGGAATGCCGTTCACGAATGGCAGCACAACAGATCGAATCACCAGAATGACGTACACATTTGCAGTCAGGGTGCGTGGGACAACCCCGAGAATGCTCATGTTGTCATACGAAATCACACCCCAGACCATAACTCCAGATGTAAGTCCAGTGTGTCTAGCACGCAGACAAGTTGATTACAGGCTCTCTGCTGGACCGCTTCTACCCAACACACGCCCATCACTGGGACTGATGCAGAACCAGTTTTAATCGGAAAATACAACAGACCCTCATTCTGCCCTCCAATGAGCTCTCGCTTGACACCACAGATGTCGTAAATGGCTGTGGTTTCTGATCAGCGAAATGCACACTACAGGGAGTCAGGCTCGGAGCCGTTGTTGAAGTAAACAATTTGTAACAGTTTTTTGTGTCATTGTGGTGCCAACTGCTGCTCAAATTGCTGTTGCAGATGCATTATGGCCATACGCCGAACATGATGGTCTTCCCTCTCAGTAGTGCCATACGTCCGCCAGGAGCCCTGTCTTCTTGCTAGTGTACTTTCTCGTGACCACCGCTGCCAGCAGGCATGTACAGTGGCTACATTCCTGTCAAATTTTTGTGCAATACCGCAAAAGTAACATCAAGGCTCTTTTAGCCCCATTACATGATCTCGTTAAAATTCAGTGAGGTACTGATAATGGTGTTTTAGTAGCTTGAAAGGCATTCTCGACTGCATCAACTCACCACGTCCAATCTCAGAAGTAACTAACGCTTGTGATCCCTGACACAGTACTCGTTAAAGCCTGTGCTATGGTAAGTGAGCGGGATCCACCTTATGAGAAAGGATTTTCCCATAGATATCGACCGCGTATACCTGAATGGTGGCAAATCAGACTTACATCCACTCTGTAATAACAATGATCCGTCGAGCAAGTTCGAAATGCAATTACGCGTCAGTATGGATCACAAGCAAACCAGAAGATGCTACCAAAGTGACCATAATACGGTCGCCAGCCTAAATAGGCATTAATTGAGTTTCTTGCCTGTACAAGTTGTTATATATTCATGCAAAACAACAAGTTTTAACACTGCATAATATAGTAGAATTTTAGAACCAGAAAATCTATTGAACTGATAGTTTCACGTTCTGTACTGATATGGAATATCAATAATACATAGCACTACACTGAAATGTTTACTACAAAACTTTATACTGTCTATTAATCTGATTAAAATCGGGCATAGGTTACCCTAGAAATTGTACTTTAATTCCACACACAAAATGTCAATTTTGATAAAGATAAAACACTGATAAATTTTGACTTTTATATTGACTTTAAATTTTGCTGGTCAAACCAATTTAGAACACTTCAGAATTCAAATGAATAAGGGGGGGGGGGCTGAAACTGTTATGATCGCTGTATTTAAAAAAATTATTACTGAACATATTATTCATTCAAGATTTCCAGTATATAAGTTACTACTCTTTTCATCTTATTTACTGCTCATTTAAATGCCTTTAAATCTGTCTCGAAATAAATTTACTGGTTCATTAACAAAACATTTCTTTAAACACCATTCTAATATAGCTAGTTCTGCAAATAATTATTATTAACACAATTTTTAATTTTCATTTCGGGACACTCGGATTGCACAACGTTTGGAAAGGACCTTGTCTAGGTTAGTCGTGAGGATAATTAAATGATGGAAAAGTTCTGGTAAAATTTAGATTATTATTGCACCAAACAAACAAGAGTTCACTCTCTGATCCATACGGATACAATACTAAAAGTTTCCACCTGCTAGTATCGATGCGGCGGTTGGCGGGCGGCAAGATGGCGAGGCACAGAGCACACATACAACAACAGCTATAGCTGTTGACGTATCGGCACTTTAATTCTTCTTAGCTTCGCAATACTTTTCCATTTAATTCCTATGGAATTTTGCCATGTTGTGTGGGCCTTGGAACGGCATATCCGAGGCTCAGTGAAGCTATGTCTTCCAGGAGAGCTCCGTCGCTCCAGAAGGTGTTGCTCAAACCAGTGCCAGACTCCAACTACTACTGTGCTCGTTGTGCCGTGCAGTGCCCGCGCGCATTTTCCCGCGCTCGCCTGCCATTCACCTTTTACCGCTCCCTGACAGACTGGGTATTCACCCGATGTTTTGCATTCTTCATATCCTAACACATTGCCTACGTATAGACCAGAAGCACAGTTACAATTTTAAACTTCTTACAACAGTTTCAACATTTGTTATATTTCAATTCTATTACAATATTACTTGACATTTGACATAAACATTAATAGGCACATTGAAACTTATTTACAGTTTTCTTAACATAATGGCATGAAACAAAAAAGAAATGAAATCAGAACATCAATTACACAAGTTTATCGTAAAATCAGGTGAAAAGAATTACTTATATGTACAATAGTACAGAGTCGTTGTTGTTACACGCTCACGACCGTTACATTTGAAGCAAATCTAATTTACATCTTCATAGAGGCGCTGCTAGCACAACTCTTATGTGACTGGCGCGAAATTTGAATAGACATGATCTTTCAGATGTAGAAACATGGCTACCAACTTTCGTTTATATCGCACAACTCCTTCTTGATGTGGCGATTTCTTTCCGTCTGTGTATATAAGACAGAAACTTACCGATTTCATTTCTAGAACAGGAGTCGTGTCACCTGCTATCTTTAAATTCTTCGTTTTTATCTCTCAGCCACCGATCGTGGTGGTGCAGTGTTTGAGAAGTTTGACTAGTATTCCTTGGGAACGGAACACCCATCTTGATTTGGATTTTCTGTAGTACCCATAAATTAAAGTCCTTCCGAGACAAACATGAAACCTTGAAGAAGTGTAGAATATAAATAAAACAGTGGTTCATTGATTGGGTTTAGCTATTATCTTTAGTTGGTGGTGGATTTACACCTTTTCCATTTCATTCTATTGTACTCATTGTGGTTTGTTAACGGTTTATTTTGCTACAGATAACTTTGTGATTGTAATTTCAACAATAACGGATTGTATATAATTTCACCTGTGTGTTTAACGACCTGGAACAGCGTTTCAAGAGGACAGGTCGTGATGAAATAGCAATTAATCAATAACAAAGGCGAATTCGTAAATCGATTCAGGTATATTCCCGGAAATATTGTTGAACGATTGTACGACCTATTTTCTGTCCTATCTTTTCAACCAGCTGGGGTTCCACGCCTAATGACAACGTGTGAAATACTTACACCAATGGTCCAAAATGTTCAGGGGGCGATTTTAAGCCTGGTGTATTAGTGACATCAGAGTGGTAAGTATGGTGACAGTTTGAACAAACAACTATAAATAAGAAATGTGTATTCGACCAGCAGGATGTGAGCAGACAGTGTCCAGTAGCGGGCGTGCGGCCGTAGTGTGTCAACGTTGTTGTGTCACTATTCGTAATGGAGATATATCTTTAAATAAAGTGTCCAAAACATTCTAAAGAATGTTTTAAAGAAGAGAGAAGTGTGTGCCAAGTATGTCGCTCACGAACAAAACAACGGCGCATGGACGGTTGCCGCGGCGCGATTGAAATGCAAAACCTGGAGAGTTCTTTTCTGGAGAAAATCATTACCGGCGGCGAGACTTGTTGTTATCGATACGAGCCTACCACAAAACGAGAAACTATAGAAATTCACAAGAAGAGCCAACGCTCTGACGACAAACCTGCTTCCCAGCCAATGTGACGTTCGAGCTGAACGGCATCTGAAAGAAGAACTTTTCTGGCCGTTTCATACGGTTGTGGGAACGCTTTGTGCGTTGTACTCGAGCGCAGGTAGACTGTAGAACACCTAAAGCATTGGAACTACCATCTTAACTTTTCTCTACTTTAAATATTAATCCAATGTCGAAATTTTTCGACTGACATGGTACATTCCTTCCATTGTAGGTGAAAATATGAGACTGATGGATGACTACTACATTATTGCGAGATTACAAATTCCCCAAAAGAAATAAATCGGAGTAATAGAAGAAAATCTCTTTCAGACGAACAGGAAAACATTAAAGTAATGCTAAATAACATAAAACAAGAACACGCAAGCACTCATGGGGGACAGATGAGTGTGACCAACTGATAAATCTCAGACAACAGGCATGGCAAAATTGGTTGTGCAACAAAAATCGAAAGATCCTGCAAGATCTCAAAGATACCAGGGAAACAGTCACAAAATTAAAGAGATAATTCATTCACTGAAAAATGACAAAGCATCAGGAGAAGACCAAATCATCGGAGAATTATGGAAAAGTGCACGAGAAAACGTTATTGCAAAACTCAAAGATATAATAGATGAAATCTGGAAAACTGAAAAAATCCCCACGGATTGGAAGACAGCAATCATACATCCTCTGTACAAAAAAGGAAGTAAAACAGACCCAAACAACTATCGTGGAACCTCTTTATTGTTAATAACATACAAAATTCTGTCTAAATCCCTACTAAAACGGGCAGAACCTCAGCTGGATTCAAAACTAGGCGAATACCAAGTTGGATTCAGGAAAGGTCGATCATGAGTAGAAAAAAATCCTTAACTTGAAAAGCTCGATGAAATATTTGCATAGTACTTCAAACAAAAGTTACGTCATCACATTTGTCTACTTTAAAAAAGCATATTACAGTATAGACCGAGAATCCCTTTTTGAAGTGTTAGCAGAATTTGCACTAGATCAAAAGACAACAAACATCATAAAAGGAACACTCACGGAGACCAAATCCAAAGTAAAATTTATGGGAGAACTGAGCACAGAATTTGAAATAGACACAGGAGTACGACATGGGGATGGACTGTCCCCAGTGCTCTTCAATCGTGCTCTTGAAAAAGTTGTTCGAGAATGGAGAAAAGTAGGTGCACCAGCACACGGACTGGGACCAAAACGTCAGGGCATAGAATTAGACTGTTTAGCATTTGCTGAGGACATGGCACTGATAACCCAAGACATAACCGATGCACAGAAACAGCTAGAATTATTACAAGAGCAGGTAGCAAAAATAGGATTAGAAATTTGATTTGAAAAAACAAAATTTATGACTGGCATCAAAGATGCACCTTCTGCTCTGCAAATTGGTAATAACTACATCTCTCGAGTAAAAGAATGTAAATATAACACACGGGGTTTTGAGGAAGAAGAGAGAAAAACTAACCGACATACGTGGTCTACGTAAAGAAAGCTAGCCCATTCGTTGCTTGGCGAAAAGGAAGGTCAACAAATGTTGATTATGCGTGGTCCTAAGTGATCCATCCGTGAAGAAGAAGACGAAGAAAATAATATTATTTTATCTTTGCTAAATCTCGTGAAATCCGTGGCCGTGTCGTAAAATAATGCTGAGAATGATGTACTAGTATGTCACAATCAGTTTCGTGACAGTGAGAACCAACTGAAAATTCCATTGCTAGCGTCAGTAACGGCAAAAGTATAAAATGAAACCTGTTTGAGAACACATGCTGAGCACATGCCACCATCTTGCTTGATGTGTTGAGATCGTCGTGTGTTTCGGTATGACGCTACATTTCAGACACACAGTTTCAGACAATTATACGTAAATATTGCGTCACTGATTGGTAGATGATTATAACAATGCCATTTTTTTCGTCGTATTTATTTATTTATGTTCTTGTCGTTGTTCCTCGCCTATGTTATATCCTCTTATGGCTGCTGATCATATATTCTGATTGTTTTCTATTCCATTTCACTATGAACGTCATTATTTTCCTGCCTGATAAAATAAACCACATTTTTTTTTAAGTCGCGTTTTCTGCTTAGTTTTCCATTCATTTCACTTAAAAAGTGTACAGATTCCAAACGGACTGTCAACTATAATTTTAACTCCCCCCCCCCTCCCCCCCCCCCCCCCCCCTTGTTTTCACGGTTAACCCTGATTTGCGTCTTCCTTCCGCTTTCTTTGTAGAATGTAAAATTGCTGAAAGCCAAATCTTTGTATTGATTGCAGCTTACCGTGAAGCCTCATGTGATGAAATTTATTTGAGTATGAGACGGGAAAAAAGTACACACTAATACCTGTACAATACTGCTACACGCAAATATATTTAATAAAAGACTAAAATGACGTCACAGGGTAGTCATGTGAAAGTGGTACCTATCTTCTTTTCTCATTGACTTAATAACTGTTTCTTCCTCACTTTCATAAGTTGGAACATTGGTCATTGCAGAAGAGCTAGTGGCGAAAATACTTTAATATGTTTCGCTCCAATTTCAATCATAATCTTCCAAACTGTGTAGAAAGTATCAGTAGTTTACTAGAACAAACAGCCACACTATACTTATTCTAAAACCGTCTCTAAATGTAATTTGTTGCAGCATTATTGCAAATATGTAAATGTATACCATGATTCTTTACATAAATACATTAATCTGTTTCGTCTGCACAGACCTATTGAAGATCCAGGAGATTTGACATATTTTGCAGAAATTTTCTTAGTTGACATTGCTCATAAAATTTTATTTTTATATCGACTATCGACAACCTATTTTGTCGATGTTGATACTAAAATATGGTTTGTTTGGATTCAGTAAAATCAATACTGTAGATTTTTTTCGGAATTAATCAATAGGACAAGTAATATACTTTTATATAAAAAAGCGGATAAAGTGTCACTAGAAGCCTTCCTAAGAGACAATCTCCATTCCTTCCGAACTGACTATGCAAATGTACACGAGATGTGGCTCAAATTCAAAGATATAGTAGCAACAGCAATTGAGAGATTCATACCTCATAAATTGGTAAGAGATGGAACTGATCCCCAACGGTATACAAAACAGGTCCGAACGCTGTTGCAGAGACAACGGAAAAAGCACTCTAAATTCAGAAGAACGCGAAATCCCGAAGATTGGCTAAAATTTACAGACGCGCGAAATTTGGCACGGACTTCAATGCGAGATGCCTTTAATAGGTTCCACACCGAAACATTATCTCGAAATTTGGTAGAAAATCCGAAGAAATTCTGGTCGTATGTAAAGTACACAAGCGACAATGCGCAGTCAATACCTTCGCTGCGCAGTGCCGATGGTACTGTTACCGACGAATGTGCCGCTAAGGCGGAGTTATTGAACGCAGTTTTCCGAAATTCCTTCACCAGGGAAGACGAATGGAATATTCCTGAATTTGAAACACGAACAGCTGCTAGCATGAGTTTCTTCGAAGTAGATACCTCAGCGGTTGCGAAGCAACTCAAATCGCTTGATACGGGCAAGTCTTCAGGTCCAGATTGCATACCGATTACGTTCCTTTCAGATTACGCTGATACAATAGCTCCCTACTTAGCAATCATATACAACCGCTCACTCACCGATAGATCTGTACCTACAGATTGGAAAATTGCGCAGGTCGCACCAGTGTTTAAGAAGGGTAGTAGGAGTAATCCATCGAACTACAGACCTATATCATTGACGTCGGTTTGCAGTAGGGTTTTGGAGCATATACTGTATTCAAACATTATGAATCACCTCGAAGGGAACGATCTACTGATACGTAATCAGCATGGTTTCAGAAAACATCGTTCTTGTGCAACGCAGCTAGCTCTTTATTCGCACGAAGTAATGGCCGCTATCGACAGGGGATCTCAAGTTGATTCCGTATTTCTAGATTTCCGGAAAGCTTTTGACACCGTCCCTCACAAGCGACTCCTAATCAAGCTGCGGGCCTATGGGGTATCGTCTCAGTTGTGCGACTGGATTCGTGATTTCCTGTCAGGAAGGTCGCAGTTCGTAGTAATAGACGGCAAATCATCGAGTAAAACTGAAGTGATATCAGGTGTTCCCCAGGGAAGCGTCCTGGGACCTCTGGTGTTCCTGATCTGTATAAATGACGTGGGTGACAATCTGAGCAGTTCTCTTAGGTTGTTCGCAGATGATGCTGTAATTTACCGTCTAGTAAGGTCATCCGAAGACCAGTATCAGTTGCAAAGCAATTTAGAAAAGATTGCTGTATGGTGTGGCAGGTGGCAGTTGACGCTAAATAACGAAAAGTGTGAGGTGATCCACATGAGTTCCAAAAGAAATCCGTTGGAATTCGATTACTCGATAAATAGTACAATTCTCAAGGCTGTCAATTCAACTAAGTACCTAGGTGTTAAAATTACGAACAACTTCAGACCACATAGATAATATTGTGGGGAAGGCGAGCTAAAGGTTGCGTTTCATTGGCAGGACACTTAGAAGATGCAACAAGTCCACTAAAGAGACAGCTTACACTACACTCGTTCGTCCTCTGTTAGAATATTGCTGCGCGGTGTGGGATCCTTACCAGGTGGGATTGATGGAGGACATCAAAAGGGAGCAAAAAAGGGCAGCTCGTTTTGTATTATCACGTAATAGGGGAGAGAGTGTGGTAGATATAATACGCGAGTTGAGATGGAAGTCATTAAAGCAAAGACGTTTTTCGTCGCGGCGAGATCTATTTACAAAATTTATGTCACCAACTTTCTCTTCCGAATGCGAAAATATTTTGTTGAGCCCAACCTACATAGGTAGGAATGATCATCAAAATAAAATAAGAGAAATCAGAGCTCGAACAGAAAGGTTTAGGTGTTCATTTTTCCCGCGGGCAGTTCGAAGTAGAGAGATAGTATGATTGTGGTTCGATGAACCCTCTGCCAAGCACTTAAATGTGAATTGCAGAGTAATCATGTAGCTGTAGATGTAGATGCAGATTTCATTTATTAAAGTCAACAAGTGGCCTACCTCGTAATCTAAATATACAGAGCCTAATAAAAAAGTGAAGCAGCTAGACGACATGGCCAGATTTCAATGTAACTTCGTACTCGTACACACCTGCAGTGAGTATGTATATGATTAGACTGGCAGTTCTCTGTGACTTGTAGAGCGACCACCAGAGTTCATTAGCGATGTTTCTGTTTCTACCTGGCCTGTTAGGGTATATGAGAGGCGCAAACAGCGTCAGATGTTGAGTGAACACTTCAGAGGACACGGAGGTGGCGTGTGCTCGTCTGGGACGGCGTGACCAGCATCTGACAGAGCTGGAAAGGGGTTCATTCTGGATCTCTACCTGGCCGGCTGGTCGAATCGTGAAATATCCAGACTTTTGGAACATTCGGATGTGACAGTGACCCGGTGTTGGACTACATGGGGACGTGAGGGCAGTCATACTTGTCGTCTACGTTCCAGTCGAAAATTCCCAATGTTTACACTGTCCAGTCTCGCCATTTTCCGAAATGATCATGAAATGATTAGGACAACACAAACGCCCACTTCCCGGGCGGAAAAATTCCTCCAATAGGCTGGTAATCAAACCCTGGACCCCGTGATCCAGAGGCAGCAATGCTAGCCACTAGATCACAAGATACGGACGGTAGTGATTGAGGGGACTTTGATGGTACTACGCTGCGTCACGGGCATCCACCGTCCTGATACGTTACCACTCACGTGATAATATCTTTGTGCCTTTTTTCAATAGGAGAATTCACGTGTCACTTATCTGTACGATCTGTCTGCGTGTTGTTAAGGTAATACAGTGGGCAGTAAAACTCCTGGATCTGTACTGATAGAATATGTGTGGCACCAGCTTGGACGTCAGATCCCTCCCAGTGAAAGTATACAGATTATCAAGGACCAGTTACAAGAACTGTGGGGCAGTTTGCATTGCGAGAGGATACAGCGGCTCTATGACATCCTTCCCAACAGAATCAGTACATGCATCCAGGCTAGAGATGGTCCAATGTCATTCTGATAAGCGGACTTATACTGCCAAGTACTTTATACACTGAAGAGCCAAGGGAACTGGTACACCTGCCCAGTATCGTGCAGGGCCCCCGAGAGCACGCAGAAGTGCCGAAACACGACATAGCATGGACTCGACTAATGTCTGAAGTAGTGCTGGAGGGAATTGACAGAATGAATCCTGCAGTGCTGTCCATAAAACAGTAAGAGTGTAAGAGTACGGGGGGGGGGGGGGGGGTGGAAAGTGGAAAGCTCTTCTGAACAGTACGTTGCAAGGCATCGAAGATGTGCTCAATAATGTTCATGTCTGGGGAGTTTGAGGATCATCGGAAGCGTTTAAACTCAGAACAGTGTTCCTGGAGCCACTCTGTAGCAGTTCTGAACGTATAGGGTGTTGCACTGTCCTGCTGGGATTACCCAAGTCCGTCGGAATGCACAATGGACGGAAATGGATGCAGGCGATCAGACAGGATGCTTCCGTACGTGTCACCTGTCAGAGTCGTATGTAGACGTATCAGGGGTTCAATATCACTCCAACTGCACACGCCCCACACCATTACAAAGCCTCCACCAGCATCAACAGTCCCCTGCTGACATTCAGGGTCCATGGATTCATTGGGTTGTCTCTATACCCGTACACTTCCATCCACTCGATACAATCTGAAACGAGACTCGTCCGACCAGGCAACATGTTTACAGTCATCAACGGTCCAATGTCGGTGTTGACGGGGCGTAAAGCTTTGTGTCGTGCAGTCATCGAGGGTACACAAGTGGGCCTTCGGCTTGGAAAGCCCATATCGATTATGTTTCATTGAATGGTTCGCACGCTGACACTTGTTGATTACCCAGCATTGAAATCTGCAACAATCTGCGGAAGGGTTGCACTTCTGTCACGTTGAACGATTCTCTTCAGTCGTTGTTGGTCCCGTTTTTGCAGGATCTTTTTCCGGCCGCAGTGATGTCGGAGATTTCATGTTTTACCGGATTCCTGATATTCACGGTACACTCGTGAAATGGTCTAACAGGAAAATGCTCACTTCATCGCTATCTCGGAGATGTTGTGTGGCATCGTTCGTGCGCCGACTATAACACCGCGTTCAGACTCACATAAATCTTGATAAGCTGCCATAGTAGCAGCAGTAACCGATCTAACACCTGCAACAGACACTTGTTGTCTTATATAGGTTTTGCCGAGCGCAGCGCTGTATTCTGCCTGCGTTTCAGAGTAAATTTGTCCCGATTCTATAATTATTGAAATAACATCACGTACTCTCTCAACCGGTGGCGTTCAAAAAAATGGTTCAAATGGCTCTGAGCACTATGGGAATTAACATCTGAAGTCATCAGTCCCCTAGAACGTAGAACTACTTAAACATAACGAACCCATGGACATCACACACATCCATGCCCGAGGCAGGATTCGAACCTAAGACCGTAGCGGTCGCGCGGTTCCAGACTGAAGCGCCTAGAACCGCTCGGCCACAACCGGCCAACCGGTGGAGTTCAATTTCGTGGTCTTCAAAAATGGTTCAAATGGCTCTGAGCACTATGGGACTTAACAAAAAAATGGTTCAAATGGCTCTGAGCACTATGGGACTTAACATCTATGGTCATCAGTCCCCTAGAACTTAGAACTACTTAAACCTAACTAACCTAAGGACAGCACACAACACCCAGCCATCACGAGGCAGAGAAAATCCCCGACCCCGCCGGGAATCGAACCCGGGAACCCGGGCGTGGGAAGCGAGAACGCTACCGCACGACCACGAGATGCGGGCGGGAATTAACATGTGAGGTCATTAGTCCCCTACAACGTAGAACCAATTAAACATAACTAACCCAAGGACATCACATACATCCATGCCCGAGGCAGGATTCGAACTAGCAACCCTAGCAGCCGCGCGGTTCCGGACTGAAGCGCCTACAACCGCTTGGCCACCGCGGCCGGCAATTTCGTGGTCTGCTCCACTTCTGGATGCTTCAGTTCTGTTTCAGGCACTGTATAAAGTTGTTTCCGAGTTTCCAACGCAGAAGTGTTCAGCTTTGATAAGTGTTCATGGAAATGTCGTTATTGTCAATTTTATGACGTTGCTCTATTTTCGCACTTTTAATTACATCGAAGGCGCTGGGAGACGAACATAAAAATAAACGAAGTACATAAGATTTAAGTACGTAGGCAGTACTGCCAATCGATGTAGTCGGTTGTAAAAGAGATTTGGGTGCTTGCATGGAATCAAGATATTGGTTTCGATGATCTGTTTGGGTGTTTGAACAGACTCTCAGGTTTCATACTCCGGCTGGAGTTGTAATTTTTTCGATGATCTGTTTGGGTGTTTGAACAGACTCTCAGGTTTCCTACTCCGGCTGGAGTTGTAATTTTTGTGAAATGTACTTATTTCTCTGAGGTTATTTATCAACTCATTTTTCAAATCTAGATTTCGTTATTAATATGTTCTCTGGTATAGTACTTTATTTGATGTAGAATGTTTGGACCACTAATTTTTTTATGTCAAAAACCAGCTAAACATTTAGAGTGAAGATAAAATTTCATCTCTTCTTTTTGTCTGTAATCTCCTCTGTCGTTAATTATTAATTATGCGTTCTTTAGCTTTCTCTTTTTATTATTTCGAGAAACTTCTTCAAGGCCTTCTTTCAGCTTGCAAACCTTTCTAGTTTTGTGCTTTGTTTTGAAACTTTCCATTTCTGATATTTGTACCTCCAAGATATAGAAAGTATCAACTTTGTCTCGCTTCGAGTAATTTCGATCCATATTCATAATTCGTCAAGAATTTCATCTGTTTTATCAAACTTCAAGGTTCCACTGAGGAAATCGAGTCTTGAGGCTTTCTCAAAATCTGTGAGAAATAACTCGATTAATTAGTCATGTGCTTTCTGTATCCGTGTAATGACTGAAAATTAATAGTTTTTTTGATACAGGAGGTGTTTTTCGGTAATCGCCCAACTACGACTGTGGTCAGAGTTGATGGTCATAACACAACAAACATATAATGTCACTGGCGCACAACACTATCAGTAGAGTGTTAGAGTTGCATTCCAACAGTAGGTCACTAAAGTCTTAAATGGTACCGGTACGTTGGTACTTTCGTGAATTTAAAAGGCTCAATGCAGGTAATTCAGTTTTTTGAAACTTCTTGCTCATGGGTGCAGATACACTGATCAGCGAGAACATTATGACCAGCGCCCTACTATCGGTGCAAACCCGTCCAGACAATAGCAGCGTCACCTGGCGAAGAAATGACTGCTAGTCAGACACACGCACGGTGCATGTAGTATCAGTGGGCGTGCTGTCCGTAGGTAGAGTAGGGAAGGCGCGCGATCTATCTGAGTTTGGCCAAAGGCAGATTGTTATGGCCCGGAGGCTCGGCACGAGCATTTGGGAAACTATACGACTTGTTGAGTGTTTAAGAAGTGCTGTGGTGAGTGTCTTCAGCACGTGGTGAAACCAAGGTGAAACCACACCCAGACGTCGTGTGGTTGAGCGACCGCCCCTCATTACGGATTACGGACGTCGTAGGCTGGGCAGACTGGTGAAAGAGGACAGGCGGCGAAATGTAGCGGAACTAACATCAGACTTTAACTCTGGGCGGAGTAAAAGTGTGTCTGAACACACAGTGCACCGAACACTCCTAACTATGGGCCTCCACAGCCGACGACCCATGCATGTGCTAATTTTAACATCACGATGTCGGCAACTACGACTGAAATGGGCACGTGACCATCGACAATTGACGTTGGTGCAATGGCAGAGCGTGGAATGGTATGATGAATCCCGATACTTTTTTTCATCATGCTGATGTGAGGACGCGAAATCCGTCGTCTTCTAAGGGAACAATTCCTTGAAACCTGTACTGAGGTACGGAGACAAGCTGGCGACGGCTCAATTTTGCCGTGGGGAACATTCACGTGGGACTCTGTGGGTCCAGTGGAGCTCGTGCTAGACACCATGACAGCCAAAGAGTATCGTACACTGGTTGCAGACCACGTAAACCCTTTCACGACGATAGTTCCCGATGGCAGTGACATTTTTCGACAAGATAATACGCTATGTTACAAGACCAGGAGCATCACGAAGCGGTTCGAGGAACACAATGGCAAGTTCGAGTTGTTGTGCTGGCCCACCAATTCGCCAGATCTGAACCCTATCGAACACACCTGGGATGTGATTGAACGTGGCGTCATGGCTCATTGTCCCGCTCCCTAGAATTTACGGGAATTAAGTGGTTTGTGTGTGCAGATGTGGTGCCAACTCCCTCCAACGACCTACCAAGGCTTCATTGCTTCCATGCCACGATGCGTCGCCGCTGTTATCCGTGCCAAAAGTGGACATACCGGCTATTATTGAGGTGGCTATAATGTCCTGGCTGATCACTGCCTGTTTTCAGGCTTTATGGCTCAGCGTCTAATTATGTTGTTTGATTAGAGACATACAGAACAGATTTCCGACCGAAGATCGATAAAGAGATGACAGAATGGTAGTTAATGGAAATTCCTTACGTCTTCACGCTGTGCGACAAGCAATACGCGATTTGTGCCGGCCGGTGTGGCCGAGTGGTTCTAGGCGCTTCAGTCTGGAACCGCGCGACCGCTACGGTCGCAGGTTGGAATCCTGCCTCGAGAATTGGTGTGTGTGATGTCCTTAGGTTAGTTAGGTTTAAGTAGTTCTAAGTTCTAGGGGACTGATGACCTCATATGTTAAGTCCCATAGTGCTCAGAGCCATTTGAACGATTTTTTTGAAAACGCGATTTGTGGGCCACAGAAAATAGCTATAGGGATACTATTGTCTGCATTATCACCGGAGATGCGGCAATAGCTCAATCTTAAGGATTTTGGAATGAATCTGTCATCTTATTGGGAAGCATCGGATCGGAACTCATGTGGAATGAATTTAGTTTCCATAGGAAATGCTAATAGCCACTATCGATCAGGTTATTAAACACAATCAGAAAATTCAAGTATCTGAGAGGGGGTACTTAAAAATGATACCTCTGAATTTTTTTATGTGTAATTATTGACATTCTGCATCTTTATTCTTGATATCTACATATTTCTTTCTCAACATAGTCACCCTGGTGACGAATACATTTCTCCCAACGAGAGACCAGTTTTTGGTGCAGTCACTGTAGAATGTTTGACTTCGTTGACTGAGCCATAACCTCACGTCTGCTTCCAACGCTTCATCACTGTCAAAGTGAAGTCCTCGAAGTGTTCTTTAAGCTTCGGTAACATATGAAAATCAGCTGCGGAAAAGTCAGGACTGTGTGGAGGATGATCGACGACAGTGAACCCAAGGCGCCGTATTGTTTCAGATGTCGCAGCGCTCGTGCGTGGTCTGGCATTGCCATGCTGAAGGAAGGGGTGCGCCATGTGTGGACGAACTTTTCAAACTCGAAACTCGACACAGCACACTGTGTCTCACGCACCGACGTAGTTACGTTACACACTGACATGTTACACCCTACAATTCGGGGCCCTCCAGCGGCAGAGGGCTGCAAATCAGTATACATGAAGAATAAAGGTGTAGGACGTTAATAACGTTTGTTTTACTTAAAAAAGTTTTAAGAGTTTCACATAAAAAATTCGGCGGCATTACTTTTCAGCACGCCCTCGTATCTCCGAGGTGAGCTCGCACAGAGCCTGAATATGCTTTTGAAGGCTATTTCTGCGTGTATGGCGACGATTACGTAGATAGACTCAGACGCCACTTCGCTTTAGGTGTGTATACGTGAATATGTTACTCGACTGATACGTATGGCAACCACTTTGCTCCCTTAAAGTAAATTAAATATTGATTGTGTTATGTCGACATTCTGAAAGTATTTGTATGGAGTGTAGCCATGTATGGAAGTGAAACATGGACGATAAATACACTCCTGGAAATGGAAAAAAGAACACATTGACACCGGTGTGTCAGACCCACCATACTTGCTCCGGACACTGCGAGAGGGCTGTACAAGCAATGATCACACGCACGACACAGCGGACACACCAGGAACCGCGGTGTTGGCCGTCGAATGGCGCTGGGTGCGCAGCATTTGTGCACCGCCGCCGTCAGTGTCAGCCAGTTTGCCGTGGCATACGGAGCTCCATCGCAGTCTTTAACACTGGTAGCATGCCGCGACAGCGTGGACGTGAACCGTATGTGCAGTTGACGGACTTTGAGCGAGGGCGTATAGTGGGCATGCGGGAGGCCGGGTGGACGTACCGCCGAATTGCTCAACACGTGGGGCGTGAGGTCTCCACAGTACACCGATGTTGTCGCCAGTGGTCGGCGGAAGGTGCACGTGCCCGTCGACCTGGGACGGACCGCAGCGACGCACGGATGCACGCCAAGACCGTAGGATCCTACGCAGTGCCGTAGGGGACCGCACCGCCACTTCCCAGCAAATTAGGGACACTGTTGCTCCTGGGGTATCGGCGAGGACCATTCGCAACCGTCTCCATGAAGCTGGGCTACGGTCCCGCACACCGTTAGGCCGTCTTCCGCTCACGCCCCAACATCGTGCAGCCCGCCTCCAGTGGTGTCGCGACAGGCGTGAATGGAGGGACGAATGGAGACGTGTCGTCTTCAGCGATGAGAGTCGCTTCTGCCTTGGTGCCAATGATGGTCGTATGCGTGTTTGGCGCCGTGCAGGTGAGCGCCACAATCAGGACTGCATACGACCGAGGCACACAGGGCCAACACCCGGCATCATGGTGTGGGGAGCGATCTCCTACACTGGCCGTACACCACTGGTGATCGTCGAGGGGACACTGAATAGTGCACGGTACATCCAAACCGTCATCGAACCCATCGTTCTACCATTCCTAGACCGGCAAGGGAACTTGCTGTTCCAACAGGACAATGCACGTCCGCATGTATCCCGTGCCACCCAACGTGCTCTAGAAGGTGTAAGTCAACTACCCTGGCCAGCAAGATCTCCGGATCTGTCCCCCATTGAGCATGTTTGGGACTGGATGAAGCGTCGTCTCACGCGGTC
The DNA here is from genome assembly GCF_023864345.2 of Schistocerca serialis cubense. Taxonomy (NCBI): domain Eukaryota; kingdom Metazoa; phylum Arthropoda; class Insecta; order Orthoptera; family Acrididae; genus Schistocerca; species Schistocerca serialis. Next base: position 166,757,852 of record NC_064640.1, read on the forward strand.
TGCACGTCCAGCACGAACGCTGGTCCAACTGAGGCGCCAGGTGGAAATGGCACGGCAAGCCGTTCCACAGGACTACATCCAGCATCTCTACGATCGTCTCCATGGGAGAATAGCAGCCTGCATTGCTGCGAAAGGTGGATATACACTGTACTAGTGCCGACATTGTGCATGCTCTGTTGCCTGTGTCTATGTGCCTGTGGTTCTGTCAGTGTGATCATGTGATGTATCTGACCCCAGGAATGTGTCAATAAAGTTTCCCCTTCCTGGGACAATGAATTCACGGTGTTCTTATTTCAATTTCCAGGAGTGTAGTTTGGACAAGAAGAGAATAGAAGCTTTCGAAATATGGTGCTACAGAAGAATGCTGAAGATTAGATGGGTAGATCACATAACTAATGAGGAAGTATTGAATAGGATTGGGGAGAAGAGAAGTTTGTGGCACAACTTGACCAGAAGAGGGGATCGATTGGTAGGACATGTTCTGAGGCATCAAGGGATCACCAATTTAGTGTTGGAGGGCAGCGTGGAGGGTAAAAATCATAGAGGGAGACCAAGAGATGAATACACTAAGCAGATTCAGAAGGATGTAGGTTGCAGTAGGTACTGGGAGATGAAGAAGCTTGCACAGGATAGAGTAGCATGGAGAGCTGCATCAAACCAGTCTCAGGACTGAAGACCACAACAACAACAACAACATGACGACATTAATCTCTTTTTCATCGTAATGCGAAGTGTTTTTTCTTTACTTCCTTGTTTCATAAATAAGGTAAAAAATACAGGTTGTAATGTATACTGCAAATTGTGAGATAATTTTTTGTTCTTCAGGAAGCTAGACACATCTCAACGTTCCTCTCTTAGTTGCGGACACATCACCGTGTACTATTATAGTAAATGACATTTGCTGAGATATCTGCCAGAAGTTTTCCATACGCGTCCTTTATTGCTCAATGTCCCTCACTACTTTTTCCTGTCTAACCAGGGTATAGCAGGCACTGCATGTGGAACCATCGACACTGTTGATGACCTATAGAATCCGATATCGGGCGATGATGCTGCCGACATATTGTTGCTATGTTATCAGTTTTGTTTAATACGGGTGTCCAACTTCAAATTGTTCTCCTTTTCTCTTAAAATTGCAGTTGGTTTTCTCGATGACTTACCTGTATGTACGTAAACTACAGCTACGTCTTTGCGCGGCTCCTCTGTGTAGGGGAGACCGGGGCTATTTGGCACAGATTTTGGTTTCTGATTTTTCTGTTATTTTATGCAATACTTGAAGAGCTTCTGGGGAATGTGACAGACAGCTTAAGTTGCTGATTATAAGAACATGTAGGAACCGTTAATTAAATGCATAGTTCGATAATCCCAAACGTATTTTTCCTAAAAGCTTTTAACTCTGCCAACTAACTACGGGTGCGAGGTTAGTTGGGGTACCGTATAAATTGTTCAAGAAACTAAGTTCCTCATGAAGAAATAAAACTCGAACAAAAATAAATTCCGCTTAAATGCGTAGACAACAGTATGAACCTAAATGTATGAACAAACAATGAATTATTCAAGAAAAATAAATTTTGCTTATTATTATACCTAGCTATTGGAAATTTGTGTGAAGGACTATGGGACCAAACAGCTGAGGTCATCGTTCCCTAGGCTTACACACTACTTAATCTAATCAAACTCTAACTTACGCTAAGGACAACACACATATCCATGCCTGAGGGAGGACTCGAACCTCCGACGGGGGGATCTGCGTGAACCGTGACTAGACACCTTAAACCGCACGGCTACACCGCGCGGCCGCACAAGTAAAATTTCGGTCGTATCCGACTGAATCATTCTCATCTGGCCATCTGACCATGATGGACAAGCGACTGTCGTTGCCATCGGTTTCTAAAATCTTTCCAGGAAGGAAGGAAGACTAAGATTTAATGTCCCGTCGAATTCTAGGTTATTAGAAATGGAGCACAAGCGAAAAATATTTAAAAGAGGGGAAAGGAAATCGGCCGTGATCTTTCAAAGTAACGATCCCGGCATTTTCATGGAGTGATCTAGGTAAATCACGACAAACCTAAATTTAGATGGCTGGATGCGGATTTGAAAAGGCGTTCTCGCGAATGCGAGTCCAGTGTGGTAACACTGCGCCATCTCGCTCGGTAATCTTTGCAGCGCACTGGCGAGGATGGTGCTCCACCGAAGCAGAGTCATTTACATGAAATTCAGGCTCATCAGGCCATTGGCAGTGAGAGAGTTTCGTTGTTGGTCTTGTTCGAGGTGAACTGTGGCATCTTTTTCAGATTCTTCACGATTCATGGGAACTGTCGAATGAGAACCGTCATCATTGTCTAGGCAGAGGCTAAGCTCTTCGCCATGGAGAGATTGTGGTGAACTGTCGCTAAGGAAGGCCAAACTGTCGTCACTTCGGGCATAACTAACGTCTGACACGCCGTCACCAGTAGCCGTACAAGAAAATTCAGATCGATATTTCATGGAAAGTATTTTCTTCTTCGATTTTCCGACCGTAGCCATTTCGCCCTTCTTAACTGTACACGGTTTTTTCTTCTTATTGGTCCTTCCAGAACGTTTCTATCTTTGATAGGACTACCTGTTAGATTAGCGCTAAAATTTCTCTTTCGGCTGTCGGTGTATTGCTCTCGTATCACGGCTGCGGGAAAGGGTGACTTTCTTCTGGGGTGATGTATATTTATTCATTTTTACAGCAATTGGTTGTTTTTTAATGAGAACTATTGGCGGGGTTAGTTGGCATGGGTGTGGGGTGAGTTGTCATAGGTATTCCAGCGGATCCCATACTTACCTATACCAACTAGCCGCACGGCGAAATCAAAAACGAAATGGATTCTACACAATCATAAAAATGAGAAACAAAACATTATCATACATGCATGCAAGCACAGTAACCACTCTTTCTAAAACCACCATCAGTGCGCCTCAGTTCGCTCTACAGGACAAAAAAATTTACGAAAAATAAATTTACTCATCAGTCAGAAAAAAAGACGAAACAGGGGTTCTTCCTTCGTGACGGTGGATGGCGCACCTTTGCATACACTCCACATTTGGACGATGACAGCGTTCTAGCTCCACAGTGACAGGAAATAAAAACTGCGTGCCAACTAGCCTCTTGTACCAAATAACCCTGTCTTCCCCTAAAGAAACCATACCTGTATTTCTAAGTGGCTTAACTATATGTTAATGCGACTCTTGGTTCTGCCGTAAGATGGAACCGCGACACTTCTGTAACGATGCTTCTGTAAACTTGTAAACGAAGTTTTATATATGACACAACTGCAATTAGAAGTTCTCTGTCTGTATTGGAGTTTCAAAATCTATTCACTGGCTGAAACACTTACCTGATGAAATATCTTTAGCTGTTTGCTATAGTTTTAACTTTTTATTCAAGGACGTAAAATAAATAAAGAAATTTTTTTTTTCTTTTTAACTTCGCTTCGTGGAAAACAAAGGATCGTACAGGATTAAATGTTTATTTGAATTTAAATATCATATACTGTACTTCGTGGCTATATTTTGCTTTGGATATGCTCAGCTAACGTTTAATTGCTGTTTTCTTCTGTTTCGACTGATTACCAGTACCACTTCGTGCGGGCAACATTTTCGTAGAGTTCTGCATCACGTTTGGTCTTTCTCCTTTAAAATTGTGGTAAGAAAATAAGTTTCGCATTGTCTTTTTGTTTTTGAGTTATATTAGCGATAAGCCATCGAATAAGTAACAATATATAAATCTAGTTTTCTGGTAAACATCTTTTTGAAAATAACAGCATCAATAACTATCGTCTGTTTCAGACAATTTAAAATTATCATTTACTATATTGATAACTTCTCTTTGAAAATCACATTTAATATTATTCTGTATTCTCAGAGATGATGTCAACGTTTTATTAACTTTAAAAATTAGTATGTTGTGTCATGGTTAGTACAAATGATAACTAAAGGATTGACATAGTAACTGGCAGGTACTGATAACGAAGAGGAGTATCGAAACGACTGCCCTATGTCTGATCAGGAAGATCGAAAAATGACATCAACAAATTTTCGCAACCAAATTTGTCATGTTTAGCTTCTCGAAGCTAATGTTTAATGCTGAATATGAGGAAGTTTATGATGAAGAACCAATCAGGTGATTATCAACAAGGACGGTGCATATGGTAGAAGTTGTTTCTGCACCTTTCATGAAGATCAGGCGTTTTACAAAGACGAAACTTAAAACTCCCGTGTCGACGTTAACGTGAAGGAAACGGTCATTAGCTGACTATCTTTACGGGAAGCAAATTAAAAAAAAAAAATGGTTTAAATGGCTCTGAGCACTATGGGACTCAACTGCTGAGGTCATTAGTCCCCTAGAACTTTTAGAACTAGTTAAACCTAACTAACCTAAGGACATCACAAACATCCATGCCCGAGGCAGGATTCGAACCTGCGACCGTAACGGTCTCGCGGTTCCAGACTGCAGCGCCTTTAACCGCACGGCCACTTCGGCCGGCAGCAAATTTTTAAGTCAGAGGTAAAAGAAGATATGATTTAATTTCAAAACAAGTTTTATTGCATTAAAAAAATATCCCATATGCAACACCTGAGCATACTATCACTTCTTTTGCTACCACCTATTTTTAAAACGAAAGCGATACTTCGTCTATAAACAGGAACTGCAATTATTCTGGAGACTATAAAGGATAGTATGCCACTGCCGAAGGTAAGTAGTTATCTAATACGGTATTCATCTGATAAAGCTAGAAAACTTCGGGAGAATTTGCGTTAATGTGAGTCGGGTATTGAATTCTGCTATAAACAGCGGCACGAGACCAACTATAGTTCACAGTCTGCTGGACTAGACATAATAGCAAAAATGGTAGCACCTGGAGAATACGGCTGAGTCAGTCGTCGAAATATTGTGAAGAAAATGGAAAAAATAACTCAGCTGTATACCCGGAAGACCCATCGGTACACGAATTGACTGCAGGTCTGTCTTCTTCGCCTGTCCATATTCTTTTCACCGGGCGTTTAACAAAACATATCAACGATAATATTTCGGCCACAGTTTGGAAAAGTCCAACCGTGTGGACACCACCGTTTTCTGATATCTCCAGAGGTTTTCCAGATGCATGGCCGGCAACATCGTCTGATCTGAATCCACGTGACTTTTGACTCTGGGAGGACATGTTCGTTCTTTGCCTGGTCAGAAGGCCAGTAAATAGGAACAAGTTGCTCAGGTTCCACCGAAACTGCAGCGAGCAACAGTTGATTGTGTCGTTTTACGAAAGCAACGTCTCGTCGACGTCTACAGTGCCCATATTGTAAGCGGCGGTTAATAATAAAATAAAAGTTATGGCTCTCTCACTTATTTGACCTTTTCTGCTTCCCGTTCCTAATCCATTACGTATGGAAACATTTATATACGTCTTTATTGCATTCACAGCTCCAGATTTGCACCTAGTGGCCGAAATTGAAACTAAATTTTTTCCAGCATTAAAAGGGTTCCGAATCAACGCATTAGAATATCTACCAAGTTTCGCTGCCATATGCTAATTACAGTAAATACTAAACCTCTGTGAGTAGCTGCACTTTAATTATAAAAACGCAGTACGATGTCCTCTATTTCTGTTCCTTGTGGACGGGAAGAACGACTGTCGGTAATCCTCTATCTAAGTTTTAATTTCTCTGATTTTATAAACAGGGTCGTGTGGGTGGAAGTAACTTGACACTTGACCATTCTTTCAATGAATATGCTCTGCGTTTTATCGGTAAACCTGTCCGTGATCCGAGGGTTCAATAAAAAAAATCGGCAGCGTTTACATTTTGTAATGTATCAGTCGCCAGTTCCAGAATACTGCTTCGTGCATCCTGATGGACTCCTGCACCCGACTGTTTAGTACGAAGTACGGAATAACTTGGCTAGCGAATGTGTGTTCTGCTTGGAATCAGAAATGAACAAGATTCTACGTTTATGACCAAGTGCTTCCCTCCATAGAACCGAGGCCACGAAACAATAAATGGGAGATATCAGGTTTACGATGAAATTATTTGTTTTTCGCACTACGTTAATGCGATACTATTTGTGTTAAATTTATTATTATTTTGTACCGCTGTGAACACTGATTTGTTAATTATACAAGGGCTATTCGAAAGTAAGGAACGATCGGTCGCGAAATGGAAACCACAGAGAAAATACGATGAAACTTTGTGCAGATGTGTTGGCACTGTGTAGTGTGCCCGTAGATAGCGTCACGCCGCTCTTCTCAGTTCTGAGCGCACAGTGGGTGCGTGAAGCTGCGTAGAAAGTCACCCGCCAAGTAAGGTGCCTGCCGAGAGATTTCACCTGATTTCATGCAACGTCACATTACCTAACTGTGATGCATTTCCTTCTTCATGACAATTCTCGGACACGTATTGTAGGGGCAATGAGGACGCTCCTGCAGAGTTTTCCATGGGAAATGTTTGATCACCCACCATACAGCCCCGACTTAGCTCCATCCGATTTTCATCTCTGCTCAGATGAACCGCGGCTGTGAAGACAATATTTTGGCTGCGGTCCAGCGTATAAAATTGTGGGAAGGGAAGGAGACATTGGAAAGTTGGTATAACGCTACGCCAGAGCGGCGACTATATAGAGAATAGTTGGAAGATGTAGCTAACTGTCGCAAATAAAACAGTTTTGATTCTCACTGTGGTTTCCATTTCGCGACCGATCGTTCCTTACTTTCCGAATAAAAGAAACAAATACCGTCCGAACAGGTCTTGAAGGCCCAACGATAACGACTGGCCGCCGTGTCATCCGCAGACCTTAGGCGTCGCTAGATGGCCATTATCAGTTTTCGTGAACGCAGTCGCTACTTCTTGATCAGGTAGCTCCTCAATTGGCCTCATGAGGCCTGAGTGAACCCCGCTTGCCAACAGCCGACAGCACTTAACTTCGGTGATATGACGGGTACCGGTGTTACGACTACGGCAAGGCCATTGGCCTACGTCCCGAATAGCCCTCGTATTTTACTATCTTCTGCTGGATTAATGTAATAAAATGGTTCAAATGGCTCTGAGCACTGTGGGACTTCACATCCGAGGTCATCAGTCCCTTAGAAGTTAGAACTACTTAAACCTAACTAACCTAAGGACATCACACACATCCATGCCCGAGGCAGGATTCAAACCTGCGACCGTAGCGCTCTCGCGGTTCCAGACTGAAGCTCCTGGAACACTCGGCGACACCAACCGATTAATGTAATAGGTTTCGAAAATGTTGTGAGGACGTGTTATTGTGATGGGATATGTAAATTGGCGAGTGTGGGGAGGAGGGCGTATGTAATTTTTGTAAACTTAGTTTTCGTTGCTTCCATATCTTCATTGTGTGTGTACGTACACTTTTATTATGTGTTCGGATCTTCTCATATTTCTTAAAGAGCATAGAATGTAGTACCATTAGAAAGGGCTCCATACTCATTCATTATTTCTTTTATTTGTATTATGGCTTTTTGTTTATAGTGATTTTCTTCTATTATTTGTTTCTGTGGAGGACTTTTCTGTATTTAAGAGTTTTTAGGTCGGTGCTTCTATCTGTTGTCCGCCCTGACAGCTGAGTGGTCAGCGCAGCGGTCTGTCACGCCAAAGTACCCGGGTTCGACTCCGCTCAGGAACTAGGTGTTGTGTTGTCCTCATTATCATTTCTTCATTATAAGTGGAAAGCAACGTGAAACCACTACTGGAATCACTTCCCTAGACGCTCATGCTGTGAACCTCTCTGACGAGGCTTCCCCCATGACAAGACTTGCCATAAGGCAGGCCCGTGGTTCACATTCATAAGGTGCTCTGCAAATACGGAATGATGGCTGTTACCCTTGAGTGTTCTTCTGTGTTCTGCTTACTTAATGTAGTAATTTCTATCCGAATCCCTACATTATTCCTCAAAGGCAGTTATTAAAAATCGAAAATGTGTAAAAATATTTGTTACAGTCAATGAATTCCAGTGCAAAGGATACTCATTACTCTGTTCTGAAACTTACTTTGCGTCTTGGGTCATTGCGCTATGTACATTTTTAAGGTAATAGTGTTATCTTTATTTATTAAATTTCATACCGTTGGTGATAATATTGGTGAATATATTGTTCATTGCAGTTGTGTCTTTTCTTATGAAGTGGTACAGTTACAGCGCTTTTTCAGTTTTGGATAATTCTTTGATTAGGAAGGCTGTCAACAAATAATTTGAGAGTTTTAATTTGCGTTAATTTCTGTTGCAATATGTGGTCAACGGCCTTGCAGCAGTGGATACACCGGTTCCCGTGAGCTCACCGAAGTTAAGCACTGACGGGCGTGGTTGGCCCTTGGATGGGTGACCATCCAGGCCGCTATGCGCTGTTGCCATTTTTCGGGGTGAACTCAGCCTCGTGATGCCAATTGAGAAGCTACTCGACCGAACAGTAGCGGCTTCGGTCAAGAATACCATCTTACGACCGGGAGAGCAGTGTGCTGACCCCATGCCCTCCTATCCGCATCCTCCACCGAGGATGACACGGCGCTCGGATGGTTCCGGTAGGCCACTCGTGGCCTGAAGACGGAGTGCTGTTGTTGAAATATGTAATCTCCAGGCGCCATTCTTTTCTTCATGCCTAGAACTGGTTTATACTCTACATCTGGGACTACTTTCAGAATGTCGTTAATTTTATTATAGATCATCTGTGTTTTGGCTCATTGCTTGAAACATAAATTTAATGAAATCTCCAAACGCTTGTATATTTTTTGTGTCTGCGTTGTCAGTTACTGGCACAATATACAATCTCAATGCATTAAATGTGATTTCTACCCATCAGAAATTTCAGTCTCGCTTTTTTTAAACAATCTCATTGTTTTAAGTTGTTACAGTTACCAAAATTCCATTATTGTTTTTAGATCCGCTTGAGGGCATTTTCATATTGTGTTCTTTAATTTAGTCTCTTCTGTAGTGTCCCTGTTAATGTTTGCTTGAAGCTCTTGCCTTGTCTTTCATAGTTGTGTTGTGCCGTATGAGATTATATATTATTTTGCAATCCTCGTTCTTCCAACATATACCCGTGATATCCTGTATAATTTTAATTGTTTGGTAAAATATATAAATTTAAATTTTTATCTTATGAAGGACCGAGTTAAGGGTGGACATGTTTTCCGTCTCCACAGACTTTGCTAATGAGTGTTTCCTGGCAGCTGACTCAAACTTTCCCACTGAATAATTAGTTTTCACATTTTTTCTTACTTTAGCATTAAAATCTCCCATTAATATCTGATAATGGGATTTTCTGTCATTTCACAGTTTCTGTTTTTCTTCATGGAGGTTATCTATCTCGTCTTCAGAATACGAGGTCGTTGGTGCACAGACTTGAATAATTTTCATTAAAATTCTGTTGTTGATTTTTAAAGCAGATGTTGCTGTTCTGACTGAGATTCTTTCAATATCCGAAAAATTACGATAAAATTAGTTGTTCAGAAATGATGTAGTTCCCAATTTGTTCCCATGTTGTGTTTCTGTCTTCTGATTTTAATTTTGTCTGATCTTCAATTTTAGGCAGAACTACTAATAAACATATTCTGCCCAATTTAATGTTCAATAATCCTCCATCCAGCTCCACTAACCTATCACCTAATCCTAGAATTGCGCAATATAGTGCCCTTATATAAAAAGCAATAAACGAAATTGGTCATTTAAAGTTCATTCTATTGTTTATGTCTTTAGCCATACATCGTGCTTTATTTTACAAGGTGCTGTACATAGAGCTTTTAGTCCGAACTTTATTCATCCTGTAACTCACTATGGAAGTGTTTCGGTTTAATAGAATATAGAGTTCTGCTTGAAGTATCACATCTTATGTGCTTCTGGTATCAACAGGTGCTGTGGTTAAATGTAAAGATAGAACTTGAAAGATTTACTTCGTAAATTTAGATGTTTACACAGCCTAAGTGTAATCTATACTTGTTTCATAACACGAGTTCATTTAATGTCTCAAGGACATAGAGCAGTGATAAAATTTCATTGCAGATTTCTTGAGATGTACGGTCGAGTTGTTGTACCGCAGCGAAAGAATCCTTCCAGATTTCTTATTTTCATCCTAAATGCAACAATTAAGTTTTGTAAGAAAGTTGGTAATGAACAGAAGACAATCTTCGACGGCGATACAGATACGCGGAGTTTAATGGGCTAAGTATTCACATTACATATGGAGCAAAGCCAATGAACTTTGTTTTTAATGAAGCAAATACATCGAAGTTTGTAACCTGGACAGATTGTGACTAAGGTGCAATATATTTTTCCGATCAAATACTGGAAAAAGAAGAAGCAGTACGTCTTTCTAATGTTAAGGGTTTTCAGTACTCATTTGTATGGGGAGTATGTGAAAGACAAAAATTCAGCTTCATCGTAGCTCAAAACACTGGACCACAAAAATTTCGAAATTTAACTTACATTCATACATTCACAGCAATTAGGTTTTTGATAGAGGATGCTTCCTACAGTTCCATTTCTCAATACTTTCCACTTATAGTTGCTGAGTATCAGCTGCTCTTAAGACGAATAGAATACATAGAACCTTGTCCGGAAGGTAGGCGACGTTTATTGCTAATTTATACGGAATGAAACAGTACAGTACATCAGATCGCACAGTTTGGTGAAATACTATTTGTCAGTAAGAAATACAAGCCATACAGGGCGTTTAATACATGTTACCTACGATATGGTAAAACTACAAAATTGAATTTTAAAATGATGTAAAACGTATAAATATTTACACAGTTAATTAAAAATTATCCAAATGTAATTGCGTGACAGAATGTTCAAACATTAATCATTAATGGTAACCTAAGACGAAAGGAAGTCCACGAGTTATTTTCAGTGTGTTCTTTATCAATAAAATAATACCATACCTGCACTATTCGCATGTGTCTGCTAAAGTAACCAGGCAATCTATGGGAGATCCTTAAGACCACTTGAATCCAGCCAATTTAGCACGTTATTGTCTAGTTCTTACGTAATTTTCCAGTGGGTTTACTACAAAGAAGGGCGAACCCAGAAAATGGGTAGTAAAACAATTCTCACAGAAAATACAAAGTTTTTCCAAAAAAATATTTAAACGGGAAGAATAAGAAAAGAATTACCAACTGTCTCATGGGACGTTTATTTACATTTCTGTATCGGGAATATATGTTAGCAGAGAAATAAAAAAGTACTTCTGCGCATTTATTAAAGATGTGAACCTTATAAATTGCAAATAGATCATTGATAACATGTCACTTTCTTAGGTATGATAAATTCCCATCCGTCCATCTCGAATTAGGTTTTCTGTGGTTCCCCTAAAACACCTCAAAAGGAGTTGGTTCCTTTAGAAATCACCCAACCCCCCTAACCATTTCCTTCCTCATTTCATCTTACTAAAGAACTAGCCGCTTGTGAGACCGTAAGCTCTAAGCCTCCTTCTTATTTCAAGTCGTGGGACGAACAAGGAAACGTATTTTGTATTAATTTAAAACGTATACGGTCATTCATCTGGAGTGCTTTAACTAAACGACGGATGGTACAAGACCGGATAGGCCTTTAAAGCATTTACAGCGAATTATAAGTATTCAGTCGCTTGGACAATTCGTTGTATGTAATAACGGTACGTTCATTGTGTCCACCCCTAACATAACGAAACTTGTACTACAAGATCTCGTAAAAGATACGAAAAAGATAAATGTTTATGTGCGCGGTATACCTTAAGAAATACTGTTCAAAAATGGCTGTTAAGTTTAGACCATGAGGGACTACTGCTAGAGATGAGACATAAGGTCATCGGTAATTTCTAAAGTTTGTCTTCTTGAAATGTACATAGAAAAATAATTTTGATATATGTTAGTTCTTAGAGCCACCCGTGCAAAACCGACCCTCCGACAGACTGAACGTCAGATTATTTATAGTTTTAGTGATGTAATAAAGCAAATACACAGAAATATTGGTAGTGATTTAAAGAACGTCGACAGTGTATTTAAAATAGTAAACGAAACAAGAATTTTTTAAAAAAGTTAATGTCTCAAAGTGTTCTTCTCATTTGTGTTTCAGGTAACTTTCAAAGAAATTGATGTCCTAGTAAATCAAAGGTTTTTTCATTGCCAACAAAAATTAATCTGTAAAAATTACAAACCGAGAGCCTGAAGTAATCAGAATTAAATTGGGTCTTGTTATGTCGATACACAGCACAAGTTCATTATCTCACATTTAACTCACATGTTGTTACACAGAAATAATTTGTAGCGTTTGAGAAAACGCAACACACTACTTTAGACAGAGTGTTTTTGCAGCAGTTACATGATCATAATCAACTCAGTCGCTGCGAAACACTTAGCTCATTAACGTAAGATACACTTGCACTACGCTAACGTTTGTTACAGATTTTTTACTTTTAACATCCCCTCTGCTTTCTACAGTAGTGGGCATCTTCTGAAGTTATTTTAACAGTGCCGTCTAATCTTTCAAATGACACATACTACAATCACATAAGCGCAAATTATCTACTCTGATGACTTGAATTAAACCTAAGCTTTAACTTCATGCTTATTATGCTTCGTCTACACTGTTGAATTTAAAACAAATTTCACAAGTAGGCATCATCTACTTCTAAAGCAATGTTATTACGTCGTTTGAAGTCTATAAAAATACCTGAAGACAAAATTACTGGTACTGAAAGGAATTTCCGGAAGCAACTTAGGCCGAGGTAATGTACGTTTTGGCAGAACTGAGAAAACTTGTGTCAAATGATAACTTTGGATCTCATGGAAACTTCTCTTACATAACGACAGTGAAAACAACATCCATTAAATTTTTGCTGGATTGTATTTCTCGCAGCTATGCCTGTATTTATTTTAAATTTATGTGTTTTTGTTCTCAGTAATACTGTGGCATGTGCAGACATTTACGCTAGCAGGGTAAAATCACAATCTTTCATCAGTGTCCATACGTCGTAGTCAGTCTCCAAAATGTCATTTTCTCTGAAAAGCCAATGTATTGATTCTAATGTCTTACTGATTTGCAATTCCTCTTTAACACACTGAATTCTATAATTAGCTGGCGCAAGCGCAATGAACTGAAACTTTGCCTGTATTCTCTGCATATACATCCTTTCTCTGCAAACCACTGCGAAGTGCATCGCATTAGGCACATTTCATTTTACCACTTTTGTGGTCTTTCCCGTTCCATTCGCATATGAAGCGCAGGTAGAGTGATTTCTTAAATGTCTGGACTTACTGTGATTAGTCCAATCTTGACATTTTGGTCTCTACGGAGAGCGACACGTAGAGGTTGTAATACATTCCTTGATTCCCCGCTGAATATTGCTTACTGAAACTTTGTAAACAGGCTTTCGCGGGTCAGTTGGTGTCAGTCTCTGAGCGTCTGCTAGTTGGAATGTTGCAGAACAGTTCGGTATCGAATTTATTTGGAATATTAACTTTTCCGTTACTCGAGATAAATCGACTTCTTCTCTCACGAATGAGATGACAAACGCTGAGCAAGTACATTAAAAGAAATAAGCGACAAGTTCATAATGTATCAAAAGAGAGTAATGAAACTTCTTTGCAGATTAAAACTGTGTGCCGGACCGAGACTCGAACTTGTCACCTTTGCCTTTCGCGGGCAAGTGCTCTACTTGCCCGCGAAAGGCAAAGGTCCCGAGTTCGAGTCTCGGTCCGGCACACAGTTTTAATCTGCCAGGAAGTTTCATATCAGTGCACACTCCGCTGCAGAGTGAAAATCTCATTCTGGAAACATCCCTAAGGCTGTGGCTAAGCCATGTCTCCGCAATATCCTTTCTTTCAGGAGTGCTAGTTCTTCAAGGTTCGCAGGAGAGATTCTATAAAGTTTTGAAGGTAGGAGACGAGATAATGGCAGAAGTAAAGCTGTGAGGAGGGGCCGTGAGTCGTGATTGGGTAGCTCAGATTGTAGAGCACTTGCCCGCGAAAGACAAAGGTCCCGAATTCAAGTCTCGGTCCGGCACACAGTTTTAATCTGCCAGGAAGTTTCATATCAGCGCACACTCCGCTGCAGAGTGAAAATCTCATTCTGAAAAGAAAGAAATGTTCTCCCTGAATTTTTATGCATAGAGTTTTAAGGAGTAATATCAGATATTTGAGGAAGTGATAGTATCGACGCTGCGAAGTAAAAATTTGTACAGATTTCACCAAGTATGGGGTGACGGTGATCTGAAGTTGGTACATAGAGCTCTTTCAAAGAGCAAATGCAGGTAGACCATTGGGCTTTCTTCACTGAAAATAAGCGGAAGAACATTTGTTGGCTAACGCCTCGTCGACATAAGAGCTATCAGAGATGGAGCACACTCTTAGTTGAAAAAAGTACGGGGTTGGGGAGGGGGCAGGACCCGAGGGGGGGTTGAAAAATCGCCAACAGCTTATTTAAGAAACCGTCCTGACGTTCGTATAAAGCACTGTGTCGTAACCACAGGAAACCAGAACGGTAGAATGAATCCACCCCATGTACGGACCTAGCTCCATAATAACTACGTAATATAGCTTTTTTCTAGTGAAGTTTCATGCTTAGATACATTAAAATACCGTTTCGCTATGGATGCGTGCGGTGATGCTATTGAAGATGTCTTATCGGCGCCTAGCGTCAAACCGAACCCTCACACAGGCACTATGTACGATGACTCCCAGTAAAATCGGTTTATTCTGTTTCCATTTGACTATAAGCCTGATCTGCCATGACGATGGTACCGCTAAGCGTGCTAATCGTAGGTTGATACCGCAGAAATATCTGTCTTTACTCTAATGCATGAACATCCTCAGGGATCACGTGTCTGTCAGCCAGCATACCCGAATTTCTCCCGGAACTGTCGCGCTCCTATTAATATTTCTTCTAGAATTAAAGAACGCATGCATGACAGAAGTACACGGATGAGACAGTTGAAATGTGCGTTGAGGACAGTGTACTGGAAACTATTCGATTGTATAATCATTTTTTACCTCAACGATTGTTTAATATAGAAAAAATATCCATATTACGGTTTCGGCAAATAGTTTCCATCTTCAGATGAACCTAGTCCACAAATTTTTCATGGAGATAAAGAAATACAGTCAAGCAATTTGAACATCATGAAGTCTTTTATCATGTGATGGTATGATGCCGATTCAAATGTTAAATGACTTTATGATGTTCAAAGTGCCCAACTATAATCTGTTATCTGTACGAACCTTTTTGTGGATGAAACACATCTGAAGATGGCAACTATTTGCTAGAACCGGTAATGTGAACGTTTTTCATATATCTAAGTGATCGTTGATGTAATAAAATGATTATAAAGGTCACATACTTCTAGGTGGCTGTATTTAAATTTTTAAAAATCTGTTCAATTGATTTTGAATCAATAAATGAGTTAATAAGTGATATATTTCCTCTCTATTTTTTGTGAGGTTTGTTTTCTTGTGTAACTCTCAGTCTTAACACCTTGCTTACTGAGAGCTGGGGACGTATTTTTTTTATCATTATTACTCTAAAATAGCCGTACTAGGCCTCTCCTCTAGAAAAAATTCTGCAAAATCTGGAGCACACTTTTTGCTGTTCCCCGTTAAATCTAGAAAGCACAAACTCGAAAAACATGAATAGCTTGAATTGGGAGGGATAATGCCACTTCATAGATAGAGGAGAGGTACTAACCAAACATATTAGTTACACGAAGATTCAGGGTCATTTTAGACCATCGAAGCATCAAAATGTACTTAATTGCACACTGGGAAAGAGCTAGACAAAATATTAGTTGTAGATGGTTATAACGCAGAATCAAAGGATTAGCACGCGGAAGGTTGATAACAAGACTGACGGCAGCGTCGTGCATACAGACGGCCAGCCCCACGAGCGGCCGGCGTGTGTATCAGATGTGGCGCTATGAGAAAACTGCCATGTGAGCGCCACAGCCGCTCGTAATTACTTGATGAGCAGCCGGCCAATATGGCGAACCTGTAATAACCACGCAACTACGCCAGTTGCTACAAATTAACGTTAACGTACGAAATTTCCACAAAAATACAATTACCGTCTACGTTCCCTTCTGGGAAATTCATGGACAGCTCCTGGTGTAATAGCGGGTTCTCCGGAGAAATGTTGGCATATCTTAAAGAGAGTTTACCACAGACTAGAACAAGCGACGCTTTTTTTCGGAACATATGCCGCTGAAGACTACGTTTTAAATAATGGAACGAATTTTGTAAGAGATCGGCCTGCTATATCGGTTAATGAGAGAACGTATCCTTACTAAATTTCTAATCGGTGTGGCAACAGAAAATTGCCGCCGTTTTTCACACTGGACCCATTGTGACAAAGTTCAGTGTCGTGAATGTTGAATGTGCCTCTTTGGAAGGGCTATGTTTATTGCTGCTCCTCTGAGAAGAACTGACACCGACTCCTCGGCTATACCCCGCTTTCTGCCTGTCTTGCTAACTGCCACTCCAGAGACAACATGCATGTGGCCGAAAAAACGGACTAAATGGAAAATTGCTTAATTTCCTTTGTTGCCTGCATTTCTGAAATAATGAAAGCGTCGCTTTGCATCTGCACGTGAAGGTCCGAGATAAGCGTTTTGTGTGAGTCTGCCGCAAAGAAAGAGTCCACTGTCCAGTGCTGGAGGATTGCCAGTATTAACGTCCTCCTACCGATATTATGTAATTAATGTGATGGATGCGTAAAAATATTCTGTACTTCCCTGTTCATAGTTTCATTTAGCAGCATTTTCTGTGTACAGACTAAATCTAAAAACATCCAGCACTGTAAAGTCCTCCACAGATATATATTGGCACTTAATATTATTTATTAAGCATCTGTAGCTCAATGTGCATGCAGACTAAAGAGATAACATACTTTAAGAACGCTTATTCTAAATATTCGCAGTGGATCGAATATGGACAATGATAAACCAGAATGTCAGTATCAAACACAATTCTTGGCAGCAAATTCAGAATGTGTTTACGGTTCATTATGTCAACAGAAATATAACTTAATAACAACAGCTTTTATCATCAGTTGCAAATTTGTGGTAGCTCAACACGAAACCTCGATCTTGAAGAAGGTATTATGGTGTACTGTGTTTACCATTGTTACAACTGTGCAATTGAAAAATATATTATACCAACTGATGTCATAAAGCTTCCTTCTTGCGTATCGTCAAGAATGGACAGTTACACAGGCAAATCTTTTTAAGCAACGTAAAGAGTGCTACACGTTCACATGAGTTTACCAGCGTCACCATCACATTTTTTAACACATTGTAACATGGTTCACGAAAATCGCTGTGTAAGTTGGATATTTCTTTATTTCGCAGAACTAGTTTCGGGCGTTACACACACCAATTTGAAATCCAACGCTTCACCAGCTACTTAACTTTCTGTTGGCTCGATACGACCCGATTTTGATGTATTTACTGCTTTGTGCGAGAAGCACTCTGTATTTGCATAGGACATTTCTATTTGTGCATGCAGAATGTGTGTACAGTTTTTGTCGTGTATGGTGTAGCGTACTTGAGTAGAACAGCGCTCACGACGGGTACTTATGTTTTGCCGACGCAAACTGTCCGCTTGTGGACGGTCCACTCACAAACCAACGACCGAACCATAGACTTTTAAGTTTTTCGATGTTTCCCTTCATCACTTAGTGAACATGTAGGGAGGGTTTATTTGGAAAAAGAAGAAAAATACCACACAGTCAGCTTCCTTCCCTGATCTGAGAGTGTGCTGCGCCACTAACGACCTCGAGTCGACGACACGTTAAACCCTAACTTCCTACCCTAATCCAATGCCACATGTGTTCGTGTCATCTATTTAGACGCCCAAAAAAATGTACCATCTCGATAACAGCATTAACCCGTACGTGTTTGAGCCGACTGTTGTACATCTTCCTGATATTTGGAAGGGAAGTCATACAACACACCTTGCAGTTGTTCTGTATTATGATATATTTTGGTTCTGCCGTCGACTGTGGGCGTAACACTCGGTAACAGTTCGGCGAAATAGGGGCTTATGCAACACAGCCTTTACCGGTCACCTGATCACAATGGATTTCTGCAAACATATCCAAACAAGAGAATACCGCACCCTCATAATGTTGTGCCACAACGATTTGGCAACAAAAACAAATTACTTCCACAGATTTCTCCATTTTGAATTTCCAAGTTTAATTTTTTTGAGAGAAATGGAGTTTACTGTACGAATTTAAAATAAATTAATACATTACGAATTGCTAATAATATTGAAATAAAAGTAATTCTGTGTTAAAAACCTTATAATTGTTACATGTTAATGTCTCTGAAACATTTATAGTAATGCTGTATAAAATTCCATTATAACTGCAGCATAACACTGGTTCACACAAAAATGTCAGGCTTTGTTTACTGTCTTCTTTCTCGATGAAATATAGAGCATTGCTGTAAGACCCTGAATGGGTGCTGCCGCAAGAGAGGTCTTAACTCTAGAGCTGCTGATCAGAACATAACATTCCGTTCTTCAAGGAGAAAGCGTTGCGTTGGCTGCCTGCGAGAAACTCTTCCAGCATAATCTTCACTGATTAGCAGCTATTTATGGTAAACACAGCAAGGAAACGTAATAATAAATGATCACGTGATGTAGTACTTTCAATAATATTACTATACTGTATAAATCGAAGAATAGAATAAACTGCAAAAAATACCATTATATCGAAAACAATTATCCTAGTAGAAATCTGCTTAGAGGAGAATATGGAAGGTTTGCTCGTTACGTTACCGACACTGAGGCCTTCGATTAAAATGGAATTGGCAGATAGGTGTCAGGTTCTATTGAAGAGACGTTGATTCATATTACTCGTATGTTCACCAGCAGTGAATTTTCAAAAACATAGTACACAAGGAACACCACCAATTTTCTTTCCACTGACTTGTGCACGACAGCAAATTCGAGGGAGCATGTGACCGATAATCATCACCAGTTATCTTTTTTATTAACAGCTGATTTATCTTTTAACCGATTTTCTTATATCTGGTCACTTAAAAGGAGTTTTAGGAATCGTTCATTTCAAGGTGTTGGAACTTTATCTGTTCAGATGATACGTATAATAAAATAAAGTTTTGTAAATAGTGTGGTTGGTGAGGTGGAAGGAGAGAGGTATTTTTTCCTGTGGTTAATGGGTGGAATATCCAAGACCTATGTATTTTTTTGTTTGTTACTTAACACACACACAGAGCGAGTCGGTGCAGTGGCTAGCACACTGCATTCACATTCGGCAGGACGCCGGTTCAAATACCCGTCCGCCCATCCACCTTTAGGTTTTCCGTAATTTCCCTAAATCACCCTAGGCAAATGTTGGGATGGTTTCTTTGAAAATGGTACTGCCGATTTCCACCTTCGTCCTTGCGTAATACGAGCTTGCACTCCGTCCCTGAAGACCGCGCTTCCTTCCTTCGTAACGCAAGCACTGAAAATGAAGAATGTGCAGAGCGACACTATGCAGCGTTACGCAAGCGTCTACGCAAAGAAAGCCATCAATGATGAAGCAACCACAGTGATTCAGAACCGTATATTTAAACGAGTGAATTGGAAACAAAAATTTGTTCTTTTAACCGAAATGCCATGACTACGAAGACAGGAATTTCTTTTGCTACTAACACACCATCAGAGTTAGTGAAACGTTTGGCCGCCTTCGTGTGCTTCGCTCCTTCCTGTCGTGTATTCGGTGGTTCCTTTAAATACTGTTGCTGCTACACACAAAAAGAATATTTACTCGAGAAATTCTTTGATGACAATGATATAATTGAATTCTGTATTAACTGTTTTGTATCCCGCCTGGAAGGCGGCGCGTGGGTAGGAGCGGGGGCAGAAAAATTACGTCGGTACTGCAGTTATTAAAGGTGGTTTACTGATGCAAGAAAGAACACATAACTTTGTACAGAAGCGAAGTCTTAGACCTTCGTATGTAGAGCAAATCTGATGCGAAGTGTCCTGGTTGTCTGCACTTGATGAAATGGGGGAGAATCTGTAGCGGAGGTCGTAGAGCTGCACAGCACCAGCTAGAGGGCGCTGCCGTCGGTGTCTCGTGGTAGTGCCAACCTTTGAAACTATGTGGCATCGTTACTATCGATACCACAAACTACAAAGCTGGGGATACGGTACAATATACATGAATATTGTACACGATTTCAGCAGTTGTAAGTCTTTTTCTTGACCTCACGCGAAATACTTAACTTAAAACTGTGTATATTCTACATAATCCGCTGGCCAAGAAAGCATAATTGATTTGTAGTGAATTATCATTTCATTTATTACGCAGATAGTCTAAAATAGGTGTTACGAATGCCAAAATACCAAACAGCTTTTATTTGATATTTATTATTGAATGTTACCGGCAGCAATAAAAAGAAAAACGACACATCAAACCGACGCGAGCATAATTACCAACGCAATACGTTACTTTGGTGGTCCATACTGCTTCAATTTAAAGTCCGAACGGTACATTCAGTCTTTACAATAGCAGTATCATAGCCACACATTCACAATCAGTACAGTGAATTACGTACACCCTCTGTTTATCTACACTATATGATCAATCGTATTCGCACACCTGTTAGTATATGTTAATATGGAATGTGTCCCTCAGTCACCTATACGACAGCTTGGATTCTTCTGGGGACGCTTTCAGTGAGGTGTCTGAATGTATATGGAGGAATAGTAGCCCATTCTTCCTCAAGATACGAAACCAGAGAGGGTAGTAATGTTGGACGCTCGAGTCTGGAGTGAAGTCAGCGTTGTAAGTAATCCACAATGTGTTCTGTTGGGTTCAGGTCGCAACTCTGGGCAGGCCAGACAACATCAGAATGTTGTTGCCCACAAAACATTGCCTCACAGCTGCTGTTTTACGACATGGTTCATTGTTATGCTGACGACAACAGTCATCGTCTCCGAACTGTTTCTCTACTGTTCACAGTGCACAATGTTGTAAAATGTGTTCATATCTTTGCGAATTTTACATTTTCTTAAGCGCAGTAAATGAACACGCGGCCCCCACGTATAACACACACACACCGTAATACCACCTCCTCCATGCTCCACTTCTGGCACTACACATGGCGGCAGGTAACGTTCACCAGGCATTGGTCAAATCCAAACTCTTCCATCGGACTGCCACAGGGTATAGCGAGATTTACCACTCCAAATCAATTGTTTCCCGTCAACCACCGTCCAGTAGCCAGAGAGGTCACAGTTTGTAGTAACTGACGGGAAGTCATCGAGTAAAACAGAAGTGATTTCTGGCGTTCCCCAAGGTAGAGTTATAGACCCTTTGCTGTTCCTTATCTATAGAAACGATTTGAGAGACAATCTGAGCAGCCGTCTTTGGTTGTTTGCAGATGACGCTGACGTTTATCAACTAATAAAATCGTCAGAAGATCAAAACTAGCTGCAAAACGATTTAGAAAAAATATCTGAATGGTGCGAAAAGTGGCAGTTGACCCTAAATAACGAAAAGTGTGAGGTTCACACACATCCATGTCCGAGGCAGAATTCTAACTTGCGACCGTAGCAGCAGCACGATTCCGGACTGAAACGCTTAGAACCGCTCGGTCACAGCGACCGGCTGAAAAGTGTGACGTCATCCACATGAGTGCTAAAAGGAACTCGTTAAACTTCGGTTACACGATAAATTAGTCTAATCTAAAAGCCGTAAATTCAACTAAATACCTAGGTATTACAATTACGAACAACTTAAATTGGAAGGAACTCATAGAAAATGTTGTGGGGAAGGCTAACTAAAGACTGTGATTTATTGGCAGGACACTTAGAAAATGTAACAGGCCTACTAAGGAGACTGCCTACACTACACTTGTCCGTCCTCTTTTAGAATACCGCTGCGCGGTGTGAGATCCTTACCAGATAGGACTGACGGAGTACATCGAAAAACTTCAAAGAAAGGCAGCACGTTTTGTATTATAGCGAAATATGGGAGAGAGTGTCACCGAAATGATACAGGATTTGGGCTGGACATTGTTAAAAGAAAGGCGTTTTTCGTTGCGACGGAATCTTCTCACGAAATTCTAATCACCAACTTTCTCCTCCGAATGCGAAAATATTTTGTTGACACCAACCTACAAAGGGAGGAACGATCACCACGATAAAATAAGGGAAATCAGAGCTCGTACGGAAAGATGTAGGTGTTCAATCTTTCCGCGCGCTATATGAGATTGGAATAATAGAGAATTGTGAAGGTGGTTCGATGAACCCCTGCCAGCAACTTAAATGTGATTTGCAGAGTATCCATGTAGATGTAGATGTAGATTGGAATAATAGAGAATTGTAAAGGTGGTTCTATGAACCTTCTGCCAGGCACTTAAATGTGATTTGCATAGTATCCATGCAGATTTAGATGTAGTAGCGTCGTTTTTTTATACTACCCGAGGGGTTGCTTATCACTGACTACAGAAACACGCGTCTAATGAGGAACTACTCGACCGTTGCACCCTATACTTTTCGAGTCCCTGCGCACATTCATTGAGCTAGCTGTACTGCCAGCAGAACTTTGGAGATCACGAGTGATATCTTCCGCTGATCTCACGCGATTTATTACAACCACCCTCCGTAATACTCAACGCGCTCTGTCCGTCACGTGGGGACTGCCCGGTCTCGCTTTGGCTGTGGTTGTTCGCGTTACCACGTCACAAACACATAGCCAACAGGCGACCTGGGCAGCTTTAGAAGGGTTTTAAATATCCGTGACGGTTTAGTTAGTCAGGTGACATCCAGGGACTAGTCCACATTCCGGCTCACCGGACCGACCCATTCTGGTGTTATTTGTGCTCTACTGACAACGCAATAACCCCCGCCGTCTCCTTTTATACTGGCAGATCTGCCTCTCGCAACATTGATGGCCCAGTCCACCAGCCTCAGTCCAAAAGCCAGATAACCGAGGTCTCGTGATCACTATTAAAAGTAAACCGCGTTTAAAATGTCTCTGCAGTGCACCAACGTTAATTGCCGATCAGCAAACTGTTGTTAGCCGACCGTGCATTTGACGGCGGTGAACTCCGTGTGTTGCAATGGAAGGCGCCCTGAAGATGCAAAGATGTTAACAGAGATACGAATTTGCAAATGGTCGCCTGTATGTATGCGTTTTCTAGGCAATCGCTGGTGAGTGACGTAATTTGCACATGTCCTCATTTTCATCGACAAGCAGAAATTTTGAGGAGATTGGATAATATTTTTTATCTCGTCTGTCTCAGTTGCATTGATATAAAAATTTTAATGCAGTGGTTACCGGCTTCAGGGCTGATATGCCCATTCTCAAGCAACACACTTAAAATTACAAAGCCGCGCGGTGTAGCCGAGCAGTCAAGGGCGTCTTGTCACGGTCCGCTCGGCTTCCCCCGTCGGAGGTTCGAGCCCTCCCTCGGGCATGGACGAGTGTGTCGTCCTCAGTGTAAGTTAGTTTAAGTTAGATTAAGTACTGTGTAAGCTTAGGGACCGATGACCTCAGCAGTTTGGTCCCATAAGACCTTACCACAAATTTCCAAAATTAAAATTACAAAGTACATGTCGTACAGTAACGTATATGTACAGTATGCATATCCATGTTATTAACCGTTACTAATCATACAATATGGTGGCAAAAGGCACGAATAGCTACTGTACAAAAAGATATACTTTGAGCAACAAGTACCTGCATCCATATTAGCCTATGCATCTGACTGGCACAACTAAACTGACAAACAATTCTTACGGTAGTCAACAGGTCACCTTCGTATGTGTTGTCCTCATACGTTCGCGCATACGCATATGACTGCCTATTAGCTTTCTATTTCATTTATTGATAACTTCTTTTAAAAGTAAAGATATACAAATTTTACATTACAGGAAATGTTAACAATTTTATTTTACAAAATAACATAACATCCAAATGAAAATATGAATTTTACATTACAGGCGATGTTAAAAATTCTGTTTTACAAAATCACATACCGTCCAAATGAAACATACAAAGCCAGGAGGTGACGACATAGCGCGGCCTCCTGTATACAACCCCGTATTTTTGTTGTAGGGTACAGTACCAAGCATTTGTACCTCCCATACTGGGAGTCAAAGATCAACTCTAAAAGATGCTGATTTTGATTTTGTGTTATACACATACGTCTAGAAATAAAATAAGGTGAAAGACATAAAAAAGCGACATCATTTTCATATTACATTACTAGTGTAACCTTTGGTAACAAACCCACAGCCGCGCGGGGTAGTCGCGAGGTCTAGGACGCCTTGTCACGGTCCGTGCGGCTCTCCACGTCGGAGGTTCGTGTCCTCCCTTGGGAATGTGTGTGTGTGTGTGTGTTGTCCATAGCGTAAGTTAGTTTAAGTTAGATTAAGTAGTGTGTAGGATTAGGGACCGATCACCTCAGCAGTTTGGTCCCATAAGACCTTACCAAAAATTTCCAAAATTTCCAAACTCACAGTTACGCAATAAATAAACATTACACTCAGCCAAACAGATCATAATCCGACGCAATCATCATTCATGGCGAGAAGGCCGCATTCAAAGACAAAACGTAATTTGTGCATTGATCATATATGCATAAAAAAATAGCTAAAGATATTTAAAACACCTTTATATATAAGGCGTAGCTAAATACACTCCTGGAAATGGAAAAAAGAACACATTGACACCGGTGTGTCAGACCCACCATACTTGCTCCGGACACTGCGAGACGGCTGTACAAGCAATGATCACACGCACGGCACAGCGGACACACAAGGAACCGCGGTGTTGGCCGTCGAATGGCGCTAGCTGCGCAGCATTTGTGCACCGCCGCCGTCAGTGTCAGCCAGTTTGCCGTGGCATACGGAGCTCCATCGCAGTCTTTAACACTGGTAGCATGCCGCGACAGCGTGGACGTGAACCGTATGTGCAGTTGACGGACTTTGAGCGAGGGCGTATAGTGGGCATGCGGGAGGCCGGGTGGACGTACCGCCGAATTGCTCAACACGTGGGGCGTGAGGTCTCCACAGTACATCGATGTTGTCGCCAGTGGTCGGCGGAAGGTGCACGTGCCCGTCGACCTCGGACCGGACCGCAGCGACGCACGGATGCACGCCAAGACCGTAGGATCCTACGCAGTGCCGTAGGGGACCGCACCGCCACTTCCCAGCAAATTAGGGACACTGTTGCTCCTGGGGTATCGGCGAGGACCATTCGCAACCGTCTCCACGAAGCTGGGCTACGGTCCCGCACATCGTTAGGCCGTCTTCCGCTCACGCCCCAACATCATGCAGCCCGCGTCCAGTGGTGTCGCGACAGGCGTGAATGGAGGGACGAGTGGAGACGTGTCGTCTTCAGCGATGAGAGTCGCTTCTGCCTTGGTGCCAATGATGGTCGTATGCGTGTTTGGCGCCGTGCAGGTGAGCGCCACAATCAGGACTGCATACGACCGAGGCACACAGGGCCAACACCCGGCATCATGGTGTGGGGAGCGATCTCCTACACTGGCCGTACACCACTGGTGATCATCGAGGGGACACTGAATAGTGCACGGTACATCCAAACCGTCATCGAACCCATCGTTCTACCATTCCTAGACCGGCAAGGGAACTTGCTGTTCCAACAGGACAATGCACGTCCGCATGTATTCCGTGCCACCCAACGTGCTCTAGAAGGTGTAAGTCAACTACCCTGGCCAGCAAGATCTCCGGATCTGTCCCCCATTGAGCATGTTTGGGACTGGATGAAGCGTCGTCTCACGCGGTCTGCACGTCCAGCACGAACGCTGGTCCAACTGAGGCGCCAGGTGGAAATGGCATGGCAAGCCGTTCCACAGGACTACATCCAGCATCTCTACGATCGTCTCCATGGGAGAATAGCAGCCTGCATTGCTGCGAAAGGTGGATATACACTGTACTAGTGCCGACATTGTGCATGCTCTGTTGCCTGTGTCTATGTGCCTGTGGTTCTGTCAGTGTGATCATGTGATGTATCTGACCCCAGGAATGTGTCAATAAAGTTTCCCCTTCCTGGGACAATGAATTCACGGTGTTCTTATTTCAATTTCCAGGAGTGTATGTTATAAATATAGCTTTAGCTACGATTTTATGCATATATGATCAATGCACAAATTACGTTTTGTCTTTGAATGTGGCGTTCTCGCCATGAATGATGATTGCGTCGGATGATGATCAGTTTGGCGGGGTGTAATGTTTATTTATTGCGTAACTGTGGGTTTGGAAATTGTGGAAATTTGTGGTAAGGTCTTATGGGACCCAACTGCTGAGGTCATCGGTCCCTAAGCCTACACACTACTTAATCTAACTTACCACTAATTTCCAAAATTAAAATTACAAAGTACATGTCGTACAATAATGTATATATACAGTATGCATGTCCAAAACAAAAGAACACCAAGCTTTTAGACGTACGTGATGGATATACTTCTAGAATTGGTCGGTACGAATATATCAGTTCTTGAAACTAAAAGAACTGGCGGCTGGAGTATAAAAGAAGAAACGTACAGTGTCTCATTTCGGTCATTACTTTTTTGTTTTTTTCCCATTCAGTTCGAATAGCTATGTCATGAAATTCGTCAAATACATGCAACCAACACATCAAATAGTCATTTTCAGGAAAAATGCGCTTCTTATATTTATAACTATACACTACATGCAAAAATCCAGTTTTCATTGCAAACAAAAATTATTAATTACCGATCCTTTATAAAAGATTGTTAATCAAGATTGTATGATTAAAAAAACTACAAATTAAATTCCATCTCTTTGTATTTTACACTTAACGTAAATGTTCTTAGAACATGCACCTTTGTTTAAAAATTTGAATCCACCGGGAATCGAACCTTTTTTTTATAACACCAAAAACTGTACAAATTTAAGTAAATACAAAAAACAACAAAGAGAAAAATTTGCAACACGTTTCGTTACAATGTTTCTCGCTGAAAATTTTCTTCCGTATATTTATTTGTTCTTCTTTTTGTTTTTGTGATTCGAGTCCGTTTTGTTTGTATTTTGGTTGCTTTTTAGTTCCGTACCTCAATCGGTAAAAACAGAACCGGTGTAGGATCATTTTTGTGTGTGTGTGTCTGTCTGTCTGTCTATCCGACTCTTAAAACCCTCTTTTCTCAGGAAGAGGTAGCTGTATCAAGTTGAAATTTATGTCATATACTAAGGCCCATGATCCCTTAGCGGTGTAACAAACGCTAGCTTCTAAGTGATTTCAACAAAAGGGTATGGTGCAAACTCATTTATTAAAACCTACAGGGTAGTTGTCTTTGATGTAGAATCACGGAATTTGCAAAATTTCATAGTACAAGTAAAGGAAAAAAAATGTTAATTTTTAATTATATGACATCAAAAAATATTTCTTTTGTAATTTGTTATCCGACCTCAAACTTGAAATTAAAACATTCTTCCCAGGGTAGCCGAATGTAAGGCCTACCCGGTTAGTCTGACGAACAGGTTCCACGTGTTGTCTGTGGCTGACAATGTCCCTCAGCTAGATGCAGTCCCTTGTCCTGTTTCTGAGGAAACCTCTCAGCCTGCAACATCCGGGCAGTCACAGAGAGTTGGATTACTGGAAGTTGGGAGCTCCAGTGTTAGGTGCGTAATGTGGTCCCTCAGGGACATGGTTAGCACATATGCGAAGAAAACCAATATGCACTCCATATGAATACCGGGTGAAGTCATTTCAGAAGATGAACGGGTACTTCCGAGTGCTGTGAAAAACACAGGCTGCAGCAAATTGCAGGTTGTGGCTCATGCCATGATGTGTGTCGCTTTGGATCGCAAGAGATTCTCTCTGGTTTCGAGTGGCTATCAGAAGCGGTAAAGGCTGCCAGTCTTGCCTGCGAGATGAAAGCGGAGTTCACAATTTGCAGCATAGTCGACAGGAATGATTGCGTACCTCTGGTAGGGAGCCGGGTGGAGAGTCTGAATCAGAGGCTCAGACGGTTCTGTGACCCTGAAGGCTGCAAATTCCTCGGTTTGCGACATGGGGTGCTGGGGTTTCGGGTTCCGTTAAACAGGCAGGAGTCCATTACACGGAGGGCGCTACACGGGTAGCAGGGGTTGTGTGGCGTGGACGGAGCGACTTTAAGGTTAGAGGGTCTCGGGGAAACGCCGAAATGGCTTCAATCTCAATACAGGTCAAACACAGGAAGATCGTGGATCTAGGAACCATCGGAATAACAGTTGTAAATTGTCGTAGTTGTGTTGGGAAAGTATCAGAGATCCAAGCGCTAATAGAAAGCACTGATGCTGAAATCGTCATAGGCACTGAAGGTGGTTAAAGCTGGAAATAAGTTCAGCCGGAAGTTTTGCGAAGGACCTAAAGATATTCAGAAAGGATAGGCTAAATATAGTTAGTGGTGGGGTGTTTGCTGCTGTTAGAAGCAGTTTATCTTCTAGTGAAATTGAAGTAGATAGTTCCTGTGAGCTAGTATGGGCAGAAATCATTCTTGGCAACCGGAACAAAATAATAACTGGAGCTTTTTACCGAAATTCCAACTCAGATGACACAGGTTCAAAGAAAACTTGATTCTAATTTCAAACATGTATGCGACTCACACAGCTATAGTTGGTCTGTTATCTTTCGTTTCGGTACCATTATGGTCACTGAATGGCTGAATGGATGATTTCACACCGCTTACTGATTTTACCCAAGGCGAAAACCTCCTAGGTTTTTTAATCAGGTCGGTTGACAAAACTACTTCTGAAGTCATTGGACGCTTGTCTAATTTGTCTCCTTACCCTCATTTCCGCTTTGTTCAGCTTTTGTTTGTCAGTAAGGTTTGGACTTCTCTTGAGTCTGATGAAGCTCTCTTTGCTTGCGTAGCAGTAACCGAACACAGCTATGAAACCACGGTGAGTCTTGCCTATCCTTTAAGACCTTACTCAGAACATACCTGTCTAAAGCACTTGAACGATGCTCTCGAATTTTTTACATTTGTGCTCCTCACCTTCGTCCTCAGCTCTGGCTATTTGATGTTGATTACTCATATACTCTGCAGTTTGTATCCTGTCTCCCTTGCTAAGTAAAAATATTTTCCTACCTTTATTACCATACATTGCAGTTCCCATAATCTTCGTTGCCACCACAACTTGTTATCACTGGTACCTTCCTCTACGTTAACTGATTCGATCTAGTTCAAGTCTGTTTGTTGCTAGGAGGTCTAAGACGTTAGCTTCACGAATTGGGCAGAACAACGACTGTCGGTGAACTTTGCATAGAGCTCTAATTCATCTCATTTTTTTATCGTGGTCATATCGCGAGACGTATTTAGGACGAAGTAATATATTGCCCGACTCTTCTTCGAACGTACGCTCTCGAAATTTCAACAATAATCCTCTCCGTGATGAATAACAGCCCTTCTGTAGCGTCTGCCACTGGAGTTCGTTGATAATATCCGCGCCGGTCGGAGAGGCCGAGCGGTTCTAGGCGCTACAGTCTGGAACCGAGCGACCGCTACGGTCGCAGGTTCGAATCCTGCCTCGGGCGTGGATGTGTGTGATGCCCTTAGGTTAGTTAGGTTTAAGTAGTTCTAAGTTCTAGGGGACTGATGACCTCCTCAGTTAAGTCCCATAGTGCTCAGAGCCATTTGAACCATTTGATAATATCCGTAATTCTCTCTTGCTTACTATTAGATAAACTAACGCAACCTCCAACTCTTCGTGGATTTTCTCTGTCTCTTGTATTAATCCAAACCGCTAAGTGTACCATACTGACGAGCAAGACTCAAGAATCAGTTCAACGACTGTTTTGTAAACCACTTGTTTTGTGGGTGAATTACATTTCCTTCAGATTATAGTAATAAATCTAAGCCTGGCATTTGGTTTTCCTGCAATTTGTTATACGTTGGAATTCCACTTGAGATCGGTCCTAACTGTCATTTCTAGGTATATTACGGTTATTACTGTTTCCACTAATTTATAACCAACTCTAAAATTAACAGGTCTCTTCGTCTGTTCATGCGAAATAGGAGTTGAGTTCTAACTACAGGGAAGTGATGACATCAGTCACAAATCTGGCCCAATACTCGCAGAGCAGGTATTTTGTTCATCAAGTCAATCCGGAAGTCAGACCGGGCGCCGTTAACTGCGGGCCCCTGCATCTCATGGAGAACATAGGGAGCTGAGTTTTGCAAAATCTCTGTTTACGAAATCTTTTTTGATTTTT
Organism: Schistocerca serialis cubense; assembly: GCF_023864345.2. NCBI lineage: Eukaryota > Metazoa > Arthropoda > Insecta > Orthoptera > Acrididae > Schistocerca > Schistocerca serialis. The sequence continues at coordinate 166,788,051 of NC_064640.1, forward strand.
GAAGACGAGATTTTCGTTCTCCAAAAGAGGTCACAGTGACTGAACGTAAAACAGGCTCCATAATTCTACAACAGACTGACGTCAGCGATATAGGCCTATAATTGTGTTCATATGTCTGACCACCTTGCTTGAAACCGGGAATGACCTGCAGCTCTTCTCCAATCGCTTGATACCCTACCTTGCTCCAGTAACCAACGACAAGCTGCTGCTATACGGTGAATAATTTCATTCACATAACCTCTGTAGAATCTCGTAGGTATCTCATCCAGCCTAGATGCAGTTCCACTGTTCGGTAACTTCAATTTTGTTCTATTCCTCGATCACTCCTCACAATATCTGCAATTTCGGCATTCGTTCAGTGGCTGACTGGAGGACAATAAGTCTTTCATCTCAGATGTACTTCGCATAATGATCATACAGTCATGATACGAAGAGTTCAGAAGGGTACATACAGATGTTTCCCTCTTGATACATACTCTAACGGAAGGGAGCAAACAGTGTAGTAGCATTACACTGTCTCTGACTAGCCAGTACGGACGCAGGTGTAAGTTTACGTGTGAGCACAAGACACTTTCCAAGTCAGCCAAATTGCGTTACATGGTATATAAATGGCTTTATATACTTACACTATCTGATCAGAAGTATGCGGAACGACCAACAGCACCAACCACGATTAAAAGTTAAGCGCGGTAAAGTCGTTATTTAACCCTGTCCAAAGCAAAATTCTCGGGCACCGACCTCAATCAAACTTAAGCGAGGAAGTTGACCGTGGTTAAATTTGACCTTGCCTGACGCCCGGTTTTCTCGAGATGACTAGGGTTTTATACGTTTACAGTATTAAGATGTTGGCGGGTTTCGATGTACTGCGACAGATTCAAGGCACCGTACACAGTACCATATATGTAAGATGAACCTGGAAAGTTTATTAATTTATGGGTCAGACTTGTAAGAAGTAGAATGAAACTGTACCTCCACATGTGACGACATCGCCTGTTTTTATCTAATAAGGAGACCACACAACAATCGGATATTTATATTTTTTTATGTTTATCGTACGTGACGCTCAAAACTCAAATATACCTCTGCCAAAGCCGTTCGGTGCAACTCTCAAGAATTCTAGAGAAAATGGACCTCTGAGTTTTCTGCCCATGTTTAATATGCTAAAATATGGTAGATATATTTCGACAAGCACTATGTATCTGTGGTAGTGTGCTTGCTTGCTGTGTAGGGGACGCCTGGGTCCCACAAACTCTCTCCACTGCAGTCTATCAAATTCTTATTTCTCTCATTTTTACTACGTTGATTAATTTTTTTTTCTTTTGTGCATGTTAATGTTCCTTTCTTGTTGATACTGATCGTAGCAAAACAAGTTCTCAAACACTGCGCTATTCAAATACGTTTCGACGACTTTAACAAAAAGACTCAAGTGAATCTAAAGTAAACTTATCGAAAATAATTAGCCAGGTGCCAGTAGGACTTCCGCACTGAGAGTTCTGTACATGCTTTGTTACCCGTATAGACAGTTCATCCGTTCCGGGAATCGAGAATGTAGATGAGTTCCGGCTGTTACCGACGTTGACACTGGCAAGATATCGGTCCCAAAGATTCCAAGACTTTCGAGAACCTACATCTACATGGCTACTCTGTAAAGCACACTTATATGCCATTGCATCAATTCTCTGTTATTCCATTCTCGAACAGCGCGCGGAGGAAACGAACACTACATCTTTTCTTGCGAGCTCTTATTTCCCTTATTTTATTGTGATGAACGTTTCTCGCTATGTAGGTCGGCGTCATCAAAATATTTTCACGTTCGGTGGAGGAAGTTTGTGATTGAAATTTCGTCAGAAGATCTCGCCACGATAAAAAAACGCTTTCGCGTTAAAATTATGTCTGCCCCAAATACTGTATCACGTCCGTCACACGCTCTCCCCTATTCCTCGATAACACAAAACGTGCTGCCCTTCTCTAAACTTTCTCGATGTACTCCGTTAATCCTATCGGGTAAGGATCCAACACCACGCAGCAGCACTCTGAAAGAGAACGGACAAACATAGTGTACACAGTCTCCTTAGTAGATCTGTTGCTAATAAAACGCAGTCTTTGGTTCACTTTCCACACAACATTCTCTATGTGTGCTTTCCAGTTTAAGTTGTTCGTGATTGTAATTCCTAGGTATTTAGTTGAATTTATGGCCTTTAGATTTGATTGATTTTTCGTGTAACTGAAGTTTAACGAATTATTTTTAGAACTCATGTGGGTGACCTCACACTTTTCACTGTTTAGGGTCAATTGCCAATTTTCGCAGCGTACAGATACCTTACCACCTAAATCGTTTTGCAGGTTCATTTGATCATCTGATGACTTTACACGACGGTAAATGACAGCATTGTCTGCAAACAACATATGACGGCTGCTCAAATTGTCACCTAACTCGTTTATATAGGTGAGGAACAACAGACGTCCTTTAACACTACCTTAGAAAAATTTCACATGACGTTTTATGCGTACCGCCGGCTTTAAGCACGTATTTTCGCCAACATATCTAGGGTAAATTGAAGTCACCACTTCGCTGGAGCAACGAAGGGTAGCCAGCAACTGGAGAAAAGGGCACGTCATTCCCGTTTTCAAGAGCGGTCATAGGGCAAGTGAACATATTTATAGACCTATATCGTTTCGATCAGTTCAAATGGTTCAAATGGCTCTGAGCACTATGGGACTTAACATCTTAGGTCATCAGTCCCCTAGAACTTAGAACTACTTAAACCTAACTAACCTAAGGACAGCACACAACACCCAGCCATCACGAGGCAGAGAAAATCCCTGACCCCGCCGGGAATCGAACCCGGGAACCCGGGCGTGGGAAGCGAGAACGCCACCGCACGACCACGAGATGCGGGCTTTCGATCAGTCTGTCGTAGAATTGTGGAACATGTTTCATACTCAAGAAGTATGAAGCTTTTGGAGAACGAAAATCTCCTCTATATAAATCAACAAGGATCCTGCAGGGATGTTGTGAAACTCAGCTCGTTCTGTTTCTCCAGAGATCCATGGCACTGTAGACGACGGCGCTCCTTGACTTCAGGAAGGCATTATTTCTAATAGTTGTAGTAGTTTTATACACGTATATTTCTTGTGGAGTGCAGTTAGGCTGTTGTGAATGTTACTTGGTCTGTGTCTATTAGAGCACATGTGGTTTGATAGACAAAGTGAAATTCACAGACATATCCCACACCAAGCGTGGAAGAGCTATTACCGGAAGGGCAGGAGGTGCCTTTTCTTCAAAAATCTATTTAACAGAAGCATACCTAGGATTGCAAGAGATGACGTGCCAATGTTTTAGACACGGGGCGTTCCTCATAAGATTATAGTAGTGAACTCGTTAAAGTAGGACCTTCGTGTTCAACCGACAAACACACAAATGTGGGGGCTCTGTTTCGGCTACCCATAGGGACTGATTCAGGATCCAACAACTGGAAGCCTCCTATTTTCAAATGAAGAGGACAAGTCTAGAAGTCTGGATACAAGAAAGTATCAACAAGAATTTAGTCTTCTCATTGAGACACACAGTATCATTAAACAGAGGCCTGATCCTGTTAGTGAAATATAGCGCATGATCAGTCCCTATTCCCTCTAGCTTCTGCCCTCCAGCCACTCGGAGCTACATATTGTGGCTGAACGACGGCAAATGTATTAAAAATCTAGTAAAAGCATCTGAATGGAGGAGTGCACTGCCAGAAGTATATACGCGTTGTTACTGACCATAAGCCCCACGAGAAAGTATACAGTTAGATTGTGCGGGACGATGCATCTACAAGATATGGCTAGTACTTGTGGACGCACACTCAAGTACCCAAACGTACAGGGTGGTGCACGAAATGTGTTACCAATTGTTTCTTTCACAATTTACGACGCACATTAGATATTCCGCTGGGATCTCTACATCAGTACCAGCAGAGCTTGGAAAAACAAACGAGTAACGAAATGACGTGTAATTCACAATACTGCCGCTAGGAGACAAGTAAGCAGCAATGGCTGGCAATGGAAGACTGACGACACAGCAACGATCGGCAACTGTGTTACTTTTTCATGAAACGAAAAGCCTTGTTGTGACTCAGAGGCGTTTTCGACAACAGTTTAACACATTATGGGTCCCTTGCAAGAAGACCATCCACAGGTTGTACGATAAATTTGTACAGGAAGCAACAGTATTGGAAGCGAAGCGACCTCGGCCTAAGCCTGTTTGTTCGCCGGATAATATTGAAGCGGTACGAGTTACTGTACAGAGAAGTCCCGGTAAATCGTGTAGAAAGGCAGCAGTGCAACTGGGAATATCCAGACGCTCCGTTCAACGCATTCTTAAAAATGACCTCCTTATGTACCCATACAAGATGACCTGTGCACAGAATCTCACTGAAGAACACAAGCAGCAGAGACTACTGTTTGCTCAGTGGGCGGAGGATAGGGAAGAAACTCTCAACAACGTTTGGTTTTCAGACGAGGTGCATTTTCATTTAGACGGTGTGGTTAACAAACAAAATGTACGTTTTTGGGCCACTGAAAACCCACAAGTGCTTCATGAACGACAACATTATGCTCCGAGGATTACAGCGTTGGCAGCAATTTCCAGTCATGGACTTATTGACCCTTTTTCTATGAAGAAACTGTGAACAGCGAACGTTATTTGAGCATGCTTCGCAATAGCTTCATTCCACAGCTTCTTGCTACTGCCTTGCCCTTCAACACACAGTGGTTCGTGCAAGATGGAGCAAGGCCACATACTGCAAACACTGCGTTGGAGTTTTTACACGAGCATTTCGACATGCGGATCATTTCACTCAGGTTTCCAGGTCGCTTCAATGACGCACAAAATTCGGCCTCCAATAGTCCAGACCTCAATCCGTGTGACTTTTTTCTTTGGGGGTACGTAAAGGAAAAAACGTCCACATGATTTAATGGAGCTCAGAAGACATATTGTTCAACCTTGCAGTGAAATTACGGAAGACATATGCCGTAGGGTAATCACTAACTTCAGCGTTCGTTTGAAGGAAGTTAGGAAACGAAAAGGTGGACATATTGAGCATGTGCTGAGTTAGAACAAATCTCCATGGACGGCTCTTTATTGTAGTATATGTTCATTTCAGATTGTATTAACAATAAAGTTTATATTCAAAAACAAAATGGTAACACATTTCGTGCGCCACCCTGTAGTTGACATGCATTCCACAAACCTCGAAAACACAGTCTGGGCGTGGTGAAATAATATGGAAATCGAAGGGCTGCCGCCTCACATAGTTATGGAAAATGGTCCACAATATCTTTCTCGAAGATTTCGGAAACAGATATCATATCGTGTGGAATAGGATAAACCACAGCAACGCTTAGAGCCGAAGAGCAGATCACCAGGACCCGGTCATTGGCGGCCGCCGGTCGTTGACCTGCGTGTTCAGCAACCCAGCAGAAGGCGCCGCTGTGGTACCGTCATACTTTAGCGTGCCAACGGTCTGGGAGTGGAACAGCCTACAGGAAGCTTTTGTGATTTGGCCGACTACGGCACAACAACAGACGGACCACGGTCACCGACGATATTTCAGATCTTTGCGAGTGAGACTCACAGCCGTGAGGCCGACGCAGCACGTATGACGCTCCCTTCTCCGCAGCCACCGGAGTCCGAACCACTGGACACTACCTGACCGCCCAGGCGCAGATTACAAACTTAACGCCACCGTCGAGGCACGAACAGACTTCCCATCAGTCCCGTGACCCGATGTCTGCCGCCGCTTGATCCAGCGCTGGAGCCAGTGGTTTAGGGTTCATCTCCGTGGGCAGCCATGCCTACCGTCGCGTCACCGGTACTCCCGGGTCACAGCGTAGAAGACGTCGCAGCCTGCCGCGGTCGTCACATTTCCGCGATAGATTGTGGCCGCCTTGTCGACACTGCCGGGGTGTCTCCCGAATGACTGTCCAGTTTAAGGGATTAATAAAAAGCTTTTCAAGTTCACCACCTGTTTCTCTACCGCGGTCCACAACGTCACTCCGAAGCTTTCTAATAATCCACAACGCTGTAGTTGAAACTCAAGCCGATGCTGACACAAGACTGCACCCACCAAACAGTAGCGGGCTTCGCAGCCCTGATCCGCTACGCATTATTTTGTAGCGTAGAGTCTTCGACCCACAGGTGAATGACAGAACGGAAAACTTAATGCAGACGTTAAAGAGAAAAAAATTAATTTTCTGTAGTGGAGATGGCATTAAACCAATTCGTCAGTACCTGCAGGTCCCACTCGGCGCAGGTGCTCCGTCGACCCCAACCGTGGCTGCTTCCCCACATGCTGCAGCCAACACATTAGGTTGTATCTAAGTAGCATGCGGCACGCTTTTGGAAGGAGTGTTTTTAAATCACGTCAGCAGTAATCAGACTGTGCCGTCATCTCAGTTATATGTTCTTTTAGTCATTCCTACGACCTTTGTCGAAATGATGCAAAACGTGCCAGTGTACAGGCTACGTGTATACTATATATTTGTTGAGTATAGCTACATAAAACTGCCATTTGCAGCTTACTAAATAGTACACTTGCATAAATTTAATAAGACTGAACAAATTAGTTCCAAAAGTTTTGTTTTGTAAATAAAAAACGCCTCCTCTTTCTCCCAGACGTGTTTCGCTTTTTTTTCAGTTTAAGGCATCATCAGTAGAATAGTTCTTACCCGCCAGGTTAGCCGAGGACGCTAACGTGCTGCTTCCTGGACTCGGGTAGGAGCGCCGGCTCCAGATCGAATCCGCCCGGCGGATTACCGATGAAGGACGCTGTGTCGGCCAGCCTGGATGTTGTTTTTAGGCGGTTTTCCACATCCCACTAGGTGAATACTGTGCTGGTCCCCACATCCCAGCCTCAGTTATGCTACTGGCAGACATGTGCACACGCTCGCACTATTCCATGACTTACACTAGATGCAGACAGGTGGGGTACACTAATCCCGGAAGGTACGGGGTGGCGACAGGAAGGGCATCTGGCCACCCCTTAACATTCATCTTGACAAATCCGACCCTAACCATGTCCACCCTGTGAAACCGCGGGATAAAGGCACAAGCAAAAGAAGAAGAAAAAGCAGGATAGTACTTCGTGGTTTTAGTTGTCATCTGCGTTTCTTCTCATCTGGTGCCTAAAGTTTCGTGTTATTGAGCAAATGATGAAATATATTTATGGCATCATATTCAACTCATTACATAGCTACTCAGAGCTAATGAGTAGTACAGGCCATTAATCATCTAGTGTCGAAGATGTGAACATCACTGTTCCCCTCAAATTTTGATGCATTATTTATGGCCAGTTTTATTAGCAAATATACATACTGCGAAGAACAAAAATGTTCAAATGTGTGTGAAATCTTACGGGACTTAACTGCTAAGGTCATCAGTCCCTAAGCTTACACACTACTTAACCTAAATTACCCTAAGGACAAACACACACACCCATGCCCAAGGGAGGACTCGAACCTCCGCCGGGACCAGCCACACAGTCCAGGACTGCAGCGCCTTAGACCGCTCGTGCGAAGAACAGATAACTTCTTGTTTCTAAGTGATGAGTATATGAGTCACCCAAGAAAATTATGCCAGAAAACATTAATGTGTGTAAATATGCAGAAAATATTAAAATATTGATTTGTTTGCTTCCTAAAGTAGCAATTACAAGAAATGCAAAACTGCATAAACTTTACTGTTTCAACAGCCCAGAAATACACTGCCAAAGAAACTGGTACACCTGCCTAATATCGTGTAGGGCACCTCTGAGCACGCAGAAGTGCTGCAGCACGATGTGGCATGGGCTTGACTAATGTATGAAGTAGTGCTGGAGGGAATTGACACTATGAACCCTGGAGGGCGGTCCATAAATCCGTAAGAGTACGAGGGGGTGGAAATCTCTAATGAACAGCACGTTGCAAGGCATCCTAGATAGGCTCAATAATGTTAATGTCTTGGGGGGTTTGATGGCCAGCGGAAGAATTTAAACTTAGGAGAGTGCTCCTGGAGGCACTCTGTAGCAATTCTCGACGTATGGGGTGTCGCATTGTCTGCTGGAATCGCCCGTCGAAGTGGACAATGGACATGAATGGATGCAGGTGTTCATACAGGATGCTCACGCACGTGTCGCCTGTCAGAGTCGTATCTAGACATATCAAGATTTCCCATATCACTCCAGCTGCACACGCCCCACTCCATTTCAGACCCTCCTCCAGCAGTCCCCTGCTGACATGCAGGGTCCATGGATTCATAAGGTTGTCTCCATACCCGTACACGTCCATCCGCTCGATACAATTTGAAACGAGACTCATCCAACCAGACCACATGTTTCCAGTCATCAAGAGTCCAATGTCGGTGTTGACGAGCCCAGGCGAGGCATAAGTCTTTGTGTCGTGCAGTCATCAAGGGTACACGAGTGGACCTCTGGCTCCAAAACCCATATCGATGATGTTTCGTTGAACGGTTCGCTCGCTGACACTTGTTGATGGCCCAGCACTGAAAACTGCAACAATTTGAGGAAGGGTTGAACTTCTGTCACGTTGAACGATTCTCTTCAGTCGTCGTTGGTCCCATTCTTGCAGGATCTTTTTCCTGCCCTAGCGATGACGGAGATTTGATGTTTTACCGGATTCCTGATATTCACGGTACACTCGTGAAATGATCTTACGGAAAAATCACCACATTATCGCTACCTCGGAGATTCTGTGCCCCATCACTCGTGCGCCGCCTGTAACACCACGTTCAGGTTCACTTAAATCTTCATACCCTGTCATTGTAGCAGCACTACGGATCTAACAATTGCGCCAGAGACTTGTTTAATATAGGCGTTGCAGACCGCAGCGCCGTATTCTGCCTGTTTACATATCTCTGTATTTGAATACGCATGCCTGTAGCAGTTTATTTGGCGGTTCAGGTTAGATTTCTGTTAGTTCAAATTTTCATCAATATGTGCACCCAAAACTTTATAACATTCTACGCTATTTACTAAATCCTACCCATTTGATAAATCAATTGTTCGCGTTATTCAGCTTATTTGTACAGAAATGAATGTACTGTGTTTCTTTTGAAATTCAGGAAGAGTCCATTTCAGACATATACTAAATATTCTTTGAAAAAATTGTTAGCAGTCTTTCTGATGATTTCTCTCTAACAGGATTACTCATAGCATTTTTTTCGTCTGTAAAGGTACTAAATTTGCTTCATGTATGCTTAGCGTAAGGTCATCCACTCAATACAAGGAACAGATAAAAAAATTGAACTCTATGGGGCTCACTTCCTGATGTTTCCTCAATCACTACAATTTTCTTTCGTACCAGCATTGTTTAAATTACTAAAAACAACTTTTTACTTTCTCTTTGATCAGTACAATTCAATTCCATAACATTTAATCTTCCTAAGAGAGTATCATGATTCATACAGTCAGACGCTTTGGACAATCCATAAAATATTCCAGTTAGAGATTTTGTGCTATTTAAGGCATGTAGTGGAGAGTTTAGTGTATCTGACTGCTATGCAGAAGACCCAGATTTAACTGCCAGCAGCAAAGACGTAAGTTAGTTACATGTTTCATGGATCATTTAAACGATTCTTTTATCGAAATGGTGTGGAACGAGTCAATTTACAGGATATAAATACATGATTAGCGTTAACATTAATGACAACATTATTTTTTATTTCTACTCATGCAATTACGATTAAAATAAATGTTTCTTTTGCAGACCACGGGATACACTCGGCTCCGTTAGGAAAACTGGGGATCTACTTGAATGAGAAGTAGCAGAAGGAATTTTCTAAAATCTGATGACAGTCGAGAGAGCGGTTTCCTGGCCACATGTATCTTCATACAACAATCAACGAAGCCTCAGGCAAAGGATGACACTGTGGCCGGCAAACATGGTGTGGTTGTCTGGGAGTGATCTATTAAGTACGTTGTTTTTGCCTTAAATGTGGCACAGCTCTTGAGTAAATAAGTTTTACGGAATATTTTGGAAAAAGATGTGAATAAGGAAATTGGATGATAGTTATTGAAATATATCCTGTCATATTCTTATAAATAGGTTTGGTAGAGCACTTGCCCGCGAAAGGCAAAGGTCCCGAGTTCGAGTCTCGGTCGGGCACACAGTTTTAATCTGCCAGGAAGTTTCAGGTTTAGAAAAGGTTTAACAATGGAATATTTTAACCCGTCTGAGAAACATTCCCTCCGCTAGTGAGGCAATAAACGTATTACTTATTCTGTCTGAAATTTCAACAACGCTGTATGAGTTTTTGCTTATGAGACTTTTGTAATTCTATTAATTGCAATTAAGGATGTTGGTGCTCCTTTAGTTGTTAAAAGTTGTACACAATTACATTTCTCATGTATTCGTTTGTTTCTTTAGCCTAACTATTTCTTATTACTTTTGCTGCTACATTTAGAAAAGAGTTATTAAAATAAACATTGTTAAATATGAGTCACAACATATTTTAACTGTAATGGTTCCATGTGCACTGAGTGGTGTCCTGTCATTCATTTCACTTTTGATGTTTTGCTTATCAGATCTTTTATAAATCTACTAATTAAAATTAAAAAAAATGGTTCAAATGGCTCTGAGCACTATGGGACTCAACTGCTGAGGTCATTAGTCCCCTAGAACTTAGAACTAGTTAAACCTAACTAACCTAAGGACATCACAAACATCCATGCCCGAGGCAGGATTCGAACCTGCGACCGTAGCGGTCTTGCGGTTCCAGACTGCAGCGCTTTTAACCGCACGGCCACTTCGGCCGGCAATTAAAATTAAAGACTTTGGTGTTATATATAGTTGTTTAAGGTTTTGCTTAATGACATTTTAATGTATTGGCTTGCTTCTTTAGCTGAGCTATTTTATATTGTTAAAAACCACGGTTGCACACAGCTGTATACTCAGTTTTACTACACAGCCTGTTTCAGTCGTTAACGGATCATCTTTAGGTGTACTATGAAATTGTAATCAGATGTGAGACAACTCGTAACTACAGTAAATCATCAAGGCACAAGGAAACATCTCCATTTAAATCTAAGGCAGAATGATATGTAACGCCCAGACATTCGGTGGCGAAGAATTAGATTTGATTGGCTAATGCTTCGCCACTGAACTGCTTCGAAGGCTTCGTTCAGCACACATTTTTGAACATGAGGCTCTATAGCAGACGCCCTCTACATGTTCCCATGTTGATCCGATGATATCCACAGTTACGATTGTAGTGGCACGGCATCATCAAGACTGGACCGTGTATGGAACGAAACGTGCCGCCTGGGCAGGTAAACCACGTTTATTACTTACATTTCTCTATTTAGAGCTAGCTGCCACTCATCACACGAGCTAGAAATTTTGTCTAAGTCATCTTGTGTTCTTCAGTCACTCAACGACGACACCTTCCCGAACACCGCAGTATCACCAGCAAACAGCAGCAGATTTCTGCTTACAGTGTAATCTAGGTCTTTTATGTGTATGGAGTATAATAGTGGTCCTATCTCATTTTCTTGTGACACATATGACGGTGGTAGTTGTAGTGTACCTCACGCGTCCATATTTTTACAGACGCACGAATCTCTACTCACTTTAGTCTGTCGTCATTGCACATTGTTTTTTTGAATGCTTCCTTGGCATTTTTAGAATTTCTTTATTAAGCCACGGTGAGTATTTTTCGTCCACTTATTCGGCACATGCTTCGCCAGAGCATGATTTAGAGTCAGTTCAACTTTTGCCCATAATTCCTCTATGTCCATCGTACTGAAACTAAAAAATCTCCATTTATTGCCTAAGTGGGATGCTAAAAACTGATTATCTACTCTCTCTAGCAGAAACACACGTACTCTCTTAGCCTTTTAGATAGATTTATCAACTTTGGTAACCATAGCCGCTATGATGACCCCGTGGACACTAATCTCTGTCTTTATACCGATGCTGTTCGTAGCTACAAGGTCTAAAATATTTCCATTGCATGTGGACTGCTGAACTAGCTGCTCAAGATAGTTTTCGGAATACGTATTCCCAAGTACTTCGCAAGATTGTCTGTCTCTTCCCCCAGCCATGAATCCATAGAATTCCCAGTCTACACTCAGTATGTTAAAATCGCTTCTAATTAATATTACATGATCTGGGTATTTCCCCGCTGTTGGCCGTAAATTTTTCTCAGAATGACTCTAAAACTATCACATCCGAATCGGTTGGCCAGTAAATACTTCTAACGTTAACTTGATTTGATCTAAAACTGTCCCGACCATATGACATCACTGTCGCACTTTAATTCGACTTCAATAGAGACAATACGTTTGTCAACTGCAATGAACACTCTCCCTTCTATGGCATCTAATCTGTCTTTTCGATATACTTTCCATGAATCTCTAAATATCGTGGAGCTTTCTACTTCGGGTTTCAGCCAGCCATTGGTTCCGAGAATAATTTGGGTCCGAGAAATTTCCTGTAGGGCAGTAAATTATGGAAATTTGTGACTAATACTTCGACAATTTACTGATAAAATTTCGTCAGTCGAAGTGTCTGGTCTGAACGTGGTCTGATTTCCCTATATGTGTGTCGTCTGGCGAGTGTTCATTAGAGTATCTCAAGCTACCTCCTACCCTAAAAAAACCCCATGTTCACTTCGCATGTACTCTGCTACCCAATAACTTCTTCCTTTGTGCATTGCGCCCGTGACCTATCAAGGGGCGTCCTACAATTCCACACTCGATAGCTCAGGTTCAAAAACCCCCATGTTCACTTCGCATGTACCCTGCTACCCAATAACTTCTTCCTTTGTGCATTGCGCCCGTGACCTATCAAGGGGTGTCCTACAATTCCACACTCGATAGCTCAGGTTCAAAAATCCCCATGTTCACTTCGCATGTACTCTGCTACCCAGTAACTCCTATCAAGGAGCGTCCTACAATTCCACACTCGATAGCTCAGGTTCAAAATCTGTAGCCAAGACCGTTACAGAGTAGATGCTCTCCACTCGGCTCCAAACTAAAAGGGCCGGCCACGGTGGTCTCGCGGTTCTAGGCGCGCAGTCCGGAACCGTGCGACTGCTACGGTCGCAGGTTCGAATCCTGCCTCGGGCATGGATGTGTGTGATGTCCTTAGGTTAGTTAGGTTTAAGTAGTTCTAAATTCTAGGGGACTGATGACCACAGCAGTTGAGTCCCATAGTGCTCAGAGCCATTTGAACCATTTTTGGAACCAAACTAAAGGAGCCCAATCAACTCTCGGAACAATGCTGCAGACTGCGAGCTCTGCTTGCACCCTGCGCGCGAGGCCAGCAGCCTTCACCATTTACGCCAACCGCCTGTATAAATTGAGGGTGCGCATATGTTTTGCGAATGCGTCTCTTCATGTCACATACTGACACACTTTAGGTTATGTCCAGTGCACTGGTTTCGATGACGGTTTGCGGCAAAAGTTACTCACAATCTAGCTGAACACGCTGTTTCGGCTACTCTTACGCCCATTCCGGTCCGACATACTTTGGTACTTCATATTGCAGACAGTTATTGTGGTGTCACCGCCAGACACCACACTGCTAGGTGGTAGCCTTTAAATCGGCCGCGGTCCGGTAGTATACGTCGGACCCGCGTGTCGCCACTATCAGTGATCGAAGACCGAGCGCCGCCATACGGCAGGTCTAGAGAGACTTCCTAGCACTCGCCCCAGTTGTACAGCCAACTTTGCTAGCGATGGTCCACTGACAAATTACGCTCTCATTTGCCGAGACGATAGTTAGCAAAGCCTTCAGCTACGTCATTTGCTACGACCTAGCAAGGCGCCATTATCATTTGCTATTTATCTTGTGATGCATGTACCGTCAGACCGATGTTTACCAATTATGGATTAAAGTTAAGTATTCCAGAAGCGACGTACTTTTTTTACTGGACTCAACTCCTTTAACTGTTCCAGACCTCACGCTAGCCTGCGTGAGCTTAAACGCGTGCCTTTCGGCTTCCTCATAGTGGCTTGGTTGTCTTGCCAAGTCACAACAGTTATTATCAACAAGCCCGCGCCTGGCTTAAGGGTATAACTGGAATCCACTGCCGCAAATTCTTACTAAAACTACCTTACCCGGTGATGCAGCTACATTATTTTTCACCGTGGAAAGGCCAGATCCTCATGTCGACCTCTAACTGCCATTACGGACTTCTTAGTTACATGGGTTTCTCTTAAGCACAATCTGATCTATTAAATGTCCCTTACAAGAGCTCATAATAAAATATGTTATTTCATGGTACTCCAGCCATTTTGCCTCACCCACACACGCATGAATCCTAATTTTGCATTGTTACTTAAGCTGTAAGCACCAAGAATTCTTTAGTTCCCTTCTCGTCTCACGCTCTCGGTATCCAATCCACTGGGATTTGTACCACTGACGGTTCATTTTATATGCTGCCTTTCCGCCTTATGAGAATGAAAGCAACGCATAACAGGACCAGGGCCGCTATGGCACTCGGCACAGTGGCGCTGAGAAAGACTGTTACCCACTACTGCCCTCTGTAACACGTGACGCGTTGCATCAGCTGCTCGCCTGAGATGCTCCCCTCTTGCTCGGCGATGAATTGATCCATGGACTGTATTAGACCAAGCTTCAAAGTCTGATGCAGAAAGGTTGTATTTCGTTTGGGCAAAAATCCTAATGCTGCCTCTGGCCAGTACAGCTGTGACTATGTGGTGTTGAAGTGTGTGGTCCCTGAAATTGACGCTGGTAGATGAAAACTTGGTCCTAATATGTTTCATGTGACCCCATTAATCATTATTCCACTTTCTTCGAGTTCTATGCATCTAGCTTCAGTGAATCCACCCTGCTCACAGCAGCTTGCTACTTACCACCAGACTTTCGCAGATGAAGTAAGCTCTGTGCAACCCGACTTGCTGTTGACTCAGCTGGCGTTTCACTGTATCACTCAGGCAATCTATCTTCTTCTGCCTGGCCAGAAACAATTGCACTGCACATGCATTTGGATCGATGTGAATCGCCCTGGATGGACACATAGTTATCCCTCCTGTATTGCAATTTTAAAATTCTTACCTTGAGATTGCAGTGTAACTGCCTCTATCTGCCGAGGTTAGCCACATCCCCTGAATCCTCACTTCCTCGAACTTCCTCACCCCCCCTCCCCACCACTTTACTTGGTATGGATGGATGGTATAGAACTAGAATTTCGCATGCTTCCCCATTACTGGAAACCGAACTGGAATGTATACCCGTGGTAGGTCAGTTTTTTCTTCCACTGATGCCACGTGATAGTAAAACGGTAGGTTTTGCTTACTAGTTTCCATTACCAAACTTAACCCTGGTGGCAACTCTTTCTGTGCTTTGCATAATCCCAGCAAGTACTGGCCCAGTGGTAGCAGATGAGTACTCAGCTGCCAGAGTAAGGGGTCATGCAAACGTTTCTGTAGGCTCATCACTACAGCCTGCACATCCCATGCACTCTCAGCTGCTCCTTGCAAAAGTCTCGTCAACACAATGGTTCACGACATCTTCCGATGTTTTAGCATACTCCACCACCTTTTGGGTCAACTTACGAAGGAATAGCCTGTTTTTCAGAAGTTACCCTCCCAAGCTCCTTATATGCGTCGTGTGCCACGCCTCCATTGCTTTACTCTCCACTGCCAATTTCATTACGGCTTACACCATGCTGTTCAGCCCGTCAAATTCTAACACTCTGCGTGGTGTCTGTTTGTTCTATATCGTGTCTCCCTACCACTTTCACGCAACGACGCTCTGAGCGTGTTTTTTAGGGAATTAACTAGTTTGAACCTGGGAACTGTTGCTGGTAAGGAGACGCCAGACCACACATGACATGTAGAATTCAGAAGAGCTCAGTGAGACTAGCGATGATATAGCCAAATACTTAATGATTTCAGCGTCAGCTCCACTGCACTCCCTGTAAAAGAATCTTAATACTAACTAAATTTAGTTAGCTGGTAAAAATAACGTCGAAAAAGCAGTTAAGTTTACCATTGGAAATTTTATTCTACTCACAAAACATTGTTTATAAATTGCACTATTGATAAAAGGAAATGTTTTAATACAGGATGGTAAAAACCAACTGCGTTCAACAAAAATGTGAACGAATATTCCCTGAATGGGTTTCCAAGTTCTACAATGGATCGAAGGATGACCTATGCCATATCACATCTATAATCTAGGTTTAAATTAAGTTTCACAAAAGAGAAAACTATCAAAATGGTCTACAGTGACCCAAAAAATGGTTCAAATGGCTCTGAGCACTATGGGACTCAACTGCTGTGGTCATCAGTCCCCTAGAACTTAGAACTACTTAAACCTAACTAACCTAAGGACATCACACACATCCATGCCCGAGGCAGGATTCGAAGCTGCGACCGTAGCAGTCGCACGGTTCCGGACTGCGCGCCTAGAACTGCGAGACCACCGCGGCCGGCTCTACAGTGACCCTCAATTATCTTTAATTACTTATCTAACTTGTCGTAAATTACAGTGGCTGATGTGGCTTCTCAATAACTATATAACAGAAAAATCATCGCGTTTCAGATTTTTACTTCAAGTGGAAAATGTGAACACCATGAGCTTTAATTGACGATCGACACTAGTATTACGCAAAAAGGTGGTGTAACAGATGAGACTTCTGCAGTTCTGAGTGAATCTTTATGCGCTGTTATGCGGCATCACGTGCGTTCATTATGTTGTCGGTGTTCGTCAGGGGGCGGCGGCCAGCACAGCTCCGCTCACCTCGCCATCTCCCAAGCAACTCTCACCTAACTTGTCCTTACTACAATTTACCGAAGTTGGTTTAAAAAAACTATCTGGCTGTGTTTTCATCTGACCAATCAGGGTCTCAATGTTAACCTTAAGCTTCGCTTACAAAAATTCTGTCTATCCAATGAGAAACGTTATACTTTTCGTGGTGGGGCAATGTTTTTAAAGTTTGCAACGTAACAGAGGCGCGAAAAAGTCTCACGCTAAAACTTGCAGCTGGTGTGGTCCTTTTAGCGTTATCGTAAGATCTATACTGTTCTTCTGGAGGGCTCTATCTTTTAACATGTGCTGGGGGGTGGTCCTGATGTAACAGAGACGCGAAAAAGTCTCACGCTAAAACTTGCGGGTGGTGTGGCCCTTTTTGTGTTATCGTAAGATCTATACTGTTCTTCTGGAGGGCTCTAGCTTTTAACATGGACTGGGGGGTGGTCCTAACGTAACAGAAACGCGAAAAAGTCTCACACTAAAACTTGCGGGTGGTGTGTGGTCCTAGCGGTTAGCTGGCGACGTGGGTGTCCGTCCCTTATCGTAGGGCCTTCCAGCTTAACACAGTTCTGCTCTCGGCTTCTGTTCTCGTTTCTCCCCTCGGAACTGCATCTGTCTCACGGTGGGAAGGTATGACATGCATTTAGGCATTCTTGTGTTAGTCTGTGGTATTCCATTTGCTCACTCGTTACTCGTATTACTTTGGTTAATTTAATGTCACGATTTATTCGGAGCTATGTGACATACTACTGGATTTGCTTATCATGTCAGGGTTTTCATGGAAGGTGTGGGATTTGCCTGACACCTTACAAAATGCCGCCTCCAATCTCCTCACTTTATCGGAATGAAGTACTCAGTACTAACCTTAACGCTAGCTGGTGACTCATCATCACCAGATCCTGCTGCCTCGAGTACAGTACTCCTCCGTCCAAATGCTGGACCTGCAAGGCTTCCAGCCTGACGAGGATGACGAGATGCATCACTGCAAGATTCCCACTTTTGGTAACCTGAGGACAGGGATCATCATACTTCTTCCCTATTTAAAAGACTGTTACCCCTAGCAGGCTCTGTAATACACATAAAACCAAACAACATAACTAATTTAAAAGAAAGCGGAATGGCCATTCACTACTAACCAACAGAAAAAAATTACACACACTTCCTACTATTACCTAGATTGCACCCCTATGCACCTTAATCTCTGGTCCAATTGCATCTTTCTGTTCCACCCATTTTCTTCTTCCCCTTTTTCCCTTGCGAAATAGAAAGAATTATGTATGGACAACATTAAACAGCCGCAGGTGCACAGTTGTAATTCTGGTGGCAACTGAATTTTAACATTGACAGGTGAGGTGGTTTCTACTACCTGATATAGCCCTTGATACCTGCTGATGAATTTCTTGGTCTTCCCTGTCAATGTTGATGGGCTGGACTGCATCACCCATTGCCCCATTCTGCACTGTGGCAAACTCGCCATTTGTCTGACTGCTTCCTTCTGCTTTTCCAAAACTCTTATATTTGCCTTTTGCAGTCATTTACATACATTCTGAACCGTTCTTATGATATCGTGCATTGATTCACCATACCTTCCCTTTCCTACCTTTATAAGGTAAAATGTAGATGACATTTTCTGTCCGAATATTACCTCATATGGAGACAAAGCAGTATTTGTGTGCACTTTTGAGTTGTAAGCATAGATGGCATAACCCAGATATTCGTCCGAGTCCTGATGTGCATTTAAATAGTAACCTAGCATCTTACTAATCGTTCTGTGCACAAGCTCTGCCCTCCAATTGGCCTTCGGATGACTGCGGACTCGTCCTCAACTTCTTTACGTTCAGCAACTGACAAAGTTCCTTCAATATATCTGACATAAAATTGGTGCCCTGGTCGGTTATTATCGTTTTGGATACACCAAACTTCAGAATCCGATTGTTCACCAATACTTGCGCGACCATCATCGCCTGATGATTCAGCATGGCTACGATTTCTACGTACCTCGAAAAATGGCCTGTTATTGTCAGAACGAATCTCTTCCCTGCTGGTGTTCAACTGAACGATCCCGTGATGTCAGTCCCCAACATGGAAAATGGGTTTCATACTTCTGGCAGTATCTACAATTTTATCTGCTTCCCACTCAAATTGACCTTTTGCACAGGCTTTATACAACTTTTCACATACCGAAGTACATCACTTCTCCTTCCCTTCCACCAGGACCTCTCTGCCACTCTCCTATTAGTCGACCTACATCCACCATGACAGGACAATACATGATAATGCACTTCCCTTAATACTTTCACCTTCAACTTTGCTGGCGCCACTACTCATGGTCCTAACCTTGTTTCTCTGCACGGAAGACCATCATACGTGCTAAACTGTTGCTTTGTCTGGTACTGCTTAAAATCACTATCACTGTCCTGAATTTTCTGCCATACCGCAAGATCGTGACCCCAGGCTTTCAGCATAGCCTTTTTTATACTTAGTGTATCTGCATTACCATGCTTTTCCCTGTCTCCTGTATGACTTTCATAGTCAAACTCAGTAAGCCTTAAAGCCCATCTTACGCCTCTTTCAGATGGATCTTTTAGTCAAAGTAACCATTTCAAAGTGGCATGGTCCGTTACCACAGGAAATTTTTTCCTGTACAAATAACACATAAAATATGTAAACCCATAAACTACACTAAGCATGTCACTCTCTGTCGTTGACTAATTCCTTTCCACTTCATTTAATTGTCTTGCTGCATGGCGCACAGGATGCTCCCTCCCATCAATTTCCTGCCCAAGAACACACCCCAATACCTCTGATTAAAGGCATTGCACACCAGAATAAACTCCTTCTGAAAATGTAGGAAAACAAGAGCAATACTAGATGTCAGTAGTTCCTTTAATTTGTCAAATGCTTCCTGCCCCGGTCTACTCGAACTTCTCAGCTTTTCGTAACAACCGTGTCAATGACTGTGCTATGTCGGCAAATCCCTTTACAAATTTTCTATAGACACTCTAGATCCCGAGAAAAGACTGAACTTCTTTAAATTTTTTTGGTTTTGGAAAATACCGTACTGCCTGTACCAACACTGGCATCTTTACGAATATTACGGTCCAAATATCTCACCTCACCCAATGCAAAATGACACTTCTCCAGGAACAACGTCAAACATGCTGCTTGCAACCTGTTAAACACTTCCCTTAAATGCTGCATAGGCTGTTCCATGCTACTCTATAATACTATGATGTCGTCTAGGTACACAAGGTACTGCCATGGTTTCAAACCGCTCAACATACTGTCCAACAATCTCTGCAACGTTGCAGGAGCGTTCCTCAGACTCAGTTGCATCCTTGTATAATGATAGTGGCCTCTGGGCGTGGAAAACGCAGTTTTTGGACGATTCTCTGGAGCTTCTTGTAACTGACGATAACCGCCCATCAGGTCTATGGTTGAAAAGTACTGGCACTGTGCCACGAAATCCAAAGTCTCAGATATATTAGAAATGGCGTATGCATCCATTACTGTCTTACTGTTGAGATAATGATAGTCACAGCAGAACCTGTATTTCCTTGTCCTATCTATAGACTTTCTTGGCACAACCATGATCCCAACTCCCCAAGCGCTATTACTATATTCTATTATACCGTCAGCTGGCTGAAGGTTAATAAAATCCTCCACTATTGGTTGTAAATACCTTGGTATACAATAGGTTTTATGATAAACTAGTGCTTCGTTTCCCATTGGTATTCTGTGCTGAACTATAGGCGTTGCTGCCAATGGCCCTTGCGGAAAAAACAAATCCTCGAATTCCCATGACAGTTCTTCCATCTGCTCCTTCTCCACTTCTTTCAAATACAATTTTCTTACGTAATGCATTTCTATCGGCGGCTCGTGGTTCTTTACTATGGACACCCCTTATGGACTAATCCTCCTCATCCAGAACATCCAAATTCGCTGTCAACATCCCTTTCCTCAGATTCACTTCCATGGCGCTATAGTTATTTATGTTCAGGGGTACTCTTCACCCGCCGTTCCCCTCCTGTATACACACAATACCATGTTTCGCAAAACAACCTAATGGATCCAAGACATCATTTTCTTCTAATGGTCTGACAACACAGACTGTACCCACAGGTACTCTTGACTCCATATTCACCCAAAGTGACTTTCCGGTGCCACTAGAAACACAGTCATGTGAAATGAGCCTTAATGCTAACGTACGCAGTTCAATTGGTTCGTTCATTACATTGAATGCCCCTCGCAAGAGTTTTGCTTTGACAACGGTTTCCCCTAGCTGAAATAACATTTCACTAAGGTCCACAGTTCGCTGTCCTAGGTCAATTTTGGTATGATGCTGGAACAAGAAATCTACCCCAGGATCATGTCACAGCCTTCGCTAACAAGGAGCACAACCTTCACGTGCTGATCAAATTGAACCTTTCTTGTTCATAAATCCATGTGCACTGACCCAAACGGTGTGATCTCTCCATCCCCTAATCCATACGACCTATAACGTGTTGGGTTCAACTTCCTTCGACCTACTAGGCTCTTACTAGCCGTGGACAGATGTCCCCTGTGTACAACAGAAACTTAAATTTCGTGTTTCCTATAAGTCCTACCAATGAACATTCCATCCCTGCATACACACTTGTAGCATTGAAATTAGACGGGAACTTCTTTAGGTGGACCTCGGGCTCCCTCTGCCGTTTAACAACCGCTTAACATTACGACGTCCACCCGTCCATCCTCCACGTGCTGATTATCACCCTTCTCCCCATTCACTGGTGGCTGACGACACTGCTTCTGTACATGACCCATACGACCACACTTGGACACCTTATGCTTGTCGGAAACACTGTCCGATTATCACATACTCCTGTTGCTATGTCTATTTCCCCATACATAATCGCCAACTGAATAGAAGTGTACAAATCCCTCGGGGTGCATTCGCGCACCTTTGTAGACATATTCGCTGACAATTCCCTCAAAAAGACATAAAGTGCCTCTGTTTGGCCTCTTGTAGCAGAAACTTATTTGCCTCATTATTCATAAGTGTGCTCGTTCATCTCTCTTATCCTATCTGCTAATTTCTCGCCGGCTGCTGTGGCAGAGCGGTTCTAGGCGCTTCAGTCTGGAACCGCGCGACCGCTACGGTCGCAGGTTGGAATCCTGCCACGGGCATAGATGTGTGTGGTGTCCTTAGGTTAGTTAGGTTTAAATAGTTCTAAGTTATAGGGGACTGCTGACCTCAGATGTTGAGGCCCATAGTGCTCAGAGCCATTTGATTTTTTTGCGAATTTCTCCATCGTTTCCTCTTACCTCTCCCAAAAGTACCGGTCGCTGTTCTGTTTCTTATATCACTGCAGCAACCCTTCCTTCAATAGTTAAAACTCCGTCGCCTTTCTCTGGGTCCCAGAATACGTCACATACGTTTTAGATTCTCCTGCTAACCGCAGCTTAGCCAGGTGCAGCAACTGATTATTGATCCAACCATTAATCACAGCCGGCGTCTCTAGATCCTCTGCAAAAGAAGGCAGATCCTCAGATACTCTCCTCGAACGTGGCACAATCAACCCTGAAGCAACCGGATCTATCTCCTACTGTGGCACTCGAGGCAACCACAACAGCTCGCCCCTGGCTGCTAACTCATTACTTAAATTAACTGAGCTGCCTTTTCCAATAAAATACGCACCGCCTCATGTTCCGATAGCCCTTGCATCCCTGTATCTGCCACTGCGCTGCGTTCACCCTTCAACATCCCAAATCACAAACCGCACAGCCAGAAAAAGAAAATCTCCTCCGCCTGGTCATGTGACTACTCCTCACACTTACCACAGTAAACAACTCAAAAATAACACAGAACAAAACAAACTTAATTCCTACGTCTTAGCACTTAGACTCAAAACATTGATTCACATTATGACCTAAACGACGACAAATATAACTCTCTAGGGCCGCAAACTCAGTACAAGGCGCAGAAGACACAAAAAATTACACAGGCTGCATCTTACAGATACAGGTTCCCCATACTACAAATCTCACTAAGGTTCGTAACAAAACAATGCGATGGGTCTTCAACGTAATGAAGAAACAAATTTAACTAGCATTAAGTCTCAATTCGCATGCCTGTGTGTCTAGTAGCACCGGAAATTCACTTTGAGTGAATGTGGAATCAAGTCTATCTGTGGGTACGGTCTGGGTTGCTTCTCGGCATCTTTCCTGAATAATCAACACATCGCAAAAAAAAAGAATCCTACACATTAAAAAAACTGCTCGTGACTTACCGTAGAATTGTTAGTTCCGGGGTTTGGTGTGATGGATGCAGTAGTTTTTTTCACTGGGGGGACTGCAGTGGCGTGGGTGTCGGGAAAGTGGATCAGGCTCATCAGTGGTTATGTAGGATTTGCAGCAGAGATAGGAAGATAGTGGAACAGGAGGGGAAAATTACTGCCCTTCAGGCTGAGCTAGATCTGGCTAGGGAAGATCTGGACAGGTTAAAGAGGGAGAAGGGCAAAGAGAGGTGGGAAGTGGCAACAGGTAACGGAAGGAACAGGCCTAGAACTAAGTCTGACAGTTTTGTGGTGAATGTCAAAAATAAGTTTGACCTGTTGCTTCAGTTAGATACTGATGAGCCTCAAGCAGAGGTAGGTGTAGACAGGACACAACAATCTTTCAATAGGAAATTGAAAAATAATGTAGGAAAGTCATCGAAAAGGAAGAAAGTTTTGTTGTTAGGCAGTTCTCATGCCAGAGGTGTAGGCCAACTTCTGCAGGAGTAATTAGGACCAGAATACCAGGTCACAAATTTTTTCAAACCAAGTGCTACTCTGGATCAGGTGACAGAGGATTTAGGTTCACTCTGTAAAGGATTTACCAGGGTGGTGTGGTTCCTGTTGATTCTCTCAGTAGGTAGGACTATACCAGGCACGGCCTGCATCTCAACAGGAAAGGTAAGGGGAAACTGGCTGGGGTAATAGCAGGAAATTTAAAGGGGGGAGGCACTGCCATGAGTGGTAAAATACCAGTGGTTTCAGGTGTTGGAGCAGCACCTTTTTTAGGATAGGTAAGACAGAAAGATGTCAAGTTCTACGAGAGGTCAGGATTGAAACAAACCTTCAGTTTAGGAAAGAAATTAAGCAGCACAATTCTAGCACATTGGATCACCAATCACTGCTGTCAATTATAAATTTTCACCCATCACCAGAAATTTTATCTCCACCAAGTTGTATCTCAGTCCTAGGTAATTGCACTGATGAATTAAAGTCACCCGACCCAGTTGACATAATCTGCCTCTCTGAACACCGTGTGAACACTGGTATAGGAACTAGGTCTAAGCACAATGAGAAACTCAGACAGGAGAGTACTGCAAATGTTAGAATAAGGAACAGTTCTCATAAAAGTATAATTAAAAATAATGTAAGTATATTTCATCAAAATATTGGGAGTTTAAAGAATAAAATAGATGAGCTTCTGGTTTGTTTAGAAGATTTAGAAGCTGAGGATGAAATAGATATACTATGCCTGTCTGAGCATCACATTGTTACTGATATGGATAAGGTAAATGTAAGCGGATATAAGCTCTCTGCACATGTAATGAGAGAAAATATGGAGAAAGGAGGAGTTGCCATATATGTCAAAAGTTATCATTGTGCAAAAAGTATAGAAACAAAAAAGTTTTGTATAGAGAAACATATAGAAGCATGTGCCTGTGAGCTTAAATTAAATAAAGGCACATTTATAATTGTAACTGTATATAGGTCCCCATCAGGAAATTTTCGTCTATTTCTGAAAAATTTGGACTCCTTGTTGTGCTATCTGTCAGACAGGGGGAAGCAAATTATTATTTGTGGGGACTTCAATGTAGATTCTCTGAAAGAGGGTAATAGGAAAAATGACCGTGAAGTATTGCTCGGTTCTTTCAATTTGACACCTGTTATTGATTTTCCTACTCGGGTGGTAAAGGATAGCAGCTCACCGATAGATAACTTGTTTATAGACCAAGATAAGTTTAACCAGATAAATGCTCAGCCTGTTGAGAATGGTCTTTCTGATCATGGTGCACAGCTAGTTACAATATATGACATAGCTCCATTCAGCAATACTAAACAGCCCTCCAAAGTAGTATGTTCAGTCAACGATTTAACAATTGCAAATTTCAGGGAAAGCCTACAGCAGTTAGACTGGGATGAGGTGTACCGTGAACCTGATGCCAATTTAAAATATAATTTATTTCATGACATTTTTGTAAATGCATTTGAAAAATGCTTCCCCAAGAAAATAGTTAAATATACTCGTAAGGAACCTCATAACAAACCATGGCTTACTAAGGGTATAAAAATATCTTGTAACCAGAAAAGGGAAATGTATCTGAGTAGTGACCCAGAAACTATCAAACATTATAAAAACTACTGTGGTATATTAAGAAATGTTATTAAAAAATCCAGAAGTATGTGTATCATGTCTGAAATCAGCAACTCTGATAATAAAATTAAAACAGTTTGGAATATTATTAAAAGAGAAACAGGTCAACCAAGAGCACAGGAAGACAGTATTACCATCAAATTGAATGAAAACTTTACGAACAAAAAGTCAGAAGTTGAAAATATTTTTAATAATCATTTTCTAGTTGTTGGGGATATAGTAGGATCCAGGTGTTCATTAGAAGATGCTAGGCTGTTAATGAAAGAGGCCATACCTATGCAATTTGATACAATTGAAATCTCACCCACTTCTCCCTCTGAAATTAGGAAAATAATAAACTTGCTTAAAAGCAAAAACTCACATCCAATGGATGGCATTTCCAGCAAAATACTAAAAGCTTGTTCTCAACAGATAAGTAAGATTCTCAGCCACCTGTGTAATAGCTCTCTGGAACAGGGCATTTTCCCTGATAGACTGAAATATGCTATTGTTATACCTTTGCATAAAAAGGGGGATAGATCTGATGTCAACAATTACCGTCCAATCTCCCTTCTAACAGCTTTATCCAAAATTTTTGAGAAAGTAATGTATTCAAGAGTAGCTTCACATATCTGTAAAAATGAAGTACTAACAAAATGTCAGTTTATTTTCCAGAAAGGTTTTTCAACAGAAAATGCCATATATGCTTTCACCAATCAAATTTTGAATGATCTGAATAACCGAACACCACCCATTGGGATTTTTTGTGATCTCTTAAAGGCTTTTGATTGTGTAAATCATGAAATTCTGCTAGACAAGCTCAAGTATTCTGGCATGAGTGGGACAGTGCACAAATGGTTTAATTCGTACCTAACTGGAAGAGTGCAGAAAGTTGAAATAAGCAGTTCTCATAATATGCAAAGATCAGCACATTCCTCAAACTGGGGAACTATCAAGAATGGGGTTCCACAAGGGTCAGTCTTGGGTCCTTTGTTGTTCTTAATATATATTAATGACTTGCCATTCTATATTCATGAAGAAGCAAAGTTAGTTCTCTTTGCTGATGATACAAGTATAGTAATCACACCTGACAAACAAGAATTAACTGATGAAATTGTCAATACTGTCTTTCAGAAAATTACTAAGTGGTTCCTTGTAAACGGACTCTCACTGAATTCTGATAAAACACAGTACATACAGTTCTGTACAGTGAATGGCATGACGCCATTAATAAATATATACCTTAATCAGAAGCATATAGCTAAGGTAGATTATTCCAAATTTTTAGGTGTGTCCATTGATGAGAGATTAAATTGGAAGAAACACATTGATGATCTGCTGAAACGTTTGAGTTCAGCTACTTATGCAATAAGGGTCATTGCAAATTTTGGTGATAAACATCTTAGTAAATTAGCTTACTACGCCTATTCTCATTCATTGCTTTCATATGGCATCATATTTTGGGGTAATTCATCACTGAGGAATAAAGTATTTATTGCACAAAATGTGTAATCAGAATAATAGCCGGAGTCCACCCAAGATCATCCTGCAGACATTTATTTAAGGATCTAGGGATATTCACAGTAGCTTCTCAGTATATATAATCTCTCATAAAATTTGTTATTAACAACCAAACCCAATTCAAAAGTAAAAGCAGTGTGCATAACTACAATTCTAGGAGAAAGGATGATCTTCACTATTCAAGATTAAATCTAACTTTGGCACAGAAAGGGGTGAATTATACTGCCACTAAAGTCTTTGGTCACTTACCAAATAGTATCAAAAGTCTGACAGATAACCAACAAGTATTTAAGAAGAAATTAAAAGAATTTCTGAATGACAACTCGTTCTACTCCATAGAGGAATTTTTAGATATAAATTAAGAAAAAAAATTATAAAAAAAATAAAAAAATAAAAAAACACAAAAAATAAAAAAGTTGTTATATTAACTTAAGTATGTTGTTAAATTAACTTAATTATGTCATGTATTGGAAAATTTGACTCGTTCCACATCATTACGAAATATCGTATTCATGATCCATGGAACTAGTACTAATCTAATATAACTCTGATTTAAACCACACCTTGTCTGCTGTATCTGAATGCTGTTACAGATTCTGTATAGCCGGTGGATCCGAACGCCTTACTGCAAAGACGACGGCCTCTACTCTGACACCCGATGAAGTTGCCAGAAGTACTGGGATGATGAAGTGGAGGCTGTGGGGGCACAGGGCACATCACGGCTGCAGAGAGACGTTGCGGCAATCTGTAAATATTTCATTTTTCTTTGCGTCAGGCCGAGGCCCACGAGAAAGACAGGCCGTGGCGCTTAGGTCACAGCACGTGACCTGCAGGTCTTGCGAGCGTCAGCAGCCATCTCCGGCGGGGAACGAGTAACTATTTCAAACGAGTTTAATAATTCTTGACTGCGCGTTTAAATGCATGCAAGCTCTCGACAGCACACGACAAACTTGAGACCTTTAATGGGTACTTTTTCAATTGCTTATTGATTTCTAGTGAGCCCTGCACGGAGGCGAACGTTCGCGTAGCGTCGCGGACAAGCCGACTAGTGTGATGACACAAGTTCCTGCGAGACCCGTTTACTCGTGGGCCGCGCTCATGCAGTACAGGTGTCCGTCATCCCGCTTAAGTCGAATGCTGCTCACTCGTTGTTTTGGTCGCTCTGCTTTGCTGAGGACGCAGCCCCATTGCCCGAGGCCCAGTTAGGACAGCCACGCTACCCCAGTATCGAATTTTTCAGTGAGGGCCGCGCACTGGCTTCCGGTGACAAGTGGCACTCGCACCACGCCGACCAGATCTCCGCGACGGCGGAAGGCGGATTCGGGTGGGTGGAAGTTCTCTGCAGCAGCAGTAGACTACCTCCCGCCCACTGGGAGCTTCATGAGGCCGCCCATGTAGCACAGCGCTGTTGTCAAAGAGAGCTGTGACACTCGACACTGGCATTTCTGGACTGCACCCTATTTATACTCGGCAGTGTGCACACGTTTTGCGAATGCGTCTTATCAAGTCACGTACTAGTACACATTAGGTTAGCTACAGTGCGCTGTTTTCTTGGCGGTTTGGGCAAAAGTTACTCGCTATCCCGCTGAACACGCCGTCTTGGCAACCCTTGCACCCATTTCCACCAGACGTACTATGCTTCTCCACGTGTCCAAAAAGTGAGTCCAAAAGTACACTACTGGCCATTAAAATTGCTACACCAAGAAGAAATGCACATGGTAAATGGGTATTCATTGGACAAATATATTATACTAGAACTAACATGAGATTAAATTTTCACGCAATTTGGGTGCATAGATCCTGAGAAATCAGTACCCAGAACAACCACCTCTGGACGTAATAACAGCCTTCATACGCCTGGACATTGAGTCAAAAAGAGCTTGGATGACGTGTACAGGAACAGCTGCACATGCAGCTTCAACACGATACCACAGTTCATCAAGAGTAGTGACTAGCGTATTGTGACGAGCCAGTTGCTCGGCCACCATTGACCAGATGTTTTCAATTGGTGAGAGATCTGGAGAATGTGCTGGCCAGGGCAGAAGTCGAACATTTTCTGTATTCAGAAAGGCCCGTACAGGACCTGCAAGATGCGGTCGTGCATTATGCATTATCCTGCTGAAATGTAGGGTTCGGAGGGATCGAATGAAGGGTAGAGCCACGGGTCGCATCACATCTCAAATGTAACGTCCACTGTTCAAAGTGCCGTCAATGCGAACAAGAGGTGACCGAGACGTCTAACCAATGGCAACCCATACCATCACCCCGGGTGATACGCCAGTATGGCGATGACGAATACACGCTTCCAATGTGCGTTCACCGCAGTGTCGCCAAACACGGATGCTACCATCATGATGCTATAAACAGAACTTGTATTCATCCGAAAACATGACGTTTTGCCATTCGTGCACCCAGGTTCGTCGTTGAGTACACCATTGCAGGCGCTCCTGTCTGTGATGCAGCTTCAAGGGTAACCGCAGCCATGGTCTCCGAGCTGATAGTCCATGCTGCTGCAAACGTCGTCGAACTGTTCGTGCAGATGGTTGTTGTCTTGCAAACGTCCCCATCTGTTGACTCAGGGATCGAGACTTGGCTGCACGATCCGTTACAGCCACGCGGCTAAGATGCCTGTCATCTCGACTGCTAGTGATACGAGGCCGTTGGGATCCAGTACGGCGTTCCGTATTACCCTCCTGAACCCTGTAACGTTGTTGGTTTAATCTGCTATGAAAGCGATGCTGATAGGCGATTAAAGCGGGTTAAGAGCTGTGAGCTGTCTGGGGAAGTTAACCTTGCATTACTGCGCAACTGTTTCACCAGGTATCCAGTCTAGCTTGCCAAATTGCCAACCAGACTAACATTAATTATAATCTTTTAATAGTCATACGACAACCGGCGATATATATATATATATATATATATATATATATATATATATATATATATATATATATATATATATACTCCTGGAAATTGAAATAAGAACACCGTGAATTCATTGTCCCAGGAAGGGGAAACTTTATTGACACATTCCTGGGGTCAGATACATCACATGATCACACTGACAGAACCACAGGCACATAGACACAGGCAACAGAGCATGCACAATGTCGGCACTAGTACAGTGTATATCCACCTTTCGCAGCAATGTAGGCTGCTATTCTCCCATGGAGACGATCGTAGAGATGCTGGATGTAGTCCTGTGGAACGGCTTGCCATGCCATTTCCACCTGGCGCCTCAGTTGGACCAGCGTTCGTGCTGGACGTGCAGACCGCGTGAGACGACGCTTCATCCAGTCCCAAACATGCTCAATGGGGGACAGATCCGGAGATCTTGGTGGCCAGGGTAGTTGACTTACACCTTCTAGAGCACGTTGGGTGGCACGGGATACATGCGGACGTGCATTGTCCTGTTGGAACAGCAAGTTCCCTTGCCGGTCTAGGAATGGTAGAACGATGGGTTCGATGACGGTTTGGATGTACCGTGCACTATTCAGTGTCCCCTCGATGATCACCAGTGGTGTACGGCCAGTGTAGGAGATCGCTCCCCACACCATGATGCTGGGTGTTGGCCCTGTGTGCCTCGGTCGTATGCAGTCCTGATTGTGGCGCTCACCTGCACGGCGCCAATCACGCATACGACCATCATTGGCACCAAGGCAGAAGCGACTCTCATCGCTGAAGACGACACGTCTCCATTCGTCCCTCCATTCACGCCTGTCGCGACACCACTGGAGGCGGGCTGCACGATGTTGGGGCGTGAGCGGAAGACGGCCTAACGGTGTGCGGGACCGTAGCCCAGCTTCATGGAGACGGTTGCGAATGGTCCTCGCCGATACCCCAGGAGCACCAGTGTCCCTAATTTGCTGGGAAGTGGCGGTGCGGTCCCCTACGGCACTGCGTAGGATCCTACGGTCTTGGCGTGCATCCGTGCGTCGCTGCGGTCCGGTCCCAGGTCGACGGGCACGTGCACCTTCCGCCGACCACTGGCGACAACATCGATGTACTGTGGAGACCTCACGCCCCACGTGTTGAGCAATTCGGCGGTACGTCCACCCGGCCTCCCGCATGCCCACTATACGCCCTCGCTCAAAGTCCGTCAACTGCACATACGGTTCACGTCCACGCTGTCGCGGCATGCTACCAGTGTTAAAGACTGCGATGGAGCTCCGTATGCCACGGCAAACTGGCTGACACTGACGGCGGCGGTGCACAAATGCTGCGCAGCTAGCGCCATTCGACGGCCAACCCCGCGGTTCGTGGTGTGTCTGCTGTGCCGTGCGTGTGATCATTGCTTGTACAGCCCTCTCGCAGTGTCCGGAGCAAGTATGGTGGGTCTGACACACCGGTGTCAATGTGTTCTTTTTTCCATTTCCAGGAGTGTATATATATATATATATATATATATATAAAGAGAATTTAAATAACAAGAAATAAATCAGTTTATATTTGGAAACTTATTTTAACATTGATCATTGGAATTTCAGCATATTAAACTTGATTCATAACTAAACTGGTGCCTTATTTAGGATTGTGAAAATGTGAGATTGTAATCTTACGGAACACATCAAATATTGACCCAAGATTGGGAGACTGCATACAACACTGCTTTCATATAATAACACACGAAGAACGTTGAAACATATGCAAGAGGAAATTAACCACAACCAACCGATTCAATTTTCACCCAAAGAAGTTATGTTCGTAGCACAATCCTGTCTGTCATGTAATTACCACACACTGGTATACCAAATTCATGCTAACTCCCTGTGAAATCTTCTCAAAAAGAGTAGCTGAGGGCTACTTTGATGATTACACTACATGCTTCACGTGGTCGACTTGGTTTACACAAAGAGTGTAACTCCACAATAATTTTGATAATTAAAATAAATTAGATGGAAAAGCAATTTACAAAAGAAAAACCTCAAACTGGTTACTATCGTCTTACTATTAACCTGATGGGTCAAACCATTGTATGAGCACGTGGTACTGGTCTCACAAAGTACACCCCACGTGGGTTGAAGATAAAGAAAAGTTGCTATATTGAAAAATATTGTCAAGACGAGACGTTGTAATCTCACGCACATTCGCATTTAAGATTGATGATCTTAGTTAGAGTTACTGATCAACACGTGGTTCCACTTTACTCACAAAGTAGTGACAAAGCAACTACCGGAATATATTCTGAACTTCACACTCGAATTGCACTGCGCTGCAATTTAAGATAACATTAGATATTTTAGAGCTTAACCTGAAATAAAGGTGATTAAATTTTCAGTTAGGCTAAACTTAAGAAACCCATTGTCCTACGGACTTAGCAGACACGCGCTTAGCCGGAGATCTTACCACTTCAGACGCTCGCCGCGGACAGGCTGACCTGGCCTCCTATCAAGGGTGCTTCCGTATACAAAACGTAAGTGACCAGAGAGGCAGCTTCCTATACCAACATGACAAGGGACGGACAGGACCATACTAAGAATAGAAACCTCTCTGCTTTTAGAAAGCGTAGCTACCTATTCCGACATTGGTCCTACTGTTCTCTAGCAGACAGGCTTGTCTGCTACCCTCAAGCATGCAACTAGAAATACATTTGCTCATTCATCCTCTCACACAGAAGGGAAGGGGGATGACAGTATCTTATCATATACAGCATATAAAAGAAAGCGGATGTAGGTTCCGTATGAGACTGTGTGACATGAATTACATATAAACTGTGTTTTAAAGTGTAGTAGTGTGTAGTAGTGTGACAGATGGTTCTGGTTTATGTGTAAAAGTAACATGTTTCACTGCTCAGTCTCCTCCCAGATAGTCAGAAACACCACAGTAAATTTAGAAGAGGAATTTATGCCGTAAATGACAATAGATTTAAGAAATTAACATGAAAGAAATCCAACAGAGACCTTTCAACCCACCGATTCCATATTCTGCTAACAGTCATTGGATCTCGATCAACGCGAGCAGCAATGTCGCGATACGATAAACCGCAATCGCGACAGGCTACAATCCGACGTTTATCAAAGTCGGAAACGTGATGGTCCGCATTTCTCTTCCTTACACGAGGCATCACAACAACGTTTCACCAGGCAATGCCGGTCAACTGCTGTTTGTGTATGAGAAATTGGTTGGAAACTTTCCTCATGTCAGCACGTTGTAGGTGTCGCCACCGGCGCCAACCTTGTGTGAATGCTCTAAAGAGCTATTTGCACATCACAGCATCTTCTTCCCGTCGGTTAAATTTCGCATCTGTAGCACGTCATCTTCGTGGTGTAGCAATTTTAATGGCCAGTGGTGTATTCGTCTATCTGCATATCATTTGGAAAACAAAGTCTGCGTAACATGAAAAGAAATGTATACAAAATCTAAAGAGCCGGTCATGAAAGAAGTACCTCGGAAAGGCATTTTTTTTTTTGAAAAGCAGGGAAAGAAACATCAAAAACGACAGCAAGGTTAACAAAATAGAATATGTAATACAAGAGCTAGTTTATAAAGTATTCGTCTACCATCTGAACATGCCGAAAATCTGCGCGCAGTGATTAAAGTATAACGCTCACCCGCGGCACACACTAGAGTCAACCGTGCCCCACTCTATCGCCTGTTCTGGTTCTGAACGGCGCCGACACAGTGCAATTAGCGCCATGGGCCGTAAGAGTAGTGAGAAAACGCTTATAGCAAGGAAACTTATTCTGCGCTTACATAATGAGTGCAAATCTTCTTAAGAGACTGGTGAAGTAGTCGGTAGGCCTAGATCGACGGTTCAGTGGATACTAGATCGATTTTGCGCAACAAAATCATTAAGAAACCAACCACGTACCGGACGCCCTCACACTTTGACTGATGCAGACATGAGATTTATCATGAGGGAAATGAAGAAGAAACCTAAAATCATCGCCCTTAAGTTGGCTGGGGAGTTGGAGTCTAGGGGAAAGAAGGTATGTGCCAACACAATCAGAAATACCTTCAAAACGTATGGGTATTACGGCCAGGTAGCGTGCAAGAAATTTTGGGTCAGTGAACAGAATCGAAAGGAACAAAATGGTTCAAATGCTTCTAAGCGCTATGGGACAGCTGAGGTCATCAGTCCCCTAGACTTAGAAATACTTAAACCCAACTAACGTAAGGACATCACACACATCCATGCCCGAGGCAGGATTCGAACCTGCGACCGTAGCAGCAGCGCGGTTCCGGACTGAAGCGCCTATAACTGCTCGGCCACAGCGGCCGGCTCGAAAGGAACGTCTTCATTCTGCGACAGAACATAGATCCAAAAAGGAAGACTTCTGGAACAGAGTTATATTTTCTGATGAGAGTAAATATAGCGTATTCGGGTCGGATGGCAGGTGAATCGTGTGGCGTAAGAAGAGTGCGGAGATGTTGTCACGCAAACTTGTGCCAATGGTTAGACACAGTGGTGGCTCCCTGATGGTGTGGGGCTGTATGAGTGCTGCAGATGTTGGAAAACTACACTTCATACAAGGTACAATGGATCACCATACGTATATCAACATCTTAAAGGACAATATGAATCCTAGCGCCGAAAAATTAGGTCTGCAAGGAAATTAAATTTTTCAACAAGTTAACGACCCAAAGCATAGGGCTCTAAATACAAGGCTGTGGCTCCTGTACAACTTAACACCCCTCCTCAGAGCCCAGTCATTAATCCTACTGAACACCTTTGGAAAGTGCCGGAAGACAGCATCAGGAGAAGACTCATTTCAACAAGAGAGACCTAAGAGAAGCACTTCAAGACAAAAAGGACAAAATTCCAGTCTCTCTGACGGCAAACTTGATCAAGTCGATGCCGAGACGACTACAAGCAGTAACAGCTGCAAAGGGAAACCCCTCTAAATATTAATTTTTGTAACTGAAATCGTATTTTCAGATTGAAAATTTGAAAGAATATGAGTGGGCGAATAATTTTTGAAGTAGACCTTGAATAAATTCTCCATTTTGTCAAATTTGTTATTGTTATGGATGTATTTATTTCCTTGTCCATCAATGAAAATGACTTGCCAAGGTTCATTGCATATGGCTGGATGTCCACATTTTATGCTTCCTTCCTTTCACATGACATATAACTAGTTTTTTTAAAAATATTATAACTAGACGAATACTTTTTAGACTCACTGTAGTTATTATCAACAAGCCCATGCCTGACTTACAGGTATGGCCGCAATCCACTGCCGGAAATTCACCTGATGCGGTGAAGCCGCTAAAGTATTACCTGAAACTCCAATGGTGTTTCCACACCTAACAACAATGGAAAATTCTTCACATCAGTGATGGGTGTCACAGTGTACTAAAATGCTTGTAAGAAATACGTTTGCAACGCAATGAGGGCCATATTTATGTCGATTATCACAATCTTAAGTTCCTTATATACAAACAGTCGTCAAATTAGTACCTAAAATTCTAAAGTATGCACTTCAGTGCTATTCCCATGACAAAAACCAGTTGTCATTTCAGCATTTTAGAAGGCAGGCCTAAGGAATCGATCTCGTTGAACTGATCCGACCATGCTTATGACTGCGGAAAAATATATTTTCGCTGAAATACTATGCTAAGCAGACAAGCACGCAAGCAGATAGTAATTAATTAG
Source organism: Schistocerca serialis cubense (assembly GCF_023864345.2). Classification (NCBI taxonomy): domain Eukaryota; kingdom Metazoa; phylum Arthropoda; class Insecta; order Orthoptera; family Acrididae; genus Schistocerca; species Schistocerca serialis. The sequence goes on from NC_064640.1 coordinate 166,823,314, forward strand.
GCCTACTCTTGATGGAGGCAAGCACGCAAACAGACTGTAATTAATTAGGTCTACTCTACGTGTAAGACGCAATACACCCTCAAATTAAATATTTCCGCTTTAAACTGTTCTCAAGCACAGGTTTAAGAGAGATAAAGATAATGAATTATATTATGCAGTAGAAAAATGTAGTTGATGATAGTGATTGACAGTTATTGCTATTAATACAAATGACACAGGCCTACTGCAGGTTACGCACAGTAACAATTTTCAAGGAGGTTTGCGATCGGAACTATGGTGGCAAGGCTCTTAAAAGTTTTATAGACTGTGGTTCCTATTATGAACTACTAAATAACACCATCGTCTACTAAAAATATGTGAGACACATAACATAGACTAAAGATAAACAGACGTCATATTAGGAAGAAACGGAGGAACAAAATAGTGCTCGATTTCTTGAAGGAAGAAGGTTTCAGTTTGTTGTGTACATAGTCCCGCGTAGTCAGCGCGTACACAACTTTCCCACTAGAGCGCACCCCGCTAAGCACAACAGCGCAGGCGCAGCGCTCGTCCGTCTCCGCTCTACGAGATGGCGCTGCCATAAAGACGGACCAAATTCTGCTTCCGCCGATCGGCGTATTAATATGTAACGCAGCCAATGAGATTGCTGCTAACGTAGAACCATTTCTCCTCGCGGATCACACTCGCGCAGTGATACCTGAACGCGCGAGGTATTATAACGAGTGTACAGACCTCCGATTAGTTAGTCTGTACCAGTCTGCCTTAGTCTGTACCAGTCTATAGTCAAGTTTCAGTCTGCGCCTAATAAGATTATCATATTCCTGTACACAGCCATGAAGACAGATGAATAGACACTTTGTCAAGTATCAGAGATATGTGAGAATAAGATTAATGTACCAAGACCAAAGGAACTTCAGAATGTCAATTGTAAATAGCATCCAGACCCAAGTTAAGTTATTTTTATGCTTGTTATTATTTTAATAAATGTGTTTGAAAATTAATCAAGTTCTGTTTAAAGTTGGTCACCTTCAATCTGCTACTCTAAGCGTGCAAGTGGCTTTTCTATCGTCTGACCTAACGGCAGAAGATAAACACGTCACGATAAGACCACGAGCCATATTGCTGACACTCGCCTACTTCGTTAGAGCAAGTCAAATAATCTGAGGGTGTGTGTACCGAAGGTCTTACATTACGCACACCAAGCAGTTTTAGGAAGAAAGAATTCTTTTTGTACAGTATGCCACTTAAACAGCAGAATGACTTGCTATGCTTATACATACTATGAGATGACCAAAAACACTAACAGAGAGATATGTAAAATCGTTTGGAGATGGAGCCTATATCTCGAAAAGAAATAAATCTATTTATCATTAATTGTATTGCAAGCTCTATGGAGTTTTAAACTAAATATTTCCGCTTCTAAAGTGTCAGTATAACTTGTTAAATACATGCAGCCTGTGTGCTTATGATACTATGTAAGGCTTCTATCAAAATTCGAGCAAAAATTAAATTGTGTTATATGTAGGATTACACACACTTTGCAAGCGCAATGAGCCATCAGATAAAATATTTCCACACGTAAGTTGTCTGTATTATTAAATAAATTATAGGTTAGCAGATGACAGTAGTTCAGTCGCATTACGCTCATATAAATACGTAAAAATTGGTTGCACATGGCCCCATTACCATACAATGTCGTCATTTAGTGTGGATTAAGCGTTTATGAAGATGTGTGGTCAATGTAGCTCAGTGGGTATTGGCTACCATTTTTAAGGAGGATAAATCAGAGTCACATACAATTAGCCTAGAGGACTAAATTTTTCCGTCATTTCATAGAATCTGAAACACAAAACGTCTAATAACTTACATGAAGCAAATTTTTGTAACTTACATATTTTAATTTTTTTTTTTTACAAAAATGTGACGTCAGCGTATTTTAGCCAGTCAGTGGGATAGTGATAATGGGACTATTCTACTTCATGTATGTATGAGCCTACCTTTATAAACACAATTAGCAGCAAATAGGTAAACATTATGTCTGTAAACGCCCCACCTCCCTTGATTCTAGTTATGAGACCGTGCAGCAAATAAATTATTGCTACGAGCAAACATGTACCCTGAATTCTTGGATCGCTCCTGCTCATCAATCTCTGTGCATTTACATTAAATACTTGAGTAGTCGGAATATGCATGGTCTACACTACGTTCACAGCAGAATTTAAAGTAAGGGCAGCCACAGCCTGGAAGTACCATTTTGAAAAGGTGAGACAGCCTCAGCTGAAAGTCCTTTGTTTATAGGCACGACTGGTTTCACAGCTGCATCATCTGGTCTAGTCTGTACTAACTGAGGTACAGAGAGTAATGTAAGGCTAGAAAGCATAACTAAAACGAAAAACGTACGCGGGATGAACATAATCACAAATTCAACACATGTTCCGATTGAGAAAAGAGAACGGGATGATCTAGCGTTCATCGTTAGCAGTTTTTCGCTAAGTAGGGGACGTGAAACATAAAATAACATAGAACGCTCCCGCGATACCTACAAAAGATGAAAGCTAATAAAAAGAGATTTCTAATAGAAGACTATCAGGTAGGTAAAATACTAATAAACTCCACTCACCACGAGTAACAGTATCTGGTGGGATAACAGGGTCTACATATACCGAAATAGTGATGAAAGAACATACCTATATGATCATCTATGGGATGAAGTGAAATTTGAGCAGCTAACAATCCCTCATTTTTCTAAAAAGGATTGAAAAACGTACTGGTGAAGACCCTGTTATTCCAACTAAAATCCCCCAAAATCCGGTATAAAACGGTTTTAGAGCTCCCAAGGGAAACTTCCTATCACAACTCCCTAAGATTTAGTGGTAAGATGGCCCATTGGATAGTCTGTCTAAAACTGAACACAGATCAAGCACGAAAAGTCTACTGAACTGCCGCGCGGGATTAGCCGAGCGGTCTCAGGTGCTGCAGTCATGGACTGTGCTGCTGGTCCCGGCGGATGTTCGAGTCCAACCTAGGGCAGCGTGTGTGTGTGTTTGTCCTTAGGATAATTTAGGATAAGTAGTGTGTAAGCTTAGGGACTGATGACCTTAGCAGTTAAGTCCCATAAGATTTCACACACATTTGAGCATTTTTTTTTGTATACTGAACTGTGGAGGAATGTTCAAACCCTGCGTCCGGCCATCCTGATTAAGGTTTTCCGTGATTCCCTCAATCACTTCAGGCAAATGTCGGAATAGTTGCTTTGAAAGGGCACGGCCAACTTCCCTCCTCATCCTTCCCTAATCTGATGGGACTGATGACCTCGCTGTTAGGTCCGCTCCCCCAAAGTCATCCAGTCACCCCACTGAACTTTGAGCAAAATAGAAACAGTGGGCAGTTCACGCTTAAGATGTGCGACATCGAGCGACTCTGAGTAATCGTGGCGTCGTGGTTATGTGATCACGGTGTTGGACTGCGAAGGAGGACTTCCGGGTTCAATCCCCCCCCACCCCGTCCAGTCATTGAGGTGTCTATACGATGTATTCAAATTTGTGTTTGTATACAGGGTGGTCCATTGATAGTGATCGGGCCAAATATCTCTCGAAATAAGCATCACACGAAAAAACTACGAAGAACGAAACTCGTCTAACTTGAAGGTGGAAACCAGATGGCGCTACGGTTGGCCCGCTAGAAGGCGCTGCCATAGGTCAAACGGATATTAACTGCCCTTTTTAAATAGGAATCCCCATTTTTTATTACATATTCGTGTAGTACGTAAAGAAATATGAATGTTTTAGTTGGACCACTTTTTTCGCTTTGTGATAGATGGCGCTGTAATAGTCACAAACGTGTAAGTACGTGGTATCACGTCACATTTCGCCAGTGCGGGCGGTATTTGCTTTGTGATACATTACCTGTGTTAAAATGGACCGTTTACTAATAGGCGGAAAACGTCGATATTGTGTTGATGTATGGCTCTTGTGATCAAAATGCCCAACGGGCGTGTGCTGTGTATGCTGCTCGGTATCCTGGACATCATCCAAGGGTCCGGACCGTTCGCTGGATGGTTACGTTATTTAAGGAAACCGGAAGTGTACAGCCACATGTGAAACCTCAACCACGACCTGCAACAAATGATGATGCCCAAGTAGGTGTTTTAGCTGCTGTCGCGGCTAATCCGCACATCAGTAACAGACAAATTGCGCGAGAATCGGGAATCTCAAAAACGTCGGTGTTGCGAATGCTACATCAACATCGATTGCACACATACCATATTTCTATGCACTACGAATTGCACGGCGACGACTTTGAACGTCTTGTACAGTTCTGCCACTGAGCACAAGAGAAATTACGGGACAATGACAGATTTTTTGCACGCGTTCTATTTAGTGACGATGCATCATTCACCAACAGCGGTAACGTAAACCGGCATAATATGCACCATTGGGTAACGGAAAATCCAGGATGGCTGTCTGGTGTATGGTGCGGCATTATGGGAGGAAGGATAATTGGCCCCTATTTTATCGATGGTAATCTAAATGTTGCTATGTATGCTGCTTTCCTACGAAATTTTCTACCGATGTTACTATAAGATGTTTCACTGCATGACAGAATGGCGATGTACTTCCAACATGATGGATGTCCGGCACATAGCTCGCTTGCGGTTGAAGCGGTATTGAATAGCATATTTCATGACAGGTGGATTGGTCGTCGAAGCACCATACCGTGGCCCGCACGTTCACCGGATCTGATGTCCCCGGATTTCTTTCTGTGGGGAAAGTTGAAGGATATTTGCTATCACGATCCACCGACAATGCCTGACAACATGCGTCAGCGCATTGTCAGTGCATGTGTGAATATTACAGAAGGCGAAATACTCGCTGTTGAGAGGAATGTCATTACAGGTATTGCCAAATACATTGAGGTTGACGGACATCATTTGCAGTATTTATTGCATTAATGTGGTTTTTACAGGTAATCACGCTGTAACAGCATGTGTTCTCAGAAATGATAAGTCCACAAAGGTACATGTATCACGTTGGAACAACCGAAATAGAATGTTCAAACGTACCTACGTTCTGTATTTTAATTTAAAAAACCTACCTGTTACCAACTGTTCTTCTAAAATTGTGAGCCATATGTTTGTGACTATGACAGCGCCACCAATCACAAAGCGAAAAAAGTGGTCCAACTAAAACATTCATATTTCTTTACGTACTACACGAGTATGTAATAAAAAAAGGGGGTACCTATTTAAAAAAGACCAGTTGATATCCGTTTGACCTACGGCAGCGCCATGTAGCGGGCCAACCATAGCGCCATCTGGTTTTCCCCTTCAAGCTAGACGAGTTTCGTTCTTTTTAGTTTTTTCGTTTGACTCTTATTGCGTGAGATATTTGGCCCGGTCACGATTAATGGACCACCCTGTAGTGATGTATCGTCCGTTTGCAGCAGCGTCGTGTTACGAAGGGACCTCGAGAGGTACGTGCCTCCCATTTGTTCTATACAAGTACCACATGTTATGATTCTTGCGTTCCGATTTGAATGTTTTGACTCTTGAATTCCTTTGTTGTAACATAGGTCACACGCTTCATCTGTTGTTTTCGTTTCTGATAGGTCTATGAGGCATCTCGCCTGCTCTCATTATTCATCATATTTACTCGCGACCGTACTATATTCTTACCACGTGACTCATATTCTATAAACAATGTATAAAACTAAACTGCGCCTGAACAGGCCATGAAGGTCCAACGGTTTCGACCTGTCGCCTTGTCACCCTCAGCCTACTGGCGTCACTGGATGCGGATGTGGAGGGGGATGTGGTCAGCACACTTTTCTCTCGGCCGTATGTCAGTTTACGAGACCGGATCCGCTACTTCTGAGTCATGTAGCTCCTCAGTTTCCCTCACAAGGGCTGAGTCCACCCCGCTGTCCTACAGCGCTCGGCAGGCCAGGTGGTCACCCATCTCTCCGGCAGCGCTTAACTTCAGTGATCTGGCGGGAGGCTCTGATTTAGCAGGACTGTCATCGATAGTATTTCCATTGCTATCTCGCAGAGAAGACATTCTACATCTACATCTACATAGACACTCCGCAAGCCATCTTAAGGTGAGTGGCTGAGGGTGCCCCTTACCACTACTTGTCATTTCCCCTCCTGTTCCACTCGGAAATAGAGCGAGGGAAAAACGACTGTCTGTTTGCCTCCGTATGAGCCCTAATTTCTCGTATCTTATCTTCGTAGTCCTTACGCGCGATGTATGTTGGCGGCAGCAGAATCGTTCGGCACTCAGCTTCAAATGCCGGTTCTCTAAATTTTCTCAAAAGCGTTTCCCGAAAAGAACGCCGCCTTCCCTCCAGGGATTCCCATTTGAGTTCCCGAAGCATCTCCATAACACTTATGTTTTGTTCGATCTTACCCGTAACCAATCTAGCAGCCCTCCTCTGAATTGCTTCGATGTCTTCCTTGAATCCGACCTGGTACAGATCCCAAACACTCGAGCAGTGCTCAAGAAGAGGTTCCACCAGCGTCCTACATGAGGTTTCCTTTACAGGTGAACCACTCTTTCCTAAAATTTTCCCAAAAAACCGACCATCTGCCTTCCGTACCACTGTTTTCACTTGCTCGTTCCACCTCATATCGCTTTGCAGCGTTACGCCCAGATGTTTAAACGACTTGACTGTGTCAAGCAGGACAATAGTTAACCGAACTTTACAGGTTTGTTCTTCCTACTCATCCACATTAACTTACATTTTTCCACATTTAGGGCTAGCTTCTATTCATCACACCACCTGGAAATTTTGTCGAAGTCGTCTTGTATCTTCCTACAGTCACTCAATTTCGACACCTTGCCGTACACCACGGTATCATCAGCAAACAACCGCAGAATCCTGCCCACCCTGTCAGGCAAATCATTTGTGTGTATAGAGAACAACAACGGTCCTATCACACTTCCCTGGGGCACTCCAGACGATACCCTTGCCTCTGATGAACGCTCGCCGTCGAGGACAACATACTGGGTTCTATTATTTGAGAAGCATTCGAGCCATTCACATACCTGTGAACTAATTCCATAAGCTCGATCCTTCTTAACAGCCTACAATGTGGCACCGTGTCAAATGCTTTCCGGAAATCTAGAAATATGGAATCTGCCTCTCGCCCTTCATCCATAGTTCACAGTATATCATGAGAGAAAAGGGCAAGCTGATTTTCAGCCGAGCGATGCTTTCTACAACCATGCTGATTCATGGACATAAGTTTCTTGGCCTCAAGGAAGTTTATTATATTCGAACTGAGAATATGTTCTAGGATTCTGCGGCAGACAGAAGTTAGGAAAATTGGTCTGTAATTTTGCGGGTCCGTTCTTTCACCTTTCTTATAAACTGAAGTCACTTGCGCTTTTTTTCAGTCACTTGGGACTTTGTGCTGGGCAAGAGATTCACGACAAATGCAAGCTAGGTAAGGAGCCAATGCCGTAGTATACTATATGTGAAATCTACCTGGAATTCCATCTAGACTTGGTGATTTATTTGTTTTAAAATCTTTAAGTAGCTTCTCTAGGTCAGGTATGCTTATTTCTATGTCGTCCGTACTAGAGTCTGTGCAATGATCACTTGATGGTAAATTTGTACGATTCCCCTGCGTGAACGGTTTCTTGAACGTGAAATTTAAAACCTCGGCTTTCGTTTTGCTGTCTTCAAACACCACACCATACTGGTCAACAAGGGACTGAATGAAAGCCTTAGATCCGCTTAGCGATTTTGCATACGACCAGAGTTTTCTCGGGTTGTCTGACATATCTTTTGCTAGGATGTGACGATGGTAGTTGTCGTATCCTTCGCGCACAGATCTTTTTACAGACACACGAATCTCTACTAACCTGCGCTTGTTGTGGTTTGGGCGTCCCCTTTTGAACCTAGACTGCAACAGCCTCTGCTTCCTTGGCATCTTACAGATTTCATTATTAAGCCATGGTGGGTCCTTTCCATCATTTATCCACTTACTAGGCACGTAACTCACCAGACCACGATTTGCAATTTACCTATACATTGCCCATAATTCCTCTACATCAATCTTACTGGTACTAAGTGATGCCAATTCACTGTCTAAATAAGACGTTAATAACTGTTTATCTGCTCTATCTAGCAGAAACACTCCCCTGCCCTTCTTGACTGATTTATTGACTTTCGCAATCTAGTTGCTGTGACCTCTAATGTGTCTTTCTGATATACGTTTCACGACTCGCTATAATATCTCAGAGCTTTCCACTTCGGGTCTGTGTTGGCGTTAGTATACTTTACATAAGACCAGAATCTCTTTGGATTTTCTGCCAGGTTTCGAGAGAAAGTTTCGTTGTGGAAACTATTATAAGCAGATCCTTTTTGTGAGTTTTTCATCTCTTTTCCTGAATTTTAGATAAAGCACGATTTCTGTAAAGCACATCACGCAAACCTAGATACTAGCATTTTTTTTATAAATTATTGTTGCATTTCATGCTTTAGAAAGTTTAATAGCTGCTATTTTGAATCTACTTTTCAATCATTAATGTGATGTTTTCAATGTACAACACTGGCACTAGTAATAATTTTTACTAATTTACGTTGGTTAAACACATTGTAAGGAATACCCAGCATTCCCGTCCGCTTAGCTGTCATTCCATTTGTCTACTTATCCGCAAAAGCGCATGCGTACTGTACATGACTCTCCTCTAAATCTCGCTATCTGTTCTGTCCGCAGTTGGGTCTCAACAGGCCGCCTGTTAGGACAAAATCCAGTGCGTGCGCTTGTTGTGTGTATCTGACATCTGCAATCTGCCATCGCAATGCGTCGCTTTCTCCGGATTGAGCTGTTTAGGTATGACACGATATTCATCTCCATCTCACTTCACGTCAGTTTCGTGCTAAGCTCTAAAATAGGTTCATACTGGATTTTGGGGAATCTAAGATTGAATAACGGGGTCTTCACCTCAATGTTTTTCAATCCATTTTTAGCAAATGATGGTGCGTTAGCTGCTCAGATTTCACATTATCCTGTATACAATCATATACGGTCTGTTCTTTGATCGCTATTTCGGTATACAGGGATCCCGTTATCTCATCAGATACTGTTACTCGTGGTGAGAGGAATTTCTTAGTATTTTACCTACCTGATATCTTCTTTTAGATACCTCCTTTTATTAGCTTATGTCCTTTCTAGGCATCACGGGAGCGTTCTATCTTATTTTAACTTTGACGTCCGTTATTTACCAAAAAATTGCTGACGATGAACGCTGGATCAATCTCTTCTCTTTTCTCATTCGGAACATGTCTTGAATTTGTATGTTCACCCCGCACGCACTTTTTATTTTAGTTACGTTTCCTTTCCTTACTCTTTGTATCTCAGTTTTTACAGACTGCACGTGAAGATGCAACTAGAATGCTGTGAAACCGGTCGTGCCCATAAATAAAGGTTTTACTGCTAAAGCGGGCTTATCTTTTCAAAATCTATACTATGTGTCAGCGATCGCAACAGACAGACTGGGCAGCTGGCGTCCGTATGGTAGAGCTAATATTTGGTAGAGTATTTCGTTGTCGTAATATGCCACACATGTCGATTAGACAATAGCAAGTCTGAGCTAGCAGACTAACAATTTTTGCAAGCCTCAGGCTGTCCTGAGAAAAGAAGACGCGCTTTTCTGCCGACTCGGTTATTTATGGGAGACTGTAAAAGTATTGACACATTTACCAAGTCGTTTTGCATGCCCCGACTTGTCTGCACTTGTCAAGATGGCGAAATAAGAAATTGTAGTTGGACATTAATATGAGATCCGTCTATTTGTCGAATCGTTTGTCGTGTGTACACCAGTAAATGACAACTGTGTCAATGAAATTATAATGCAAGCCTTAGTTAAGTGGCCCAAGAACCCTGCATTTCGCCAATACGTAAAGCTTGATTTCTAGGCGATCTAAACATGTGAATGTGGTCCTGGCACTCAATAGCGACTTGACATTCCTTCTGTTACCATCAGCTTGGAAAGGTTAGCCTGCAGGAAACACCCAATAGTTGTGGGTAAGAGTGGCTCTGAGCACTATGGGACTCAACTTCTGAGGTCATCAGTCCCCTAGAACTTAGAACTACTTAAACCTAACTAACCTTAGGACATCACACACATCCATGCCAGAGGCAGGATTCGAACCTGCGACTGTAGCGGTCTCGCGGTTCCAGACTGTAGCGCCTAGAACCGCACGGCCACTCCGGCCGGCTGTGGGTAAGAGTGGTGCAATGCGAGGCTAGAGATGAACCCGTCATGTACTCGTACACTTGAGTCCCACTCTACTTACACGTCAACATCCTTCCGGAATGAAGAGAGAATTTGTAGACCTTCGTCAGTTTAAAGGCGATGTAAGTAGTTTTGTGCTAAAACAAGCAGCTGCTGCTCTCGTAGATGGCAAGTAAGTTATCGCTGAGGTTTCTCTCATAATATCACAGACGCACAGGATACAGCATTCAGCAACCCATTAGTGAAAACGCAGAAGACGATCACCATCAGCAGTGGGCTATGGATGGAGTGCAGTTACTTACTAAGAAAAACACGGTGAGGGATGCGTGTAGACGTGCACATTACATTATGGTGACAGGTGATGAGAAGTAAAATTACTAGATGTGGATCCTGTCAAAATAGTTGACATGTAATCTCATGATTCTGCACCACTGAAAAAGTTGAAAAAAATTTTCATTACTCCTGAAGATTAGTGTTTCATGATCAACAATGTAAGAGCACTGATGAAATGGTATTTGGAGGATAAAAATTTCTCATGAAGTATCTGTTTTCTTATTTATTTTTTGAACTCATTTAAACTACGACTTCAAGCTACACAACTGAATCTATATATCATGAGTTAATGTGTTACAGTTTTGTTTGCTGCGTATTTGTAACTGAAGACGCTATTTGTAATATGGTAGTTGATACATGCTGTCAGCTTCTGGTGGTAAAATACAGTTTTAAGATTCAATAGCTGACATCTAAAGTCACTTTCTGACACATGCACTATCTAACGAAAATCACTTGTTGGTGCACATTAATACGGGATGTGTCAACCCTTAATTGTAACGTGGACTGCACTGCTGTTTCCGTCAGTATCAAAAATAGTTCAAATGGCTCTGAGCACTATGGGACTTAACATCTGAGGTCATCAGTGCCCCAGAACTTAGAACTACTTAAACCTAACTAACCTAAGGACATCACAAACTTCCACGCCCGATGCAGGATTCGAATCTGCGACCGTAGCGGTCGCGCGGTACCAGACTGAAGCGCCTAGAACCGCTCGGCCACACTGGCCGGCCCGTCAGTATCACACAGACATATTGGCTAATAGGCTGATACTATAAACAGTCACTTGATGATGCAGTTCAACAGTTCAACTACAGACCAGCCATGAAGTGTAAGATATTACGTCAGTATCATCAATACATGTTGACTAATAGGTTGAATGCTATAAACAGTTACTTTATTATGCACCTCAATAGTTCAGCTACAGTTCAGCCGTGCAGATCACGGTACTAGGTCAGTACCATTCATCAATATGACAAATAGGTTTTAATTACGAGACCACACTAGGAACTATATCTCAGCAGTTCATTGCAATGCTAGAATACAATGTACGTCAAATACAGCTCACATGTGGTAGAATGTGTGTCCAAATACTATAAAACTCAGCACATTTAATGATTTATTGGGAGCTGTGACGACACTACTGATAATCGCTTTATGTGATTGGTTGGCTCGTGATGTTTTCGATGTTTGTATTAGGTGCTGCTATCCTGCTGTTCTAACGCTACGAACAGACCACAGTATGCGGGCAAATGTTTTAGAGTTCCATCATGCTACGCTAATGTCAATATACTGTCGTAAAAATACCTACAATTACTCGTCCTGATAGATATACTGTTACTTGCATCACACGTTTTAGGAAATGATTCGCGTTCTCCGTAGTGTATTATGTAAAATTACATCAGGTTACCATAACTGCTCATCAGACTTAGACTCTTATAGGGCTGGATTAATAGAAGTGGGATATAATTATAGCACAACCTGACAAATGGGTGGCAGCCAGTTTGTGTGATGTACAGCTCACATGGTAGCATTAAAAGACATAGAGAAACGTATCCCTTGCACGCTTCTCGTGAGACCCACATTCCCAACTGTCCACAATCTACATACGTAAAGAACCATCCACTCATTACTTGCGCACACTAAGGTGACGATTGCCGTAAGGGTTCGAGAAACTTGTGCGCATTCGCACAGACGAAGGTCAATGGCTAGGTAGCCTTTAACTAGATATATGAAGATAGTAACTGTTCTCAAAAGAACAGATATCATTGACGACCGTGCAGCTTCTCTAGAATAAAATCTCTAGAAAAATAAGCGTCTGCTATGTAAGCAGGATCCCGGGTTCGAGTCGCGGTCGGGGCACACATTTTTCAACAATACCTATCGGCAGCTGAGGGTTTCAACTAATTATCATTTATTCTAGAGAAGCTGTACAGTCATCGATGGTATCTGTTTTTTCGAGAACAGTTACTATCTTCATATATAGAGAAACGGGATATGTGTGTAAAATAAAATAGGACATGGAGGAAAAGAAGGAAAAGAACGTTCATTTTCCGAATGAAATGTGTGTACATCATGTCACCTACTAAATGAGAAAGATTTTTCTATATACTTAGAGAGAGGCTCTGAGCACTATGGGACTTAACATCTTAGGTCATCAGTCCCCTAGAACTTAGAACTACTTAAACCTAACTAACCTAAGGACATCACACAACACCCAGCCATCACGAGGCAGAGAAAATCCCTGACCCCGCCGGGAATCGAACCCGGGAACCCGGGCGTGGGAAGCGAGAACGCTACCGCAGGACCACGAGATGCGGGCACTTAGAGAGAGGACCACATGGGTCTCTGGCTACAGGTGGCTGTCGATTGTTAGAATTTTCAGCCTTGTATAGAAGAGGCATCTAAAATTATATCCCCCATCCTTCACGAACTGCACAGGGCGTGTGCGACGAATACTTACCTGTATAAAAAAGGTACGCTCAGCTTCAAAAATTCAGAAAGCTGTAAGGGGTATAGGGGAAGCTGAATAAATAAATGGAGATTTAAAAGACGGTATGTGGAAGACTCTAACATATTCATTACAAAGCATGACGTTGTTTCTAAATTTGGTTTGTTGTGAGTTATTAGGTATCTCTGCATTTCAAATTCCACAAAATGGTGGAAAATGTTAGTTCAGAGGCGCCAAATCCGGAAGTTTTTGGGATAGGCCATAAAACTGGCAAAATGGCAGGGCAGGTCACTAAATTCACAAGGAATTGATAGGATAGGAAGTAAAATTGGCGTTTTGGTAGGAAAAGCCATGAAAATTACAAATTGATAGGACAGGCCAATTGTTGTTGTTATTGTTGTTGTTGTGGTCTTCTTCAGTCCTGAGACTGGTTTGATGCAGCTCTCCATGCTACTCTATCCCGTGCAAGCTTCTTCATCTCCCAGTACTTACTGCAACCTACATCCTTCTGAATCTGCTTAGTGTATTCATCTCTTGATCTCCCTCTACGATTTTTACCCTCCACGCTGGCTTCTAATGCTAAATTTGTGATCCCTTCCGTAGTAATGGTGTCGATGAAGGACTTGTCATCCGTGTTCTGTGAAAGGTTACTGCGTGTGTCACGCTATTTTGTGTGCCAGCTTCTCTAAGCCCCCACTGTCCAGGGTAGGTGGGAATAGGGTTCGGAAGTGCATCCAACAGCATTAGGTCTGAGACACTGTTTGGGAGGAATCTACCCACGATAGAAGCACTTTTTGACGCTCATTAATATGGGATGCGTCCACCCTTACTTGTAACATGGGTTGCACTGGTGCACAGTTTCCGTCAGTATCACTCATACGTATTGACTAAGGAGATGATGCTATGAACAATCACTTGATGATGCACCTCGAAAGTTCATCTACAGACCAGTCAAGCAGGGTAAGACAGAAGTATTACATCAGTATCATCAATACATGTTGACTAACGGGTTGAAAGAAATGGTTCAAATGGCTCTGAGCACTATGGGACTTAACTTCTGAGGTCATCAGTCCCCTAGAACTTAGAACTACTTAAACCTATCTAACCTAAGGACATCACACACACCCATGCCCGAGGCAGGATTCGAACCTGCTACCGTAGCGGTCGCGCACTTCCAGACCGTAGCGTCTAGAACCGCTCGGCCACTCCGGCCGGCACTAACGGGTTGAATGCTATAAACAATCACTTGATGATGCACCTCAGTAGTTCAGCTATAGTCCAGCCGTGCAGCGCAAGATACTGTGTCAGTATCACTCATACGTATTTGTAACAGATTTGAATGCTCCGAAGGTGGATCCACCCGCAGTAAGCCCGGGATAACGTCCGAAGGTCGATCAACGCACGTTAATGCCCATGTAGTGTACAAAGGTGCATCCTCCTACGTTAAGTCTGGGGTAGCGATCGAAGGTGGATGCACCCGATTACTTCTGGTGTTTATAAATGATTATCGGATGTAAGGAATGGACAGGGAACCAACTGCAGTGAGTGTTACTAACCGGTTTGCTTTTGAGCCCTGTTAATGACTTTGGTGGAACATGTCGTTCATTTAATCAGGTTAGTGATCTGCCATGGCTTTTTCGCACTACCCTTAACTATTCGTCTAGCTTTCCCGGTTCCCGTCACAACTAAGAGTCTAGGTTATAAGCCGAAGTCTGGTGCCCATGTCTGAATCAGCAGTTTCCCAGATGGAGTGCGAATAGCGACGCTGAACGTCATCCTCTCTAGTTCTGTTATAAGTGGTGTTTGAATTTCGTCGTTTTCTCGGATGGACCAATATAAACCCTCATGAGTTAGGACTTCAGGCAGCAAACGATCCGATCAGCGTGACTGCAGCACACATAAATGCACTCTGTGGCTTCTCTCTTTTCTGCTATTCTGTTTCTCAGTAGACTGAAATTCAGTCTGTGGTTAATACAATACAGTCAGTACAGTTTTTTTTAAGAAACGTATGAGGAATTCCCACCAGATATTACTACATCGCTGCGTTAATGAAATAACCATAGCTGTGTAAAATTGGTGGAGGACATTGGATACTCTTTCTGTCTTGTTCAATATGCTATTGTTTCAGTTTTGAGTTCTTTTGATAAAACGTGGTTCTGAAGATGTTTATGAAAACGGCTTACTCCCTGCAGCGACTCATTTTTTAAACTGTAGCAAAGTATACCAATAATTTCATCATCACACAGTCTACAAATACTCATTTTCCCTCTAGGATTTTCGTATCTGTTGTGCCTCAACACATGACGACTTACGTGCAAAACAGATCGGGCCACTTGTTCCAGATAATGATGATAGTGAATGCAGTGAAATTCAATATACAATATCAGAAACGTAAGTACACACGTCTTCAACATTCGCTGCTAGCTTTCTAGCTGAGGAACACTAAATGGGTGTGGCTGATGTACAACGTGCAAAACTTTGGTACCCGTCGGCTAAAGCTGTAGTGAAGCTGAATGACGAAAACTTCTAAAAGAAACCTACGAAACAGATTCAAGTCTGCTGTCGCCGCGGGCAGCAGACAATACGAGAGTCCACAGGATACAACTGAGCTATGTTCCGCAGTGGTAAGACACTGGGCTCGCGTTTATGAGGACGATATGTTTACTTTATATTAATTTTAGCGGCTATCGGACTATCGGAATCGAATATGGGAGCTTTACACAAAGAACACGTTTAATCCGCTAAAATGCTTCCTCACAATTTTCCGTCCGTAACCACACGCTACTCTTCTGAAGCAGGTTGTGGGAAGACTCATCATTTAACAATTTAACATCTGTTTATCTATAAAGCGACGGCAGAAGCCGCACAGGCCATAAAAACCTTCGAAGCTGCTTCTTGCAGCTTGGTGTCGGGAAGTTACGAATTGCCTCCAATTTTCCTTGTCTTCCTCTATACCTTCCAGCGTAATTATGCACCCTAAAAATTTTGTTTCCTGCCTACCACACTCTGATTTTGTCAAGTGCAGTTTAGCTCCTGTAGCTTAATATTTCTGAAAAAACTTCCTTTAACGTTGTTAAATGTTCATTCCATGTACAGCTTGCAATCAGAACGTCGTCTACACACAAGGTGACGCATTTTAATAGCTCTTTGTTGAGCACGGAATGCATGCGATATCGATAGCACTGCCCTTCATAAACGAATGCTTCACTATATGTATTGTGTGTCCAACAATACTTGATCATATCTGGAAGTCAGTTTCCAACTTGTTAATACCTTAGCACTATTAAACTTCTGTAATAATTCTTCAATGCTTGCTGGTCTGTCTCTTTCTAGTTCCAATATTGTATTCACCTTACTTGCGTCTAGATCGACTCGTACATCTCCTTCTTTGTCTACAACAAGCAATGGGCTGTTGTACTGGCTGTACCTACTTTTTATGGTTGCTGCCGCCATCATCTTCTGCAATTCCCTTTCGATTGCTGCATATTGCGTCCGGAATCTTATATGAAGCCGTAAAATTCAGTGCGCGTCCCTTTATTTTTATTTTGTAATGTGGTCTTTTAATCGTTTTGGACCTTCGCTAAAAATATGTTTGTAATTTAGTAACAAATTAGTAAGTTCTACTGCTGCCTCTTCCGGTAATTTTTCTACGGCTACTGCTTTTATTCTTATTTCCTCCAGCTGCTTCTTCCTCTCCTGATAAGTATGTTACTCTCCTGTTGTTAGTAGTCATTTCGTTCTCCTCTTCCTCTTGCTCCTCTACCACTGCATACTGCTGCTGGCTGCCTTTCCACAAAACTATGCAGTCTTTTATCCGTCTCCACATGACACTGTTATTTCATTTCTTTTGCTGCAACTGGCTGCTTCCCACAAAAGTGTGCAGTCCTCACTCTATGTCCACATCGCGTTCTTATTTCGTTTATTCTCTAATATGTTTCTGCTTTTCGGTCTGCTAACCAGTCTGATCCCATCATCAACTCAGCTTGAAAGTTAGATACTACTACAGCAACTATTCTAAACACCTCCCTTCTGATCTCCACCTGCAACAACACTTGACATTTTATATTTTTTGCATGTTACCCAATAGCACCTTTTACCTTACAACCACTAGACAACGTACACCTGCAACAATGTTTGTGTGTAAATTCTTAGCAAGTGCTCGGATCTGAGACCCAGAAACCACCGCAACTTTAACCTCCCCTCCACATACTTCAACAATGGTAACCAGACTCACAGCCTCGCCTTTATCCTTGTCTCCTCATTCACTTATCCATTCTTATTGTTCATCTCTCAGTACTTCCATTCGTGTTGTATGTACCGTTCTCATTGTGTTTACTTGCATTCTACCTACACACTGATCAGCCAGAACATTATGACCACCGACCTGTTATCGATGTAAACCCGTTCAGGCGACAGCAGCGTCACCTGCAAGGAATGACTGTTAGTCATACACACGCATGGTGCTTGTAGTATCAATGAACGTGTTGTCTGTGTAGAATGGAGAAGGCACGCGATCTGTATGAGGTTGACCAAGGACGAAAACCGCGCGACTTTTCGGGTGTTCGAGGAGTACTGTGGCGAGCGTCTTCAACACGCAGTGAAACCAAGGTGAAACCATACCCAGACGTCGTGAGGTTGGGCGACCACCCCTCATTACAGATGTCGGACGTCGTAGACTGGGCGGACTGGTAAAACTGCACAGGCGGCGAACTGTGGCGGAACTAACATTAGACTTTAATGTTGGGCATAGTAAAAGTGTGTCTGTACACACCGTGTACCGAACACTCCTAATGATAGGCCTCCGCAGCCGACGACACGTGCATGTGCCAATGTTAACACCGTGACATTGGAAACTACGACTGAAATGGGCACATGACAATCGGGACTGGACGCGGGCGCAGTGGCAGAGCGTTGAATGGTCTGACGAATCCCGATATTTTCTTCATCATGCCGATGCGAGGGTGCGAATCCGGCGTCCTCCAGGGGAAAAGTTCCTTGACACCTGTACTGCGGGACGTAGACAATCTGGCGGCGGCTCCATTATGCTCTGGGGAATATTAGCGTGGGCATCGATGGGTCCAGTGGAACTCATGCAAGGCACCATGACAGCCAAGGAGTATCGTACTCTGGTTGCAGACTACGTACACCCCTTCATGATGATCATATACTCCGAAGATTTTTCAGGAAGATACAAGACCAGGAGTGTGATGGGGTGGTTCGAGGAACGCCGTGGCGAGTTACAGTTGATGTGCTGGCCCCGCAACTCACCAGATCTGAAAACGATAGAACAAATTTGCGATGTGATTGAACGTGGCGTCAGAGCTCATCGCCCCCCTCTTCGGAATTTAAGGGAATTAGGTGACTTGTTTGTACAGATGTGGTGCCAGCTCCCTCCAGCGGCCTAACAAGGCCTCATTGCTTCCATGCCACGACGCGTCGCCGCTGTTGTCCGTGTCTATGGTGGACATACCGACTATTAGGTAAGTGGCCATAATGTTCTTGCTGATCAGTGTATTATTCGTTCCAGTGCGGGCCTCCTCCAGAAATAACGGGAGTTTCCCTTGGCGTTATTGCGCAGCATTCTTTTTCTATCTCTCTTGCTGCTGTTCTTTACAATTCTTTGAATGAAAGCTCGGCCCGTCGTCTGCACTTGTTACGATTCTTGGCGGCCCACATGTATACAGGGTGGTCCATTGATAGTGACCGGGCCAAATATCTCACGAAATAAGCATCAAACGAAAAAACTACAAAGAACGAAACTCGTCTATCTTGAAGGGGGAAACCAGATGGTGCTATGGTCGGCCCGCTAGATAGCGCTGCCATAGGTCAAACGGATATCAACTGCGTTTTTTAAAAACAGGAACCCCCATTTTTATTACATATTCGTGTAGTACGTAAAGAAATATGAATGTTTTAGGTGGACCACTTTTTTCTCTTTGTGATAGATGGCGCTGTAATAATCACAAACGTATAAGTACGTGGTATCACTTGACATTCCGCCAGTGCGGTCGGTATTTGCTTCGTGATACATTACCCGTGTTAAAATGGACCGTTTACCAATTGCGAAAAAGGTCGATATCGTGTTGATGTATGGCTGTTGTGATCAAAATGCCCTACGGGCTCGTGCTATGTATTCTGCTCGGTATCCTGGACGACATCATCCAAATGTCGGGACCGTTCGCTGGATAGTTACGTTATTTAAGGAAACAGGAAGTGTTCAGCCACATGTGAAACGTCAACCACGACCTGCAACAAATGATGCCCAAGTAGGTGTTTTAGCTGCTGTCGCGGCTAATCCGATCATCAGTAGCAGACAAACTGCACGAGATTCGGGAATCTCAAGGACGTCGGTGCTGAGAATGCTACATCAACATCGATTGCACCCGTACCATATTTCTATGCATCAGGAATTTCATGGCGACGACTTTAAACGTCTTGTACAGTTCTGCTACTGGGCACAAGAGAAATTACGGGACGATGACAGATTTTTTGCACGCGTTCTGTTTAGCGACGAAGCGTCATTCATCAACAGCGGTAACGCAAACCGGCATCATATGCACTATTGGGCAACGGAAAATCCACAATGGCTGCAACAAGTGAAACATCAGCGACCTTGGCGGGTTAATGTATGGTGCGGCATTATGGGAGGAAGGATAATCGGCCCCCATTTTATCCATGGCAATCTAAATGGTGCAATGTATGCTGATTTCCTACGTAATGTTCTACCGATGTTACTAAAAGATGTTTCACTGCATGGCAGAATGGCGATGTACTTCCAACATGATGGATGTCCTGCACATAACTCGCGTGCGGTTGAACCACCTTTGCAGTAATTCTCTATTATTCCACTCTCGAACAGCGCGCGGATAGAACTAACTCCTACATCCTTCCGTGTGAGCTCTGATTGCCCTTACTTTATTATGATGATCGTTTCTCCCTATGTACGTCTGCGGCAACAAAATATTTTCGCATTCGGAGGAGAAAGGTGGTGACTGAAATTTCGTGAGAAGATTCCAGCGCAACGAGAAACGCCTTTGTGTTCATCATATCCACTCCAAACCCTGTGCTATGTCCGTGACACTCTTTCCCTTACTTCACCATGATACAAAACGTGCTGCCCTCCTTTGAACTTTCTCGATGAACTCCGTTAATCCCATCTGGTAAGGATCCAATACCACGCAGCAGTACTCTGAAAGAAAACGGACAAACATAGTGTAGGCAGTCTCTTTAGTAGATCTGTTGCATCCTCTAAGTATTTGGCCAATAACACGCTGTCATTGGTTCACCTTCCCCACTACATTTTTTTGTGTTCTTTCCAATTTAAGCTGTTCGTAATTGTAATTCCTAGGTATTTAGTTGAATTTACGGCGATTTGACTGATTTATCATGTAACCGATACTTAACGGATTTCTTTTAACATCCATGTGGATGAGGTCACACTTTTCATTATTTTATCTAAATCGTTTTGCAATTGGTTTCGAACTTCAGCTGACTTTACTAGACGATAAACGGCAGCATCATCCGCAAACAACCTAGACGGATGCTCAGATTGTCTCCTAAAACTTTCATATAGATAAGGAACAGCTGAGGGCCGATAACATTACCTTGTGGAACTTCTGTTTTATTGTATAAATTTCCACGAACTATTACTTTTCTGACAGAATATCACGAATCCAATCGCATAACTGAGACGATATTTCATGACCACGCAATTTCATTACAAGCCGCTTGTGAGGTACGGTGTCAAAAGCCTTCGAGAAATCTAAAAATACGGAATAAACTTGAAGTCCCTTGTCAATAGCACTCAACACTTCGTGTGAGTTAAGAGCGAGTTGTGCCTCACAAGAACGATGTTTTATAAATCTATGTTGACGATGTGTCGATAAACCGTTTCTTTTTCGAGGTAATTCATAATATTCGAACACAAAATATATTCCATAATCCTGCTACATATCGACGTTAGTGATACGTGCCTGTAATTTAGTGGATTACTCCTGTTGCCTTTCTTGAATAGTGGTGTGACTTGTGCAACTTTCCAGTCTTTGGGTAAGGATCTTTTGTAGAGAGAGCAATTGTATATGATTGTTCAGTACGGAGCTATTGCGTCAACATACTCTGAAAGGAAACTGACTGGTATACAGTCTGTACCGGAAGATTTGCTTTTATTAAGTAATTTAAGTTACTTCACTAGTCCGAGGATATGTACTTCTAAGTTACTCATGTTTCCAGCTGTTGTTGATTCGAATTCTGGAAAATTTACTTCATCTTCTTTGGTGAAAGAATTTCGGAAGTCTGTGTTTAGTAAATCTGTTTTAGCGGCACTGTCGTTGATAGTATTTCCATTGCTATCGCGTAGAGAAGGCATCTTCTTGCCGCTAGCATACTTTATATACGACCACAGTTATTTCGATTTTATACCAGGTTTCGAGACAATGTTTCGTTATGGGAACTGTTATAAGCATCTCGCACTGACGTCCGCGCTAAATTTCGAGCTTCTGTAAAACATCTCTTTTTTAGGTGTTTCTGCGACAGTGTTCTGACCTGTTTTGTACTACCATGGGAGATCAGCTCCGTAGTTTGTTAATTTATTTGATATAAACCTCTAAATTGGTGTCGGTACTATTCCTTCGAATTTAAGCCACACCTGGTCTACACTTATATTGTTAATTTTGAAAAAGTGGAGATTTTCTCTCAGGAAGGCGTCAAGCGAATTTTTATTTGTTTTTTTGGATAGACATTTTTCGTTTATTTTTTGGAGGACTTGGGAGTTACGGTATTCAGTCTGGCTACGACAATCCTTTGTTCACTAATCCTTGTATAATGCTTTGATGACAGTTATTAGGTCAGGATTAATTGTTGCTAAGAGGTCAAGTGTGTTTTCACAACCGTTTACTATTACCATTCTCACTTGGATAACCATTCGCTGCCCCTTTATCAACCCTGGCAGTCCATGTTAAATGTATTTTTGCCATATCTACTTAGCAGAAGAGTGCGCTGCCCATTTGAATTGTTGGCAGTCCATTATTCATTTTTCATTTGCTAAGATGTTCACATCAATACCCACCTAAATCAGTCAGAATCTGAAACTTACATATTTCAGTTAGTGAGATCATAATGATAATCGTGAGCAGTATAAAATCATACGGTATTGCAGTGCCTGTGTTATTCCGAATTACGATGAAAGTTCCTCTGGACATGCATACATGTCAAAAGGAACTTTGCATTGTAATTCGGAATGACATGGGCACTGCATTATCGTATTTATCTGCCGACACCGGGCAAGCGACTTTCAAGTAAAATGTCTCATTTGTACGGGAATATACATAATGCGTGTACGAGTACAGCTTGTAGACGCATAGATGACGACATAATGAAGTTTGGGTCTTTCCGGGAGTCGTGCACGGGTAGCCAAATGGTTAGGCGACCTCTCGCTATCATCGGGAAGGCCGGGTTCGAGTCCTAGTCCGGCACAAATTTTCATTGTCGTCCTTCCAGTCTACAGCTGTTGGTTGTCCATATTCGTAATTGCTAAGACATTCAATGTGTAAAATCGCAGATACAATAACAATATTTACAAGAGTACACAGTATTTTGGTCATGTTCTCAGATAAGTGTATTTCTTATTCTGCTCTAATCACATAAAGTTTTAAGTCTAGTATGTTGTGAACACCTAATGGTTAGGATTTGATGGTTTTTGTGTGACGTGTTACCTGCACTTGGTCCGCCCGGTTAGCCGTACAGTCTACATTCATACAGCGTTAAAAGCATACCTCGACGTAATTGCTTTGACGGCGGCCTGCAAAATACGAGGCGCCCTTGTCGCCGTCGATTTTGATCACACATGCGACCGCGTCGGCCACGGCCTCCTACGCGCAGTTTTGGAACGCATGGGCCTCTGTCCAGAGTCTGCACAGGTGGTCCTTCGACTGGTCCATGGAGCTCGCTCCCTCATGACGGTCAGCCGTTACCAGACTTGTCACACTGTTGTGGGACGGTCAGTGCGGCAAGGCTGCCCTTTGTCGGGTTTATTATTTGTGGAGCACTTGAACCAGATTTACACGGTCTACGGCAGCCAATAACAGGCATTTCCATGCGGGACGTGACCTTTCGTTGTGCATTCACCGATGATGTGGTGTTCCTGGCCAGATCAGAGGATGAAATGCATATGGCGCTTCAGTGGCTACGCCTGTACGGGGCGGTCGCTGGGATCGTCATCAACGTGAAGAAGACAAAATACATGGATGTCGGAGGGGGGCTTTCCCACGCAACGGCGGTGCCGTTTGACAAGGTGTCCGTACTCAAATGTTAAGGAGAGCAGTTCTATAGCAATGTTCGGCGCACGGTTCCTACACCAGACACGTGCTCTGCTACAGGACAACAAACTGTGTCGCATGGATATGCTCCTCCGAACACGTTATGTCAACACCTATCTCGTCTCCAAACCGAACAACTTTGCGCATGTCCTTTCCTTTACGGTTACGATGGCCGACAGATTTCCAGCAGCATATGGACATTTCGTGAGCGCCGGCCTCGTTTTTAAAGTCCGATACGCCACCCTGACACTGCCGCAGCGGGCTGGCGGTATCGGTTTAATTCATGTCTATAACGGTGCGCGATCGTTATATCTCCACAATACGCGTCGCACGTGGACCTCTGCCCACGCCCCTCCGATGGGCACCCTGATAGCTGAAGTGGCACCACACTCTCTGCATCTCCCGGGTTCTGTGTGACACATTTCACCGGCATTCGCTCACATCAGAAAGTTCTTCATTGACCTCAGCTACTTAGGGTCAGATCTTCAAATGGTTCAAATGGTTCTGAGCACTATGGGACTTAACATTTGAGGTCATCAGTCCCCTAGAACGTAGAACTACTTAAACCTAACTAACCTGAGGACATCACACAGATCCATACCCGAGGTAGGATTCGAACCTGCGACCGTAGCAGTCACGCGGTTTCAGACTGAAGTGCCTACAATCGCTCGGCCACACCGGCCGGTGGTCAGACCTTCCGACGACACGGATGCCCAGCACGAAAGACTGTTATCGCCTCTATCAACAGGAGCAATCTAACAATACGGTAGCACACAGACATCCTGAAGTTGCCTGGAACATGATGTGGCCTGCGGTACACACGCCTTTTCTACCTACTACGGTACGTTCATTGTGGTACATGGTTGTGAATGAGAAGTTCGCTACTTGCCAGAGGCTACATTCCATTAACCTGACGGACGTCCCCTTGTATGCGACATGCTCAATCGATGACTCGGATGCACACCTGACTTGTGCCGCGACCAGCGAGTGCTGGCTACTGATGCAACTCATGCATGCTGCCAGTACTCTTGCGGCGATTGCCGGAGTCTGTCTCCCCCGATGATATATTGCGCCCCAACGGCGTATGCTTTCCATCGACCAGGACGAACCCTGTTAACTGGCTAAAAGGCATGGCCCTTTACTACATATTTTGCGATGCTCACTAGTTCTAAGTTCTAGGGGACTGATGACCTCAGAGGTTAAGTCCCATAGTGCTAAGAGCCATTTGAACCATTTGAAGTTATTCTGTAAACATAACAGAGCCATTTGAAACATTTTCTTTTTCGAAATTTGAGTAGACATCATATTTCACATGTAGAAACACGCCTACCAAAATCCTTTTATGTCACACAACTTCTTCTTAGTTGGCTCTGAGCACTATGGGACTTAACATCTGTGGTCATCAGTCCCCTAGAACTTAGAACTACTTAAATCTAACTAACCTAAGGACATCACACACATCCATGCCCGAGGCAGGATTCGAACCTGCGACCGTAGCAGTCACGAGGTTCCGAACTGAGCGCCTAGAACCACTAGACCACCGCGGCCGGCATCCTTCTTAGTGATGCGTTTCTTTTTTTTTTTTTTTTTTTTTTTTGTGTGTTTAGTTGAGCCCAACACAGTGCGGAGTGTTGATGTTTAACTAATGGTATCCTTAGCAAGAAACATCTCTGAAACATGGGGTATATGTAACATTTATGATTATGACGCTTTTACTTAGCCTCTATGTTCCCTACAGTAATTTTAATATTTGTGTTATTTAAATTTTTGTGGAAATAATTTTTTATTGTGTAGGCCAGACTTTATGTATCCAGAAATAATGTTTCAACTGCCTTTTTTGCAGGTATGTTCCTTCGTGGTATATATGTAGCTAAAATACTTTATATACACTGGTGTCCAAAATGAAAGCAACAAACCACTATTTCCAGGCCCTGTGTCTAGTTCACTATATAATCATGCAAACTGTCAACCATCTGCAAGGAAGATGGCATTCCAGTCAACGGACAACCATGCCAACGATGACGTCGTGGCACCTATGAAACGAGGTAATGTTTGCTGGGTATCCCCAAAATCACAGCCGCTGTGTGCACAGTCACAGGCGGTGCAGTGAAGATACCTACCAGACTCTCTGCGTTGGAGGGCTATAGTAAGGAAGGAAACAGAACAGTCACAAACTGATTTGGCCTGATGGCTTAATGTTAATCGTTCTGTTGTTTCTTGGATGTGGCGACAGTTTATGGAGACCGAAACTGTATCCCGAAGATCACGGTAGGGCCGACCACGTGTGACTTCAGAAGACAGAAGAGTTATTTGGCTGTAAGGGCACGACATTACCGTCTTAGTACTGCATGGCAACTGGCATGTGAGCTCGCAGCATCCACTGCACGTGTTGTATCGAGGCAAACTGTGTGTAGAGTGGCCTTTATTGTCGGAGACTGCTGTATGTTTTGCCGGCCGAAGTGGCCGTGCGGTTAAAGGCGCTGCAGTCTGGAACCGCAAGACCGCCACGGTCGCAGGTTCGAATCCTGCCTCGGGCATGGATGTTTGTGATGTCCTTAGGTTAGTTAGGTTTAACTAGTTCTAAGTTCTAGGGGACTAATGACCTCAGCAGTTGAGTCCCATAGTGCTCAGAGCCCTTTGAACCATTTTTTTGCTGTATGTTTACCTCTGTCGCGTCTTCACAGAAGGGTACGTCTAGAGTGGCGTCATCAACACGCCACCTGGACGGTCGAAATGTGGGTCAGTGCTGTTTTCACATATGAGTCCCAATTTAGTCTGGAGAGTGATTCTCGATGGATTCGTATCTGGAGGGAACATGGAACACGATTTCGGTACCCAAAAAATTGTGGAAAGAGACCGAGTTCGAGGACGATCCCAAATAGTGTGGGCAGGGATTATATTTATCACTAAAACACCTCTTCATGAAATTGTATTGGTGAATCGGCAAGGTTTAACTGCTGTCAGGTATCGTGACGAGATCTTGGCACCTCATTTGTGGTTGTTGCGAGGTGCTGTGGGCCCAGACTTCGTACTGATGGACGATGATGCTCGACCTCATAGAGCACGCGTGATTGATGTTTTCTTGGAAACGGAAGATACTGCACACATGGCGTGGCCCGCCCACTCTTCCGATTTGAAGCCCATAGAGCACGTCTGGGATGCTCTAGGGAGACGGCTTGAAGCTCTGCAGGAAAAATTGGCGATATTGCCTCAACATGAGACTGATGACATCGTTCACAGCATGACCAATCGTTGTCAGGCCTGTACTGCTGCAAGAGGTGGTCACACCTGTTACTGAGCACATTAACCGGTTATAGGAGTGTGTGTGTAAATCCGTTAAATTGGAAAAAAACGACGAACATTTTTGTCCACCGTTATGCATGTTGTAGATGTTTAGGTTCTGTATTTTTTACATTGTTTCTAGTTTACTATCACCTGTGTTCACCGTTTTGTGGCAAAATAGACGCTACCTTGCAAAGTTTCCGTTTGTTGCTTTAATTTTGGACACCTGTGTGTATATAACTGATTCATGCTTAGGGACTGTAGGATTGTGTACAATTTAAAAGCTGGGGGGAACACTATCTGCAAAGAAATGCTTTAGCCGGAATGGAAAAGGTGGTTTGGCGCGAAGTATCACTATACGTGAGTGGTATAGAGTATAGACAGTCTGTGGCCGGTATCTAACGAGCTATCATCCCGAGTGCTTAGTGAGGCAAGGATTGCAGTAAAAGTGAAATAATTATGTCTCGGATGTGGATTATTATTTGCTATTTACATCAAGCCATTTACTGGTTTGCTCTGAAACTTGAAATTCCGACGCGAAGATGGTATTTTACACAGCATACTATATTAACAGCGATGATTTCACCATTTGACTTTGTCGTGATACCATAGAAGAGCTCTACTGCAACCACCTTAACGTAAAGTAGACATTAATTTTGCATTTACATGAATGGACCAGCAGTCTGACAGAATCTCAAATAATAATTGTTCCAGTTTTAGCTCTGTGTCGTGAACCCTAATTTATCCTCAATCAATTACCTTGGTAGTGTCTTTTTCCTGTTACTGGGATATTCTGAATTTTCCTCAAGGCTGATGAGATATATAATCAACATATTTTAAAAGTTTTGCTAAGTTTTGTGGAGTAATAATTTTCTTGATTCGTTATATGGACTTTTCTGTGAAGTGCACTACGTGGTAATCAAAGTGGTTAAGTTAAAGTACAGCAAAATAATAAGTTTTCAAAAATGCTTACTTTAAGTGATAATTTTCAATTAGTTCAAATGTGTGTGAAATCTTATGGGACTTAACTGCTGAGGTCATCAGTCCCTAAGCTTACACAATACTTAACCTAAATTATCCTAAGGACAAACACACATGCCCGAGGGAGGACTCGAACCTCCGCTAGGACCTGCCGCGCAGTCCATGACTGCTGCGCCTGAGACCGCTCGGCTAATCCCGCGCGGCTTTTCAATTAGTATTGAATTCATTGCATAGTACCGCAACGGTTACTGTAAGTTGTTGCTCTTCTTAAACAGCATCCCATACGAGCAAACCAGCAGGTTATTTACCTGTGATTACTCATACTTTGAGTATTTTGCCTATGCACGGCTCTGTTTAAAAAGAACAGTTTGATGTAGTCACAGGGTCAGGCCGCGTATGTCTGCTTTCATGCCTGGCATCTAATTCGCTGCAAATAATAACCTGTAGCTGTGATCCTGCTGTCAAATAGGGTATGCATTTGCTAGAATTGCGATTTAATAAAATACACAGATATACAAAATAAAAGTTAAATGAATAAGTTAATAGCAATGGTTCCATTCTAACGTTTCTAATTGATGCAGACGACAGAGATTTATGTCGAACAATGTTTATTCAAGGGAGAACATCTCAAATAAAACGGGAAGTGGTCCTACGACATTCAGTTGAATTACAGTCAGAAAATACCTTTATCAAATGCAGTAAAGCCACGTTGAGAACGTTACGAGAATGGCAGCAAAATCCCCATACTAAATAATCATGAAAGCCCATTTCGTGATCACAATACACATGAGATATACCAGCTCAAAATAGTTCAGAGTTCAACATGATTATTCACAAATTAACACATGCGATAGAAGGAAGAGTAACTAATACTGTGTCTATCCTCAGTTCCATGATAAAGTGGAATAAGTTAGAGTCCTATTCTAGAGCACATTCACATCTCTCGAAATATAAAGTCCATTCGGAAGTTAAGGTACGGCAGCGGCCGTTCACTACCCAGAATCAAACACCTATATGACTGAACCACGCACGTTACCTTAGGCAGGGCTTCCTTCTTCAAGAACATGAGACAAAGTGTCCAGAATCCTTCCCTTGAGCTCTTCACTCGAGAAGTCCCAGTCTCCGCTTGACTCCCGTAGTGTTCCGCTGTTTTCTGCTTTTCCAATGGCTGAAGGCGATCTCCACCAAAATACATTGTCCTTAAGCTCTGCAGACATGATCTGATTCAAGCTGACCACTTTCTGTACTAAACTAATATATTGCAACAACATTTAAAAAAAGAAAAGTTATACACATTCGGTTACGCTCAGATCATTTACAATAAATGTAAATAGTAGTCGGTTCATAGGTAAATAAGCCAGAATTATTGCACAAGTGTGCTCACAATAAACGACAACAGACTGACCTTGAGTATTGTT
Source organism: Schistocerca serialis cubense (assembly GCF_023864345.2). Taxonomy (NCBI): domain Eukaryota; kingdom Metazoa; phylum Arthropoda; class Insecta; order Orthoptera; family Acrididae; genus Schistocerca; species Schistocerca serialis. The sequence goes on from NC_064640.1 coordinate 166,852,337, forward strand.
TAAACATTAGTTATGCCTTCTTGACAGAAGCGTCTTTTAGCACTCTGTTACAAAGGTAGTGCCAGCTAACACATGAGACTGACTACTTTTAAATTAGCACAGTTTTATTAATAGCAATTGCAGTCAAAATTTAAATAAAATTACTGGCAAAATAGTAAACTGTTCATTTAATATCTACACAATTATCACAATATGAAGTATTGATGTGTCCACTTGATGTTTAAATGTGGAGAATACCATGATCTGAGAATCATTGGCATAATGAAAAAGTTATAAAAAGCGTCGTAAGTCAATAAATAAGATAGATACACTTACGTAGCTTTCAGGGATGATAGTTATAGTGCAATATCGTTTGTTGAAATAGTATGAAGTAATTAAAAGTTGTTAATTCAGAGGTTCATTGATTAAATGTTCGTTTACTGTGAAATATGAACTTCTGTTGAAGATAGTGAAATGATGTTGTGTCATTGGGTGTGCTTCATTTTTCTGAGATCGCAGATGTATTCAGATTCGCTTTAATATTTGACTGTAAATTGTTATAGACTCTTAAAGAACTGTTACTTAGCCATCTTTAAGATTCTCTGACACTCCGAGATTTCTTGAAGCACTCCTGCACAAAGGCCATGCGAATAATAGCCTTGGATATTTCAGCTTCGGGATTTTCTCCGTTTTCGGCGAGGCTGCTAGTCTTTGTACCTGGACCCACTCGTGCCGATCAGATAGCAGGAATCAGGACCTGAGACCTGAGACCTGGCCCAACTACCGTTCAGCTTTTCTTGTACCAATTCTAGGCGGCCGATTAGTTGCCAACATACATATAACGTTACAGTACTTAAATTATGCATGGTAAAACAGTGATTATAAAAACCAAGTATAGGCCGTAACATTTCAAAGGCCTACGCCTAGGTTATTTACAGTACATGTTTGTAATAGTGCTTTTGTTCTTATATTTGTGTTTATATGTGTACTGTTATTGTGTCATGTTAGAAGTGTTAGTCCAAAACCGAGTCAGTAGACAGAGCAGTTACTTGACCTCTCAATGCTGAGTTGGTGCTTTAGTAATTTCATGGTGAAAATTTGAGGACAATTAATTATTGTAGAAACATTATACTTTTGAAATTATAACTGCCAATAACTAAGTAAAACTATGACAGATTCAGAGTCCGCATACATCACTTTCGTTCTGTACAATGCAAAGTCTTACATGCATCCCATGACAACAAATCGTGACCACGTCAGTCAGTGTAACAGCCTGGTAACTATTTCAATATCACCGTTCATCAATAGTGAGATTTTAGGGCCACCTCATGTCAATATTATCCGAACTTATTTTTTGTTGAGTGGTAGATCGGAAGTAGCATTAGCCTTTACACACTAAGGCATACAGTGTACGTCAGTGTGAAGTAGTTTCTTGCAACTAAACTTACCCAGATAGTAGCTCTGATCATGAAGACTCATTTTCATAATACGTACTAGGGAGCACTATTATTTCCGTGTCCGATTTACCGATAGCTTTCTAAGTTACGTGAAGTTTAATTCAAAAATTATTTTACTTTGCTTAGTGTACATTTCCTTGAAATTACTTTTTCGTGATTGGGCTGGAACCCTTATTTACTGGCATGGGCCCAGCTTTTACTTTTCAATTATAACACTGATGGTTCACTAGAACACCTGCTGCATTCCTTTCACGGTGAACATTATGTCCTGTCAAAGGAATGGCATTTTAGGACGAATTTACTATTGTAATAATACCCTAGGGTATTACAGAGAGGTGACGAAAAGTCATGGGATACCTGCTAATATCGGGCCGGACCTCCTTTTGCCCGGCTAGTGCAGCATCTCGACGTGTTATGGGCTCAACAAGTCGTTGGAAGTCTCCTGCAGAAATATTGAGCCATGTTGCCTCTATAGCCGTCCATAATTGCGAGAGTGTTGCCGGTGCAAGATTTTGGGCAGGGACTGACCTCTCGATTATTTCCCATATATGCTCGACTGAATCCATGTCGGGCAATCTGGGTGGCTAACTCATTATCTCGAACTGTCCAGAATGTTCTTCAAATCAATGGCGAACAGTTGTGGCCAGTGACATGGCGCACTGTCATCCATAAAATTTCCATCGTTGTTTGGGAACATAAAGTCTATGAATGGCTGCAAATGGTTTCCAAGCAACAAAAAATAACCGTTTCCAGTCAATTATGGGTTCAGTTGGACCAGAGGAACCAGTCCAATAAATGTAAACACAGCCCACACCATTACGGAGTCACCACCAGCTTGCACAGTGCCTTGTTGACAAACTTGGGTCCATTGTTTCGTTGGGACTGCGCTACACTTGGACCCTACCATCAGCTCTCACCAACTGAAATCTGGACTCATCCGACCACGCCACGTTATTCCAATCGACTAGGGTCCAACCGACATGCTTACGAACCCAGGAGAGGCGCTGCAGGCGATGTCATGCCATTAGCAAAGGAACACGCATCGGTCGTCTGCTGCCATAGCCCATTAACGTCAAATTTCACCGCGCTGTCCGCAAATGCCGTTGCTTTCAGTCGTTAAGTGAAGGCCGTGCCACTGCGTTTTCTGTAGTGAGATGTAATGTGTGAAACGTGGTACTCTCGGCACACACTTGACACTTTGGATCTCGAAAATCGAATTCCCTGAAGATTTCCAAAACGGAATGTCCCATGCGCTAAGCTCCAGCTACCACTCGAGTTCAACGTCTGTTAATTCCCGTCGAGGGGCCATAATTAGGCCGGAAACATTTTCACATGAATCACCTGAGTACAAATGGGAGCTCCGTCAGTGCACTGCCCTTTTGCACCTTACTTACGCGATGCTACCCGCCCCTGTATACCTGCATATCGCTATTTCATAACGTCAGGGTAAAAGGTTTCCAATCTACATCTAAATGGATACTCTGCAAATCTCATTTAAGTACCTGACAGAGCGTTCATCGAACCACTTTCACAATTCTCTATTATTCCAATCTCGTATAGAGCGCGGAAAGAACGAACATTTATATCTTTCCGTACGAGCTCTGATTTCCCTTATTTTATCGTGGTGATCGTTTCTCCCTGTGTAGGTCGATTTCAACGCAATATTTTCGCATTCGGAGGAGAAAGTTGGTGATTGGAATTTCGTGAGAAGATTCCGCCGCAACGAAAAACGCCTTTCTTTTCATGATGTCCAGCCCAAATTCTGTATCATTTCTGTGACACTCTCTCCCATATTTCGCGATAATAGAAGACGTGCCCCCCTTCTTTGAACTTTTTCGATGTACTCCGTCAGTCCTATCTGGTAAGGATTCCATACTGCGCAGCAGTATTCTAAAAGGGGACGGACAAGCGTAGTGTAGCCAGTCTCCTTAGTAGATCTGTTACATTTTCTAAGTGTCCTGCCAATAAAACGCAGTCTTTGGTTAGCCTTCCCCACAACATTGTCTATATGTTCCTTCCAATTTAAGTTGTTCGTAATTGTAATACCTAGGTTGAATTTACGGCCTTTAGATTAGACTGATTTATCGTGTAGCCGCAGATTAACGGATTCCTTTTAGCACTCATGTGGACGACCTCACACTTTTCGTTATTTAGGGTCAACTGCAAATTTTCGCACCATTCAGATATCTTTTCTAAATCGTTTTGCAATTTGTTTTGATCTTCTGATGACTATATTAGTCCATAAGCGACAGCGTCATCTGCAAACAACCTAAGACGGCTGCTCAGATTGTCTCCCAAATCGTTTATATACACTCCTGGAAATTGAAATAAGAACACCGTGAGTTCATTGTTCCAGGAAGGGGAAACTTTATTGACACATTCCTGGGGTCAGATACATCACATGAGCACACTGACAGAACCACAGGCACATAGACGCAGGCAACAGAGCATGCACAATGTCGGCGCTAGTACAGTGTATATCCACCTTTCGCAGCAATGCAGGCTGCTATTCTCCCATGGAGACGATCGTAGAGATGCTGGATGTAGTCCTGTGGAACGGCTTGCCATGCCATTTCCACCTGGCGCCTCAGTTGGGCCAGCGTTCGTGCTGGACGTGCAGACCGCGTGAGACGACGCTTCATCCAGTCCCAAACATGCTCAATGGGGGACAGATCCGGAGATCTTGCTGGCCAGGGTAGTTGACTTACACCTTCTAGAGCACGTTGGGTGGCACGGGATACATGCGGACGTGCATTGTTCTGTTGGAACAGCAAGTTCCCTTGCCGGTCTAGGAATGGTAGAACGATGGGTTCGATGACGGTTTGGATGTACCGTGCACTATTCAGTGTCCCCTCGACGATCACCAGTGGTGTACGGCCAGTGTAGGAGATCGCTCCCCACACCATGATGCCGGGTGTTGGACCTGTGTGCCTCGGTCGTATGCAGTCCTGATTGTGGCGCTCACCTGCACGGCGCCAAACACGCATACGACCATCATTGGCACCAAGGCAGAAGCGACTCTCATCGCTGAAGACGACACGTCTCCATTCGTCCCTCCATTCACGCCTGTCGCGACACCACTGGAGGCGGGCTGCACGATGTTGGGGCGTGAGCGGAAGACGGCCTAACGGTGTGCGGGACCGTAGCCCAGCTTCATGGAGACGGTTGCGAATGGTCCTCGCCGATACCCCAGGAGCAACAGTGTCCCTAATTTGCTGGGAAGTGGTGGTGCGGTCCCCTACGGCACTGCGTAGGATCCTACGGTCTTGGCGTGCATCCGTGCGTCGCTGCGGTCCGGTCCCAGGTCGACGGGCACGTGAACCTTCCGCCGACCACTGGCGACAACATCGATGTACTGTGGAGACCTCACGCCCCACGTGTTGAGCAATTCGGCGGTACGTCCACCCGGCCTCCCGCATGCCCACTATACGCCCTCGCTCAAAGTCCGTCAACTGCACATACGGTTCACGTCCACGCTGTCTCGGCATGCTAGCAGTGTTAAAGACTGCGATGGAGCTCCGTATGCCACGGCAAACTGGCTGACACTGACGGCGGCGGTGCACAAATGCTGCGCAGCTAGCGCCATTCGACGGCCAACACCGCGGTTCCTGGTGTGTGCGCTGTGCCGTGCGTGTGATCATTGCTTGTACAGCCCTCTCGCAGTGTCCGGAGCAAGTATGGTGGGTCTGACACACCGGTGTCAATGTGTTCTTTTTTCCATTTCCAGGAGTGTAGATAAGGAAAAGCAAATGGCTTAGAACACTACCTTGGGGAACGCCAGAAATCACTTCTGTTTTACTCGATGACTATCCGTCAATTACTACGAACTGTGACCTCTCTGACAGCAAATCACAGATCCAGTCATATAACTGAGACGATATTCCATAAGCACGCAATTTCACTACAAGCCGCTTGTGTGGTACACTGTCAAAAGCCTTCCGGAAATCCAGAAATACGGAATCGATCAGAAATCCCTTATCAGTAGCACTCAACACGTCATGTGAATAAAGAGCTAGTTGTGTTTCACAAGAACGATGTTTTCTAAACCTACAGGGTGTTTCAAAAATGACCGGTGTATTTGAAACGGCAATAAAAACTAAACGAGCAGCGATAGAAATACACCGTTTGTTGCAATATGCTTGGGACAACAGTACATTTTCAGGCAGACAAACTTTCGAAATTACAGTAGTTACAATTTTCAACAACAGATGGCGCTGCGGTCTGGGAAACTCTATAGTACGATATTTTCCACATATCCACCATGCGTAGCAATAATATGGCGTAGTCTCTGAATGAAATTACCCGAAACCTTTGACAACGTGTCTGGCGGAATTACTTCACATGCAGATGAGATGTACTGCTTCAGCTGATCAATTGTTTCTGGATTCTGGGGGTAGACCTGGTCTTTCAAGTGTCCCCACAGAAAGAAGTCACAGGGGTTCATGTCTGGCGAATAGGGAGGCCAATCCACGCCGCCTCCTGTATGTTTCGGATAGCCCAAAGCAATCACACGATCATCGAAATATTCATTCAGGAAATTAAAGACGTCGGCCGTGCGATGTGGCCGGGCACCATCTTGCATAAACCACGAGGTGTTCGCAGTGTCGTCTAAGGCAGTTTGTACCGCCACAAATTCACGAAGAATGTCCAGATAGCGTGATGCAGTAATCGTTTCGGATCTGAAAAATGGGCCAATGATTCCTTTGGAAGAAATGGCGGCCCAGACCAGTACTTTTTGAGGATGCAGGGACGATGGGACTGCAACATGGGGCTTTTCGGTTCCCCATATGCGCCAGTTCTGTTTATTGACGAAGCCGTCCAGGTAAAAATAAGCTTCGTCAGTAAACCAAATGCTGCCCACATGCATATCACCGTCATCAATCCTGTGCACTATATCGTTAGCGAATGTCTCTCGTGCAGCAATGGTAGCGGCGCTGAGGGGTTGCCACGTTTGAATTTTGTGTGGATAGAGGTGTAAACTCTGGCGCATGAGACGGTACGTGGACGTTGGCGTCATTTGGACCGCAGCTGCAACACGGCGAACGGAAACCCGAGGCCGCTGTTGGATCACCTGCTGCACTAGCTGCGCGTTGCCCTCTGTGGTTGCCGTACGCGGTCGCCCTACCTTCCCAGCACGTTCATCCGTCACGTTCCCAGTCCGTTGAAATTTTTCAAACAGATCCTTTATTGTATCGCTTTTCGGTCCTTTGGTTACATTAAACCTCCGTTGAAAACTTCGTCTTGTTGCAACAACACTGTGTTCTAGGTGGTGGAATTCCAACACCAGAAAAATCCTCTGTTCTAAGGAATAAACCATGTTGTCTACAGCACACTTGCACGTTGTGAACAGCACACGCTTACAGCAGAAAGACGACGTACAGAATGGCGCACCCACAGACTGCGTTGTCTTCTATATCGTTCACATCACTTGCAGCGCCATCTGTTGTTGAAAATTGTAACTACTGTAATTTCGAAAGTTTGTCTGCCTGAAAATGTACTGTTGTCCCAAGCATATTGCAACAAACGGTGTATTTCTATCGCTGCTCGTTTAGTTTTTATTGCCGTTTCAAATATACCGGTCATTTTTGAAACACCCTGTATGTTGACTGTGTCAATAGACCGTTTTCTTCAAGGTAATTCATAATGTTCGAACACAATATATGTTCCAAAACCCTGCTGCATATCGACATTAACGACATTGGTCTGTAATTAAGTGGATTACTCCTACTACCTTTCTTGAATATTGGTGTAACCTGTGCAACTTTCCAGTCTTTGGGTACGGATCTTTCCTCGAGCGCACGGGTGTATGATGGACCGATTCGATGCTCTCTTGCTCACTGTAATCGTAATTTACGATGTCGTTAGAAGAACATAGGAACACGTAGGTGCCGTCTGCTGTGGAACCCCAACCTCAAATCCGTGCGCTGAGCGATGTGTTCCGCAATACTCGTGCTGCACCAGTAGGGTACTCTGCCGTCACATCTGCCACAGATTGCCTCCCAACTTTGACTACAGAGTAGACTAGCCACCGAGCTCCAAATTCTATGATGAGGTGTGAACGACGAACACTTCGTCGCCCACTTGCGTTTTCAACATCACTGAATCCGTTTGGATAGGTGCTCACGACAGCAGTGCGTAATTAGACGGCCAGCTTCGAAGTTTCCGAGATGCTAGTTCCTAGGCGCCAGGTGATAAAAATCTGTGCTTTGACAAAGTCGCTTACGGCAATGGATTTCTCCGTTTACGGCCCGGCTTGTCGCTGTAATGATTCGCCATTCGTCTCCGCTTGTATACTTTCCTTACTGCGTCATGTGCCCGCCTTGCGACCATGCCATCAGACCTCATATGTTCACACGGCCTTATTATTGACTGGACAAAGTTGTACAGAATTATCCTAAAATGGATCGCTGTTTGCATATTGCAATCACGAACTTGTGGTACTATATTACCGTTGTCACTTGACTGCCCCTTATACTGTTGTCGTCGAAATATACACCAAATTTCGTGTTCTTGGTTTTTGATAACAAGAAGCTACCTTATTGTCATCAACAGATATATTTATCTAATTATTACTTTGGAATTTTTACAGTTTTTCGACAAGGCAGAGGATCTGTGGTATAGATTTTCTGTTGATGAAAATACCAGAGTATGCTCAAAGAGGATAGTTACTTTCTATCTAAGTGCGTGTCTTATTATTCGTCTTAACTTAATGTGTCGATATTTCGAACAGACTTGGGCAGATCACTTTAAAGAAATTACTTCGAGCTTACTGCCACAAATAGATGAGACATACGCTCCACCCCCATAAATACAGTATCAGAGTCATTGTCTCTCGAATAGCACATGGGAAAAATCATGTGTTTAATGTTGTTAAGCAATGCATACCTTGAATTATTAAGACTACTTTTCGTAGTATCTGTCTCAATCATCTTACTTCTATTGACGCTATGCGAGGTATACGATAGCTGGTGTAGAATTATTGTGCACCCTACCTCAGAAACACGTTCCTAAGCCTATTTTGTTGCGGTGACGAGAAACCACTTCAGGGATTGCAGATACATGCATCTGAACTACTGTCTGACTGAACTGGAACAGACAAAAACGTTGGTCGAGGTGGAACGGTACAGATATACACTGAATACACGATGAATCTTCTGCCACGCACTTCGTTATGAATTGCAGAGTAGTCATGTAGATGTATATGTGATCATAACGCCACGAGTAGTGGTAATAAGCTATAGGAATGGTTGGCAGCTGTATGATATCTAAATTAGAATTGATCTGCGTGAGAGGTCTTTTCTGGAGGCGATAGTATATTAATAATGTTTCATTTTCTGGAAATATTCTCAAGAATTAGAAAGTTTTTGTGACAAGAATTTATTTGTGCTTTTAGTACAGCTAGTTTTCTCTTCCTCCTCCTCCTCCTCCTCCTCCTCCTTGCTGTGTGGTTCTGCTGTCGACCCTATTGCATTCCCCGCTGCCGGAATGTGGATGGTGAATGGTGCATGGTTCTACATCCACATCTACATCTACATCAACGTGATTACTCTGCTACTCACAATAAAGTGCCTGGCAGGGGGTTTAATGAACCACCTTCAAGCTGTCTTTCTACCGTTCCATTCTCGAATGGCGCTCGGGAAAAACGAGCATTTAAATTTTTCTGTGAGAACCCTGATTTCCCTTATTTTATCGTGATGATCATTTCTCCCTATGTAGGTGGGTGGCAATAGAATTTTTCGCAATCGGAGGAGAGGGCTGGTGACTGAAATTTCATGAGAAGATCCCGTCGCAACGAAAAACGCCTTTGTTTTAATGATGTCAATCCCAAATTCTCCATCATTTCAGTGACACTCTCTCCCATATTTCGCGATAATAAAAAACGTGCTGACCTTCGTTGAACGTTCTCGATGTATTCCGTCAATCCTACCTGGTAAGGATCCCACACCGCGCTGCAGCACTCTAAAAGAGGACAGACAAGCGTAGTTTAGGCAGTCTCTTTAGTAGACCTGTTACATTTTCTAAGTGTCCTGCCAATAAAATGCAGTCTTTGGTTAGCCTTCCCCATAAAATTTTCTGTGTGTTCCTTGCAATTTAAGTTGTTCGTAATTGTAATTTCTAGGTACTTAGTTGAATTTACGGCCTTTAGATTTGACTGATTTATCGTATAACAGAAGTTTAACGGTTTCCTCATGTGGATGACCTCACACTTTTCGTTATTTAGGATCAATTGCATATTTTCGCACCATGCAGATACCTTTCCCAAATCGTTTTGCAATTTGTTTTGACCTTCTGATGACTTTACTAGACGATAAACGACAACCCAAGAAGCCTGCTCGGATTGTCTCCTAAATCGTTTACATGGATGAGGAACAGCAAAGGGCCTATAACACCACCTTGGGGAACGCCAGAAAACAATTCTGTTTTACTCGATGACTTTCCATGAATTTCTACGAACCATGATCTCTCCATTAGGAAATCACAAATCCAGTCACATAACTGTGACGATATTCCACAAGCACGCAATTTCACTACAAACCGCCTGTGTGGCACAGTGTCAAAAGCCTTATGGAAATCTATAAATACGGAATCAATTTTAAATCCCTTGTCAATAGCACTCAACACTTCGTGTGAGTAAAGAGTTAGTTGCATTACACAAGAACGATGTTTTCTAAATCCATGTTGACTGTGTGTCAACAGACCGTTTTCTTTGAAGTATTTTATAATGTTCTAACACAATATATGTTCCAAAATCCTGCTGCATATCGACGTTATTAATATGGGCCAGTAATTTAGTCGATTACTCCACTATCTTTCTTGAATATTGGTGTGACCTGTGCAACTTTCCAGGCTTTGGGTACGGATCTTTCGTCGAACGAGCGGTTTTTTTTTCTTTATAGTGACATGACAACTAAAACAAGAATAAAATAATACATACATAAGGAGATAAAAAGGGGAACATAAAACAGAGTAAGGGGAGAAAATGGAGGTAAAAATACACTGACACGTAGACGTTCATTGGGGACAGTTAAAAAAGTCACCAGAAAGTTATAAAACACAGTTGGCGATTCTTAAAACACAGAGAAGACACTGGATGCGCATGCACAGGTTAAAAGTTGGCCACAGTATTAAAAACACTCTGAAACAACACACTTAAAACCCACTTGGAGCACGCACACGACGAAGAATAAAACTACCAGGTGGGACCCGCCGAGGGAAAGGTCAGAGAGGACGGAAAAGGAGGGGAGAGCATGGGGCAGCTGGGGAAGCGGCGGGATGAAGAGAGGAGGGGCAACCGTGGGTTCACGAAGAGGCAGGAGACACATGGGGCGGGAGAGGAAAAGGGAAGACAGGGCAGGAGGGAGCGCAGAGACACTGAAAGAAGGCACAAGAGATGGAGGGGGAGTAGGAGGGGAAATCCGCTCAGAAGGAGGGAGGGGGGGGGGAGAGGGAGCCCTGAGGAGGAGGCAGGAAGAGGGGGTTAGAGTTGGTAGGAAGGGTAGATGGCAGGGCGAAGCTCATCATCTGGGAGGGGTAGACGGTGGAAGTTGTGTTGGGAAAGGAGATGGAGGGTGTGGAGATGGAGAGAGGGAGGGACACAACGGTAAAGGCGCGGCAACTGGTTGGGAGTGGAGAGGAAGGGAGACACCAGGGGGTGAGGGGGATCAAGGCGGCGGACGAACGAGCGGTTGTATGTGATTGTTAAGTATCGAGCTATTGTATCAGCATACTCTGAAAGGAACCTAACTGGTGTACGGTCTGAACCGGAAGACTTTCTTTTGTTAAGAAGTTTAAGTTGCTTCACTACTTCGAGGATATCCACTTCTACGTTACTCATGTTGACAGCTGTTCTTGTTTCGAATTCTGGAATATTTACTTCGACTTCTTTGGTGGAATTTCGGAAGGTTGTGTTTGGTAACTCTGCTTTGGGTATTGCTATCGCGTAGAGAGGGCGTTAATTGTGTCTTGCCGCTAGCATACTTCACAGACGACCAGAATCTCCTTGGATTTTGTGCCAGGTTTCGAGACAAAGTTTCGTTGTGAAACTATTATAAGCATCTCACAATGAAGTGCGCGCTAAATTTCAAGATTCCGTAAAAGATCGACAATCTTGGAGATTTTGCACCTGTTTAAATTCGGCACTTTGTTTTCGTTGGTTTTGCAACAGTGTTCTGACCCGTTTTGTGTACAAAGGAGGATCAGCCCATTCGTTTGTTAATTTAGTTGGTATAAATCACACAGTTGCTGCCTTGGCTCTGAGCACTATGGGACTTAACATCTGAGGTCATCAGTCCCCTAGAACTCAGCACTACTTAAACCTAAGGACATCACACACATCAATGCCCGAGGCAGCATTCGAACCCGCGACCGTAGCAGTCGCGCGGTTCCAGACTGAAGCGTCTAGAATCGTTCGGCCACATGGCCGGCTACACAGTTGCTGCGATATTTATTTCTTCGAATTTAAGCCACATCTGGTCTACATTTACGCAGTTAATTTGGAAGGACTGGAGATCGTCACTCAGGAAGGCGTCAAGTGAAATTTTATCTGCTTTTTTGAATCCATGCTATCTGTGCTATGACAACAAGTGTCACTAACTGTACATGGCGAACCGCTTGAAGTTGGTCGCGCACATGCCTGATTGGCTAACTTCAATGCTAATTAACTTGGAAACCGCGCATCGAATAGATTTTTTCCGTATCATTTATATCTCACTGCAACCTCGTGTTGAATCATCGGCTACAAGGACGCCTGATCTGTAGGTATGTCTTTTTTGTGGGTTTTTATGAAGGACTCAGTCTGGTAGCTTTCTCTTCCAACAGCTTTAGGTGAACTGTGATGTTGCATAGCGACAGCAATGAATGTGATAATTGCAGACATGCTCACAAAACTATGCGACGAGTTTGCTTATCGTGTAGATATTTACAGTACGTCCGGTGGAGGGCACATTGAACATTTATAAAACGTTTGATCGTAAAAGTAACGAAAAAATGCATCGCAAGGTTCCATCAACATGCATGTAAATGATATATCCTATTAAAATCGGTTGGTTCTTTTAAAAATAAAAACTTTGTAGTCCTATAAGTTAAAATTAATGAAAATTTCTGTCTTCATTCCTGCATAAGATGTAGTGTTGTGGAACCTGGCCCTTTTCAGAACCCCAGGTGACAACTTCTGCAGCGTCGTTATACCGAATACATCCTCTTGTACAAGGAAACTTAACTGTTGATGTTTCTTGCGTCACCCTTTCTAAGACGTCTTTTGTTGAGATGATCACAGGAGTCTGCTGCTTTGCTTTATGGGACCATGGTACAACATGTGACCCACCAACAACTCTGAGGGATCTACGCCGAATCGCCGTTGAGGAGTGAGACAGTCTGGACCAACAGTGCCTTGATGAACTTGTGGATACTATGCAACGACGAATACAGGCATGCATCAATGCAAGAGGAAACTGGAAGAAGGACGGAGAGTGATGAGTGTAGCCCAGGAGTTTGTTAGTTCTCACTGCATCGTTTCACGTGCATGAGGGAGGTACTGCTGCCCAAAAAACAGAAGGTGATGATGATGTATGGTTTGTGGGGCGCTCAACTGCACGGTCATCTGCACCCTTACACAGTCCAATTCTTTTTTTTTTTTTGTTTACACAGCCCAATCTAGTCACATATGATGATGAAATGATGAGGACAACTCAAACACCCAGTCCCCGAGCAGAGAAAATCGCCAACCCAGCCGGGAATCGAACCCGGGACCCTGTGATCCAGAGGCAGCAATGCTAATCGTGAGACCACAAGCTGCGGACGAAGCCAGAATGTGGTCATCCATGATCAACTACAGCAGCAATGATCGTTGTATTGTGCAATACTGCATGGTGTGGTCATTTCGCCCGACGACTAGTAAGTTGTGTTCCGTTGACAACTGCACATTGGCGCCATCATATGTGATGGTGTCAAGGGCGTAGGGACTGGACCACCAAGGAGTGGGGTAGCGTACACATCACCGATGACAGCATATTCAGTCTGAGTAGTGACACTGGACGTACCCTCGTATGACGAGAGGTGAGATCACCTAATGCACCCAGGAATATTGTCAAACATGATAGTTTTGGTGGTCCAGGTATTATGCTGTGGAAAGGCGTAGTGATGCACGACTGTATTGATCTCCTAAACTTTGAACACAATACACTGACCGATCATCGGTATTGTGGCTATGTGCTACTTCCCCACGTGCGTCTTTTATGGGGTGCATACGGCCATGACTTCATTTTTATGGTCTACTATTTCCAATAGGCCACGATGAATGATTTATAGCTTAAAATGGAATTTATCAACGCGCCATCCCACAGTTTCTACTCTTTGCCATGTGTGCTCTGTCTCGTACAGTGGTTCTACAGTATCGACTTTCAGGCGTATTTTCATAGTGCATTCAACTTTTTAACTTGTGCATGTGACTTCAGTGTATTTTACATACTCTCCAAATCTCCAACTGTGTTTTCTTTAATCTTTATGTGGACTTCTATTAACTGTCCCACATAAGCGTCTCCGTGTAAGTGTATATTTTAACCCCAACCTGAACTTTTTTTAACTGTCTCACATGAATGTCTCCGTGTAAGTGTATATTTTAACCCCTTACCATGTTCTTATGTCCCCTTTTATTAAATGTGAAGAGTGGCGGATTGTGCCGCTGCCAGCCCTCCCTTGACCATATGGGGCAGGTGAATGAAAACACAATTTAAAAAAATACCAACGTGACTGGTGAGGAAATCATTAAATGAATATTTGGAAGTCAGTAACGAAAACATAGTTGACAAACTTTACGGCAGTTGTGGTACTTCGTCCGATTTGGCCACCAAGCACGGTGTGTAGGTGCATGGGCCGATGCCATTGGCATGTGTCTGGATCTGATGATGCTGATGTAATGATTCCTAGAATGGCTGTAGACGTAAGAAAGCGCTGATGCTGGTGTGAAATGATACGCAGTCTCCCTCCCCCCTTCCCCTCCCCTCCCTTCCCCTACCCACCTCTCCCTTCACCTCACCAGCCGGTGTGGCCGAGCTGTTCTAGGCACTTAGAACTTCACGACCGCTATGGTCGCAGGTTCGAATCATGCCTCGGGTATGGATGTGTGTGATGTCCTTAGGTTAGTTAGGTTTAAGTAGTTCTAAGTTCTAGGGGACTGATGACCTCAGAAGTTAAGTCCCATAGTGCTCAGAGCCATTTTGAACCATCCCCTCGCCTCCCATACTTGGCCTTGGCATTTGGTTCCCAGTATGACTCCGGTGATAAGATAGTGCTCATTCTGATGTCAGTAAGATATGGCACGTAGAACTGTTTTAGCTGTAATATGACATTGCAAGTAAAATGTTTTGACAGCTGCTGAGTAAGGGTTTATTGCGAAAAATGGCAGTGTCGTACTACTGATGCGTACATGTTGTGGAAGACAGTGAATTTAATGGATTATCGGTAATGGCAAGATGCAATACCATACCTCAGTACTCTACTTGAAAAAAGACAACCAGGACCTGCAATAGTTTATAATACTGTGCTCTGTAGGCCTATATCTTTAATATTTAAATCAATTACACAAAACAATGATACTGGCAGCTGTTTTGTAGTTGATCCAATGGTTGGTCACTCTGCCAAGTGACTGATACGAGTTCATACGCCCCATTACTTCCTATAGAAGCAAGACTGGCAAACTTGCTTTCTTGCACACTGAGAGCTATGGCTAGCAGAAACATAGCCTTTCCAGATGTGTTGTGTTCTTGTTTTATTTAATGTTTTTCAGAACTCTATGTTGCTTATAAGTGAATCACACGATCATGACGTTTCCTCCTAAAAAATTTTAGAAGACATAAACGCACGCACACACACACACACACACACACACACACACACATACATATTCCGTATGAAACCATGTGGCACTCCGAAAAAAAAAGGATCTAGAGAGAAAGAGGAAAGCGTCAATCTGTACGAATCATCTTTTCTCTCATATTGCATACGCTCCGAATGTCAGTTCACAGTAGTGTTTTCGAGCATGTTGTTTGAACCTACTGGTAAAAAGTCCAGCATTATATTACTAGTTCTGGGAGAAGTCTTTTACTTCGCAAGGACGTGTTACAACGTTTCTGTAAGCAGCGAAAGATTCACTGCTTTGAAGTTTGGCCAGAAAACTTATACCGAGCGAGGTGGTGCAGTGGTTAGACACTGGACTCGCATTCGGGAGGACGACGGTTCAATCCCGCGTCCGGCCATCCTGATTTAGGTTTTCCGTGATTTCCCTCAATCGCTCCAGGCAAATGCCGGGATGGTTCCTTTGAAAAGGGCACGGCCGACTTCCTTCCACGTCCTTCCCTAATACGATGAGACCGATGGCCTCGCTGTCTGGTCTCCTTCCCCAAACAACCCAACCCAAAACAGAAAACTTATAAAAACTGTGTTACATGATTTGCTCGTCAGTCTGAGCCTCATATCAGGTTGGGCTAATAGGTGTGGAGTATAATATACATGCGCCTAACCTTAAACATATGGCCTCTACACAAATTACCGAGCAGAGTACACATACAAGCATACAAGCATTTGCCAAATAAGTTTGGCGGATTTACCATCTTGCAAGAGATTTAATAATATCCTACCAACAAACTTCTCCTCTCAACAGCACCAGGCTGTGAACTGGATTCCAACATTAGGGGATTTGTGATTCGTCAATGACAATGTCGTAGAAGGGGTATTGTCGGAGCTCTAAGGATGTGTGAGAACCAGAAGGGAGGTGAATTCGTGGTAAAATTATAACGTTCAACACTCTACACCTGATGAGACTCTTGTATCGACTACATGTAGTGATGTTTTTGCTACTAAATAATGTATATTTGTTAGTATGACTGTATGGGCAAATTCAGTAGCGCACAGAAATATTCAACAAAATACACGAGTTGCGTAGTAAAAATAATTTGAGAACGTTTCTTAAGGTCATCTTCAGACTGCATTCAGAGCACCTGCAAACGTCTCTATATAAGTGCGTGGGCTTGTTATCTATTGGCCAGCTTAAGAGGCAGTGTGTGTTATCTGGCGGAAGCAGTTGTACGCGTTGCTTGTTGTTGAAAGGAATTCTGGACCGTTACCTAGAGGGTCACACATGTCACAGATTCTCAGACGTATAGGATGATTTCCAGCAGTTACTTGGAGCCAAAGAGAAGGTGGTACTCCTCTTGGCTAGCGGTCACATACACGGAGAGGCGTTGGACAGCCGCAGTCAGCCAGTACTCCCAAATCTGGCCCCACTGGAGTCAGCGCCCGCGGCACCTGTGGTCCACTACTGTGACAGTGGTGTCGGTGGCTCATGCACAGACATGCTCAACACCTCATTCGGAACTTGTTCGGTTGCTTATCGACAGACAGCATGTGAATGCTGCAGCTCTCTATGGCTGCATTTTACTATATAGCGACAGAGGTGTCGTGACCTCTCTGAGTTGACGACTTGGGAAGTAGAAATAGTTTATTTTTTGCTACACTGTGACCATTGGTCAGTCTCATTTGGGTGGTGGAAATGTGTATATATACATCGTATCTACACTACTGGCCATTAAAATTTCTACACCACGAAGATGACGTGCTACAGACGCGAAATTTAACCGACAGGAAGAAGATGCTGTGATACGCAAATGATTAGTTTTTCAGAGCATTCACGCAAAGTTGGCACCGGTGGCGACACCTACAACGCGTTGACGTGAGGAAAGTTTCCAGCCGATTTGTCATACACAAACAGCAGCTGACCGGTGTTGCCTGGTGAAACGTTGTTGTGATGCTTCGTGTAAGGAGGAGAAATGCGTACCATCACGTTTCCGACTTTGATAAAGATCGAATGGAGCCTATCGTGATTGCGGTTTATCGTATCGCGACGTTGCTCGTCGCGTTGGTCGGGATCCAATGACTGTTAGCAGAATATGGAATCGGTGGGTTCAGGAGGGTAATACGGAAGGAAGCACTGGATCCCAACGGCCTCGTAACACTAAAAGTCGAGATCACAGGCATCTTATATCTTAGCATGGCTGTAACGGATCGTGCAGCCACGTCTCGATCCCTGAGTCAACAGATGAGGACATTTGCAAGACAACAACCATCTGCACGAACAGTTCGACGACGTTTGTAGCAGCATGGACTATCAGCTCGTAGACCATGGCTGCGGTTACCCTTGACGCTGCATCACAGACAGGAGCGCCTGTGATGGTGTACTCAACGACGAACCTGGGTGCACGAATGGCAAAACGGCATTTTTTCGGATGAATCCAGGTTCTGTTTACAGCATCATGATGGTCGCATCCATCTTTGGCGACATCGCGGTGAACGCACATTGGAAGCGTGTTCGTCATCGCCATACTGACGTATCACCCGGTGTGATGGTATGGGGTGCCATTGGTTACACGTCTCGGTCACCTCTTGTTCGCATGGACGGCACGTTGAACAGTGGACGTTACATTTCAGATGTGTTACGACCCGTGGCTCTACCCTTCATTTGATCCCTGCGAAACCCTACATTTCAGCAGGATAATGCACGACCGCATGTCGCAGGTCCCGTACGGACCTTTCTGGATACAGACAACGTTAGACTGCTGCCCCGGCCAGCACATTCTTCAGATCTCTCACCAATAGGAAACGTCTGGTCAATGGTGGCCGAGCAACTGTCTCGTCACAATACGCCAGTCACAACTCTTCATGAACTGTGGTATCGTGTTGAAACTGCATGGGCAGCTGTAACTGTACACGCCATCCGAGCTCTGTTTGACTCAATGCTCAGGCATATCAAGGCCGTTATTACGGCCAGAGGCGGTTGTTCTGGGTACTGATTTCTCAGGATCTATGCACCCAAACTGCGAGAAAATGTAATCACATGTCAGTTCTAATATAATATATTTGTCCAATGAATACCCATCTATCATCTGCATTTTTTCTTGGTGTAGCAATTTTAATGGCCAGTAGTGTGTTTACGAATCTTACAGTAACGTCACACACTAATATTGCGAAAGTTACATGTCTTTCTATGCTGACAGGGAGCTCTGATGGATCTCGTCCATAGTCAGTGTTCTTGTAGGAGTGTATTTTGTCGCTGAATTTTTCCTGATACGACCATTATCGTTCATGTTTATGGGAGGTGAACATAGAAGTTGCACCAGTCCTGCCAACGTTTGAACGGAACTCCAAACTCACCGTGCCAGTGGGATGATCACGGAAGGATTGGTGGCTGTCTTACTCGAATATTATTTCGTGTCTCCTAGTACTGTGACACCATCTCTAATAATTATGCAACAGCCGGCTGAAGTGGCCGTGCGGTTAAAGGCGCTGCAGTCTGGAACCGCGAGACCGCTACGGTCGCAGGTTCGAATCCTGCCTCGGGCATGGATGTTTGTGATGTCCTTAGGTTAGTTAGGTTTAACTAGTTCTAAGTTCTACGGGACTAATGACCTCAGCAGTTGAGTCCCGTAGTGCTCAGAGACATTTGAACAATTATGCAACAATATACATCGTGTTAGGTATCTTCATTCCTCTCAGGAGCTGTGGCTTACCAAGACTGACACCGCCCAGCCGGCCGGAGTGGCGTGCGGTTCTAGGCGCTACAGTCTGGAACCGAGCGACCGCTATGGTTGCAGGTTCGAATCCTGCCTCGGGCATGGATGTGTGTGATGTCCTTAGGTTAGTTAAGTTTAATTAGTTCTAAGTTCTAGGCGACTGATGACGTCAGAAGTTAAGTCGCATAGTGATCAGAGACATTTGAACCATTTGACACCGCCAAAACAGTCCCTGTATTTGAAAGCTTCATTCTGATAGGTCCAGTGAAAAAGGGGGAAGTGTATGGGAGTGCTTAGAGATTTTTTTGTGATACGGTACACTACAGCATCACCAGCCTTCCGCAGTCTGTGTTGGTGAGCCAGTAAGTATAAACCATATGGCAGTGACATTGTGTCACTGAAATACACTTTGGAGGTGTGGCGGTGAGACTTGAAGTCTCATACCACTCTGCATCGGTGACAGTACTCTTCTGTCCGGCATGAAAACGTAGTCCGACATGGGCAGGTAAGATTGGAAAGTCGTGGACGTGGAATGGAGGGTTAGTCCTGGCAAAGGAGGCAGCCGTGGTGGGCGTGCCAGTCCCAGCACAAGTCCTGTTCGGAAGCCGATTCCTCGAGGATGGTCAGCGGAAACCGGATGGCGATGCCAGCGACGTGGATATGTAGTCACAACGTGGCGTAGCCCATGGACAGTGTCCCGTAGGGCAGCCACTTTCACATAGAGCTGCCGCGCGTTGTTGCGTATGATCTCCTTGGGGGTGACGATATCTGCTTCCTCAAGGGAGAGTCACAATCCACGTGAGTGGCGGGGCGTGCAGGCTCCACCTGAGAACCTTGTTCTGCAGGCGCTGCAACGTCTGCATCCTGGTGACACTAATCGTGGCCCATGCGGTGGAGCCATACGTGAGGGCAGGCGGGATAACGGCCCGGTAGTTACGGAGCTTGGTAGGCAGGTTAAGTTCCCTACTGCGGAAGAGGGGGCACAAGGCCCTGGTCAGCTTTTGCCCCTTGTTGGCGACATACTCTGCATGACAGTGGAACAGCAGCTTGTGGTCCATCCGAACCCCGAGATAGGTGGTCGTCGGAGACCAGGGCACCTGCACGCCTGCATTCGAAATATTACGGCGGAGGACTGGGCGCCGTTTCGTGAAATAGATCGCCGTAGTTTTGGCGGCATTAAGAGTGATTTTGTTTGTCCGGTACCAGGTGATGGTGGCGTCCACCTGTCGTTGGAGGCGGGCGATGACGGCGTCAGTGATACGTCCAGTGGTATAGAGTGCTGTGTCATCAGCATATTGTGCCAGGTGACACTCGGGGATGACCGGCATATCATTCACGTAGATGTTAAAAAGAAAGGGAGATAGCACGGATCCCTGTGGAGTGCCAGCTGTCAATGGGCGAATGCCAGAACGCATTCCCCGGTGAGCCACGAGGAAAGTCCTACCGCGGAGGAAGTCATCCACAGTCTTCACATAGATATCTAGTATTGGGGTCTGCTTCAGCATCTTGTGCACGAGGTTGTCGGTCCAGATCTTATCGTAGGCGTTCTGCAAGTCCATAAAAACGGTAGCTGTCGACTTGGCAGCGTTGAAGCCTTTGCTGACGTGTTCAGTGATTCGGAGGACCTGACGTTCGGCAGAGAAGTGTGGCTTAGAGCTTAAACTGTTGGCAACATTTGTTTGCAAAGGCGTCCACACCTTTCCAAAGGTGAACACATAGGCGTCAGCGATTTACGACTGGTTCACTGTGGCTGGATACCACACTTCGTAGCTGTGCCTTTTGCTCTACCCGCCAGGTCGGTCCCGTCAGAGACGATTACACATACATATTGTGGAAATAATGCAGTTTTCTGGAGGGATGGTCTGGCATAGTTTTGGGCAGTCATGTGGCGCTCTCTCGTTCACGGGCAGGGATTCGAGGGCGGCTGCGGCCGCTTGGGGAGTTTCATACCCTTCCGGCATCTCTCTTGGCTCATTCGACCTTCATTATCTGGTTATAGCAAGGGGGTGGGGGGTGGGGGGTTCCTCGCAATCTAGGCGTGTATTTGTAGCTGTCTTTGATATTTTCACCGACATGTTGGGACCTGTCTGCCGTTATTACTGTGGATGAGAAACCAGTCGCCCAGGACTGATATAGCAGCAGTGCTATTTGCGCCAGCAGCCATGTTGGGGAGGATTACGTCTAGAATAATGCAACTTTCTCGCCCATTGTTGGGTTGGAGCTATGTTCAGAGTTATACGTCACACATCAGCATTACAGGATGCATCTACGCACACGCAACATACTTTGCGCCAGTGTTGTTGCAGATACCTGTCAGCTCTATCCCCAGGTGCATATTTTGTAGTACTGAGCCATACACACAGTAAAACCACGAAAATGGGTGAAAATTCGTAAAATTGTGAAGGAATGAGAATAATTACATATCTGCCTTGGTGTGGTGTCTGTCTCGAATAACCACATATTAAATTATTATCAACAAACAGAACTCAAGTGCGATGGCTTAATGTAATTTGTTACTAACAAATAGACATAACCTTATCATCTCCCTGTGCTTCCCGGCTCCAGAATGAACCCCACCCACTCAATTGCCACAGTCATAAAACAGGAAAATTGTGGAAAATATGGGAAAATGAAAGAATGGGTAAAGAATACGTAAAATTGGCGAAAAAAACTGAAAATGTAGAAAATATGGATAAATACGTAAAATTATGGAACAATCTGCCTCTGCCGGCCGGAGTGGCCGAGCGGTTCTAGGCGCTACAGTCTGGAACCGCGCGACGGGTACGGTCGCAGGTTCAAATCCTGTCTCGGGCATGGATGTATGTGATGTGCTTAGGTTAGTTGGGTTTAAGTAGTTCTAAGTTCTAGGGGACTGATGACCTCAGAGGTTAAGTCCCATAGTGCTCAGAGCCATTTGAACCAATCTGCCGCGGTACAGTCTTTGCTGGTACCTCGAATGGCATAATATAAAACTGTACCTAACCAATAGACCTCAAATGACACAATATAACATAATTTGTTATTAACAAATAGCCACAGCCTGCGATCTCTCTCTATGCTGCCCAGCTCCAGAGTGGATCCCTACCTCTCAGTGTCCCAATTAAAAATATGAAGATGGGGAGGGGTGATTGATCATCGGTCCAAGGGGGAGGGATGGGGGAGAGGCGGAGCAAGGGTGGGAGTTGAGGTTTGCCTCTCGACTTTCATCAGTTGCCGATTGTTCCGCAGGGGGACGGGAATGGTGGTGATCTTGAACATAAATCGTTCTAGTCCTAGTGGGTGACCTGACACTGGATGTGTAACCTGATACCCCCTTACCTTATCAATGATCTCGAGGTAAAATCGTTACTTAGCCTGAAACTGGTACTGAAAACTGTTCGTCGTTAAGTGTATTTTAAAGATTTTGGGCTGAACTTATCTGTGGCTTTAGCCAGCTATCTGTAGCTATAACGATTTCATCTTCAGTGATTTCCATTGGCGCCTGGAATGGTGGTTCTTTACTAACACAGCTACGACAATTTATAACTACAATACTGACTGCTGCTGAGTCTTCCCTCATCCTGTGTTTGCCCTCCACCATTTGAGGCTGAAACAGTTTCTGTACTTTCCGAAATACTCTAACCTAAAAACCGCCAATCCAAGCTGCACAGCCCCCGCTCGCCTTGTAGCCGACTCCTGTGTGTAATACAATTAACAGATAAATACAGGTGCTATTTGGTTTTCAAGGTAATCTTATTCTACCTGAAAAACTGCTAATTGTGATGGAGGTGGATAACGAACACCTACCCTTCTCATCAAAGTGGACTACAAATTCTCAGTAATATTGAGATCTGGTGACTGGTGGCCTAGGGGGACGCGACTGTTCATCCTCGTGCTCACAAAACCAGTCCTAGACGGTGCAAGCTGAGTGAACAGGATCCCTGCCGTCATGGAATGCACCATCGCCACTGGGGGACAAACATTGTACCGTAGGATGGACCCGGAGAGCTAAAATGTTCGCATAATCACTAACAATAATGCGACTTTGCAGGTTGACATGCGGCTCAGGAGTACCACTATTTGGCTGCCCAAATCACCACCGAACATCCACCATGTTTCATTCTTGGGACGTTAACTCGGCCAGAAGTTGGAAACAGTGCGTAACAGGACTCTTCCGACCACATTACATTCTTCCATTACTCCAGTGTCAAGCTTTAACGTTCTTGGCACAAGGTTTTCCTGTTACGGGCATTTGAATCACTAATGAGTGATTTTGGAAATCCATCTTGCTCTGCAATTCCCTGTTTATGGACCTTCCTTCCTGTTCTTTTGGTGCTGGCAGCTTCCGTTCGTGCGACATTCAGCTCTGCAATCACTTTTACAGCGCTCATCCTCTTCTTTTTCGTCAAAATCGTCTTCAATGATCGCCGGCTGCTGTGGCCGAGCGGTTCTAGGCGCGTCAGTCCGGAACCGCGCTGCTGCTACGGTCGCAGGTTCGAATCCTGCCTCGGGCATGGATGTGTGTCATGTCCTTAGGTTAGTTAGGTTTAAGTAGTTCTAAGTCTAGGGGACTGATGACCTCAGATGTTAAGTCCCATAGTGCTTGGAGCCATTTTTTTCTTCAATGACCTTCCGTCACAACCACTCAATACACATTTTTAGCCGTAGTGTGACGTACAGGATGACGTTTTTTCACATTTCTTGTGTGCGATATAAATATTCGATACGGTGATTCTTGAAACACTAAACACTTCGCCTTTCTTGGTTACAGAAGAACCCAGAATACGAGCATCAACAAGCTGCCCATGTTCGAATTCACTTAGCTCCGACTTAATGCGCTCACACTTAAACAGAGCACTATTCTGACAATTACTAACTTTTGCGAAGTATTGAGGTCAATGCACAGGTTCCGTCCGGGTTCAAATACAAGAGCACAGCCTGCAGGCTTGCCTAGCATCTATATTTTCAGGCATGCAGGCTGAGGAAATGCAAACCTACTTTTATAGCATTTGTAGACTTAGAGAAAGCTTTTCACAACACTGACTGGAATACTCTCTCTGAAGTTATGTAGGTATCAGGGGTAAAATACTGCGACCAAAAGGCTATTTATAACTTGTGCAGAAACCAGACGGCAGTTTTTAAAGTCGAGGGGCATGAAAGGGAAGTAATGGTTGAGAAGGGAGTAAGACAGGGTTGTAGCATATCCCCAGGCTGTAAAGGAGACCAAAGAAAAATATTGAGTAGGAATTAAAGTTCAGAGAGAAGAAATGAAATATTTGATGTTTGCCGATGACACTCTAATTCTGTCAGAGACAACAAAGGACTTGGGAGAGCAACTGAACGGAATGGACGTTGTCTTGAAAGGATGTTATAGGATGAACACCAACAAAAGCAAAACTAGGATAATAGAATGCAGTCGAACTAAATCAGGTGATGCTGAGGGAACGAGACACACATCGTCATTCGTATGGTACACCATGTAGTACATTTATAGTATGTATTGAATGTCATTGCTTAAAACAAACATAAATCGACTAAATATTAATATCTAGGGTTCTAATCCATTCCAACTCTCGGCCGGCCGCGGTGGTCTCGCGGTTCTAGGCGCGCAGTCCGGGACCGCGCGACTGCTACGGTCGCAGGTTCGAATCCTGCCTCGGGCATGGATGTGTGTGATGTCCTTAGGTTAGTAAGGTTTAAGTAGTTCTAAGTTCTAGGGGACTGATGACCACAGCTGTTAAGTCCCATAGTGCTCAGAGCCATTTGAACCATTCCAACTCTGTGGCACTGACATTCATAAAATCATTCCACGTACCACTACATAATCGTACAACGTACTCGTCTCTTATAAGTCTGATAGATTGTTTCAATGCACCACAGTCACTTCCACAATGCCCCATTTACAGAGTGAGTCAGAGCACCATCCACATCCAGTACGGATTCTAATTAATTTGACGCATAGTTTCCTGTAAAGTCTGACACCCACAGTGTCACAGTTAACATTTCGCGAACCATTCCCATTCTTGGTAATTTCCGATGTGTTGGCAGTTCTTGTTCCCGAGATCTCTTACTTTGGTCGTACTTGTAGCTAGCTGTTCAGCGTACAGTAGCGATGGGTGTCTCGAACGAAGCCTATTTCTTCGTAAGACAGGTATGTCGTGATGAATGGGTAGTTCCTTATTCTCTTGTATATTGCGACAATCTCTAAGCAGGATCCCAGTTCTGCGAATCTGTGGTCGGTATATATTGCTTAGCATTGGAAGCCAGCAGACAGGAGTTGGCCTGATTGTACCAGTAATCATGCGCATCGTGTTGAGCTGCGCCCAGATGTTTTTATAAGATAGAATGCGGTCGAGTGTGATGTCGTGATACTTGGAGTACTTGTTGTAATGGAGAATATTGCTATCAAATTGCACCCTGAGCTCAGTGTTAGCTTGTTTGCTGTGAAGGTTTAATGCAGCTACAACACTCTTACTGGTACCGACCTTCAGTCTCCATTTTTTGGAATGTGAATTATGGGCCATTAAGTCGTATGATAGTGTTCCCCCTGACTGATCAAGCTCTTTTGATTGACAAGCCAGAGCGATATCGTCTGCATAGCAGAATTCCTTGAAGATGTCTTTGGAAAGTCAGAAACATAAAGGGTGAAAAGGAAAGGTGCGAGAACTGAG
The DNA here is from genome assembly GCF_023864345.2 of Schistocerca serialis cubense. Lineage (NCBI taxonomy): Eukaryota > Metazoa > Arthropoda > Insecta > Orthoptera > Acrididae > Schistocerca > Schistocerca serialis. Next base: position 166,877,984 of record NC_064640.1, read on the forward strand.
CGCTGTGGCAGACAATTATTTAGTTTCCTGATTGAGCTTCTATTTTCACACAAGTAAACCTGAAATTATCAATTACTTATCATGATGCTAATGGTTCAAATGGCTCTGAGCACTATGGGACTCAACTGCTGTGGTCATAAGTCCCCTAGAACTTAGAACTACTTAAACCTAACTAACCTAAGGACAGCACACAACACCCAGCCATCACGAGGCAGAGAAAATCCCTGACCCCGCCGGGAATCGAACCCGGGAACCCGGGCGTGGGAAGCGAGAACGCTACCGCACGACCACGAGATGCGGGCTATCATGATGCTAATAAGAGATGCTGTTGTTTGGTATGTAATTATTTTCAGTAATTTGTAAATCATCCCTTCCCTTCACACGGTGTCATATGCTACCGTAAGGTCGATAAAGGCCACAGATGTTAATAGTTTCTCCTGGAAATAGGCCTCTATGAAAGTTGTCAGAGCTAGTGACTGGACGTTGCAGCTTCGATGAGGCATAAATCCCACTTTTTCTATTGCAATATGTTCTAAAACACATCTACTAATTCTATTATAAATAAGTACCACCAAGAGCTTATATGTGCAGCTAAGCAGGGAAATTAACCGGAAGTTTTGGGGGAGATCCGCTGATTATTAGGTTTTAAGATTGTTATAATTCTTAAATTTTTCAGTTCGTTGAGAAGTGTTTCTATCTTAAAATAATTGGGAAGAAGCGGGTCAGCCAGTGTTTAGCATTTTCCCCAAAATGGGATAAAAATTCTGGATATATATTATCAGACCCCCAGATCCTTATTACTTTTAAGCTCTGCTAAACCTACCTCTATTTCATCTAGGGTAAATGGGAAGAGAATTGTGAATCGCCTGGAGACTGACAATGAACTTTTAAATTTGTTAGCTGTTTTGATCCTGGAGGTATGCTATTTATTCCTAAACGATCTGGACGTCTGTACTATATGGTTCGCAATATAATTGGCTGAAATACCAGGCTTCTGATGAGATTTATTAAAGGATACACCTAATTTACGGAGGAAGGACCAAGTCTTCCTACATGAACGTTTGAAATTCAAGTTTCCTACCATCTCCGACCAGTACACTACCCTTGTATTATCAAGATAATGAAGAAATTCATACGCAATGTCACTGTCTCAACGTCTGTTAAATTGTTCTTATAACAGTTCTTATCTCTCAACCCTCCCTTTGATGTATTCTCTCCTATATCCGAGAGTAATATGTTTCTTAGCAGATGCAAGAACAGCTCCAACAAAACGGCTGTGGCTCTGGGTTTCTGGCGGAATGAAACAAATATGAAACTTCCTGGCAGATTAAAACTGTGTGCCCGACTGAGACTCGAACTCGGGACCTTTGCTTTTCGCGGGCAAGTGCTCTACCATCTGAGCTACCGAAGCACGACTCACGGCCGGCACTCACAGCTTTACTTCTGCCAGTATCTCGTCTCCTACCTTCCAAACTTTACAGAAGCTCTCCTGCGAACCTCGCAGAACTAGCACTCCTGAAAGAAAGGATATAGCGGAGACATGGCTTAGCCACAGCCTGGGGGATGTTTCCAGAATGAGATTTTCACTCTGCAGCGGAGTGTGCGCTGATATGAAACTTCCTGGCAGATTAAAACTGTGTGCCCGACCGAGACTCGAACTCGGGACCTTTGCCTTTCGCGGGCAAGTGCTCTACCATATCAGCGCACACTCCGCTGCAGAGTGAAAATCTCATTCTGAAACAAATATATTTTCCAGGTGGTCCGAAAAACCCTGCCATTTTGCCTTTCTATAATTCCATCTAGGTCGTGGCGATGACTTAACCAATGCGATGGATAAGCCAATACTGAAAATAAAAGGTCTGTGTTGTTTATGTGAGAAATCTGACAAGACTTTGGTTGATGTAGGAATTGGTTGATCTTTACTGTCACAAGAGACAAAGTAGCCACGCAGCTGATCTAAATGCATCCGTATCCTTGGTGTCAAAAACTAGGTAAAAGTTGTTATTTTCAGCCCCGTCAACCACTGCATTATCGCTGTCGTTGTTCAGTGCATACTTCCACTGTTCGTGGTGGCTGTTAAACTCACATGCATATATTGATAGATGGAAAGTAATTGGTAGATCATTTGGCGGTCACTCTACATTAGGTTATTTGTAGATTTTATGGGTAGTGCATTCTTCAAGCTTTATTGAAACATTATGAATTTCATCAGCTGCATTTGCTGAAAATAAGTGTGCATTATCAGTTTTAGGTCTAACGTAAGTAGCAACACCACAAACGTTGTGTCGGCCGGGGTGGCCGAGCGGTTCTAGGCGCTACAGTCTGGAACCGTCCGACCGCTACGGTCGCAGGTTCGAATCCTGCCTCGGGCATGGATGTGTGTGATGTCTTTAGGTTAGTTAGGTTTAAGTAGTTCTAAGTTCTAGGGGACTGATGACCTTAGAAGTGAAGTCCCATAGTGCTCAGAGCCATTTGAACCAAACGGTCTGGTAAGTTGCGCTAATAAGCTCATAGCATTTTTTCCTCCCTCTTTTGTGAAGATCTTCTTCGTTTGATGTGTGGATCAGTATTATTACTTAAAAGAAATTTCGACAAGCAATCACTTTTAGCTCAACTAATTCCTTCCATATTTAATTGGCAGACAAGGACTGAATGTCCCAGTTTTTTTATTCATTTGGTTCTGAGAAGAAACCTTTGCTAGTGTTTGGTTGCCTAAGTTAATCTGCATGTCTGTGGCCAGGAATTCAATAAAGTAGTAGGTGAGTTTTGTTATTTGGGCAGCAAAATAACTGATGATGGCCAAAGTAGAGAGGATATAAAAAGTACTCTGGCAACGGCAAGAAAAGCGTTTCTGAAGAAGAGAAATTTGATAACGCCGAATATAGATTTGAGTGTTAGGAAGTGGATGTGAAACATGGACGATAAACATCTTAAACAAGAAAAGTGTGGTGTCACCGCCAGACACCACACTTGCTAGGTGGTAGCTTAAATCGGCCGCGGTCCACTAGTACATGTCGGACCCGCGTGTCGCCACTGTGTGATCGCAGACCGAGCGCCACCACATGGCAGGTCTCGAGATACGGAATAGCACTCGCCCCAGTTGTACGACGACTTTGCTAGCGACTACACTGACGAAGCCTTTCTCTCATTTGCCGAGAGACAGTTAGAATAGCCTTCAGCTAAGTCCATGGCTACGACATAGCAAGGCGCCATTAGCCTTACATAGTTTGATAGTTATCGTATGAAATGTCTCATCAAGAACGTTGTAAACCAATGACGGATTAAAAGTTAAGTATTCCCAAAGCAACGTACTTTTCTTTATAGCAATTCATTGAGCGTCCTGTTTCAGACTTCAAGATATTCTGCGTGAGCTTATAGCGTGCCTATCGGCCCCCTCAAAATAACACTGTGTCGGCACTTCTGTCGACACATCAAAAAGAGTAGAAACTTTTGAACTGTGGTGCTACAGAAAGATTCTGAAGATTAGATGGATAGGTCATGTAACTATCAGGACGTACTGAACAGAACTGGGGATAAAATAAATTTGTGACACAACCTAACTAGAAGAAGGGATCAGTTGGTGGGACACATTCTGAGACATCAAGCGATCGCCAACTTAGTACTGGAGTGAAGTGTGTGCGGTTAAAACGGTAGACCAGGAGATGAATACAGCAAGCAGATTCAGAAGGATGTAGGTTGCTGTTTTTATTCGGAGAGGAAGAGGCTTGCACACGATATAGTAGCGTGAACAGCTGCATCAAACCATTCTTCGGACTGGGGAAAAAAATAGGAAGCTCTACCCGTGAATGTGTACACCTCAATAACATAAAAAATTTAACTTCTTTTGATTACACGACTGATGCGACACAGAAAGTCTGGTACGTCATACAATTATTGGGCAGTACTAATGCGGTTGGATATAGGTTAGAACGAGTACAGAGGTTCAGTTGTGGTTGAAACATTAATTTCCTTACAAGAACGTAAGGAAACTTCTGGTTGTATGCGAAAGAGATTTCTTAGAGCAATCTGGTACTACCTATACTGGAGGGCTGCTCAAGTTTGTGGGATCCATATTAGACTGGTCTAAAACCTGACAGAATGCATATCGAGGAAAGAACAAAGTGAATGATCATAGGTTACAGTGAGCGCACCGTCTAGGTCACTTGAGATATTTTATTAGGTTAATAGGTTTCGATCTTTAATATGAAACATACTCAGAACCATTCATCTAATAAAAGCTGAAAAGGGGAGTATGTTAGTACAAAACTTATCTTACTGTGACACAAAAATAAAGCATCATGAAGTATTTCATATGTAATTGCTGTGAATCGCAGCAAGTCATCGAGGTGCTGATTTAGTTAGAACTATGGATATTGTGCAAATACAGCTATAACAAAAATTGAGCACATATTGTCAAGTGACTGACAAGAGACTCCAGGGCTCTCACATTCTAGAAGCCACATGCATAACAAGTTAAAATTTGTGATGTAAAAGCCGAAGCAAAAAAAGTATAAATACTTCATATGTGAGAAATATGTAATAAATATGGGTCGTTATTCGAGCATGGTACGGGTGTGTGTTTATGCACGCTGTAGTCAGCCTGTCTCGCTAAGCACCATCAGGTCAACACCCATTCGTATGACAAACAGTCTCTTTCCATTACTACGGAATCAAGGAGACGTTATGCATTCTAGATACGGCAAAGAACATCAATGTATGTGTTGTAACAGGCATTCCGAGAAAATTTGTACTGCTCATTCAAAATCTTGTCTGGTTCTTTCTCTTCAGCACAATCGCGACCTGCGGACACCAGCGCCCATAAAAATCAGTACATGAGTACTATGCACGATTCCCAATCCGCTGCAAATTATGCCCTCTTGAGACTACTTTCATTTGATCTTCCGTAAATCTGTACAATTTTACTTCTTGTCTAACTCATACATATCTTGCAACTGTAACATTTTATGTGTTTGTGCTTTTAATTTTTATTTTGCGAAGGGTTTCACATTAAAATTTTACCTTAATATGCGTGTGGCTTTTAGCATATGAGTGAAATGTCGTGTTTTCGACCTTGTGACAATATGTGTATAACTCTCCTAAGACCTCCGCCGCGCGGGTTTAGCCGAGCGGTCTAGGGCGCTGCAGTCATGGACTGTGCGGCTGATCCCGGCGGAGGTTCGAGTCCTCCCTCGGCCATGGATGTGTGTGTTAGTCCTTAGGATAATTTAGGTTAAGTAGTGTGTAAGCTTAGGGACTGACGACCTTAGCAGTTAAGACCCATAAGATTTCACACACATTTTGAACAAGATCTCCATTTTTACGACTTCCGTAGTTTGAACTGAATCAGCGCTCCCCTGACTAGCTGCGATTCACAGAAAATAAGTATGAAATATTGGACGACTGCGGCATTTCTTCTAATCAGGCAATTTTTATTTAATCTTCTTTTCTTTTCACAACCGGTTTCCCCTTATGAAGCCATTTTTTAGTGACTATCTGAATAGAAAAGTGCACTATGTTGATCAGGATAATTATAAATCAATGAATTATGCCTTTCCATTTCCCGCCTTATGGGCACAAACAAAATGTTAAAACTGTCGAAACATCAAATACAGTTGCATTTTGTAAACCAGTACGAATGGAGAGAGAGGGAGTCAAGACGCTACCAATCTAGACATTTGGCAAATTTAAAGATTGCCCTTTTTCCGTTAATTTATCTTCACACTACTGTCTTCGTATCAGTAACACAATGAATCTTCCATACAGATAATCACCGGAAAATAGCTCTATAAACCGAAATCAGTTGTGAAAAGGCAGAAATATTAAGTAAATAACAATCTAAGTAGGAAAATGTCGAGTTGATTCAATAAATATTTGGTAATGGTACTCTTCACGAAGAAGACGTATGCACATTATCACATTAAGACCAGCATTGCCCTAAAGTACCCTCATTTTCTTTTATTACATGACTGAATTTGTGTATAACTTGTATTACAGGTCGAAACCAGTTAGCCTAATAACACTTATCAAGTGATCTAGTCAGCATACTTTTTCATTGTAGTTATAATGGTTACAGTACGCTGAAACATACCGTCAATTATGAGAATATATATTGTTTTTTACCCTCTGGAGAAGGCTGCAGGATTGCTGACAATCGAGCAATCTCATTCTAAGAAGGACTCATAATGATTTTCGCAGGTAAAATGAGAAATTTCAAAGCACCTGGTTCCGCCGCCTTATCTATGAATATACAGGTTGTTTTAAAATGAATATACGGGTTTAAGGCTTTGTAGCACATATTACATTCACCTTACTATTATAAATAATACAACAAATGAAAGAGAAACAAAAGAAATTTTTCTTACAATTATTCAGTGTGAACACATCGAGTCGATAGGCGAGTTGTTCCGAAACCTTGATCAATGTGTCAGGAGTTGTTGTTGTTGTTGTTGTTGTCTTCAGTCCTGAGACTGGTTTGATGCAGCTCTCCATGCTACTCTATCCTGCTTCTTCATCTCCCAGTACTTACTGCAACCTACATCCTTCTGAATCTGCTTAGTGTATTCATCTCTTGGCCTCCCTCTACGATTTTTACCCTCCACGCTGCCCTTCAATGCTAAATTTGTGATCCTTTGATGCCTCAGAACATGCCCTACCAACCGGTCCCTTCCTCTTGTCAAGTTGTGCCACAAACTCCTCTTCTCCCCAATTCTATTCAATACCTCCTCATTAGTTATGTGATCTACCCATCTATTCTTCAGCATTATTCTGTAGCACCACATTTCGAAAGCTTCTATTCTCTTCTTGTCCAAACTATTTATCGTCCATGTTTCACTTCCATACATGGCTACACTCCATACAAATACTTTCAGAAACGACTTCCTGACACTTAAATCAATACTCGATGTTAACAAATTTCTCTTCTTCAGAAACGCTTTCCTTGCCATTGCCAGTCTACGTTTGATATCCTCTCTACTTCGACCATCATCAGTTATTTTGCTCCCCAAATAGCAAAACTCCTTTACTACTTTAAGTGTCTCATTTCCTAATCTAATTCCCTCAGCATCATCCGACGTAATTCGACTACATTCCGTTATCCTCATTTTCCTTTTGTTGATGTTCACCTTATATCCTCCTTTGAAGACACTGTCCATTCCGTTCAACTGCTCTTCCAAGTCCTTTACTGTTGCAATAACACTGTTTCTAAAGTCGGATAGATCAGCTGCCATCGGAGGCACATGCACATGATCGCGTCAGATCGTGTGTGAACGTGGGGGTCATGCATAAAATGCTGTGTCAACCGGCCCCTTGCGCCCAACCCACCGGTCAGATACAACGTCGTTCAACCAGTCGCGTACTGCGTTATGCCACTGAGGCGGCGCACCATCTTGTTGCCAAATAAAGATGTGTTGTTCAGCTTCTCCCCATTGAGGCACGGGTCATAGCTGTAGTAAACTTGCCGGCCGGTGTGGCCGAGCGGCTCTAGGCGCTACAGTCTGGAACCGCGCGACCACTACGGTCGCAGGTTCGAATCCTGCCTCGGGCATGGGTGTGTGTGATGTCCTTAGGTTAGTTAGGTTTAAGTAGTACTAAGTTCTAGGGGACTGATGACCTCGGAAGTTAAGTCCCATAGTGCTCAGAGCCAGTTGAACCATTTTGTAGTAAACTTTCTCGCGGGGACATTTCTTGGGGCTAAGCGTGAAAGACTCGCACTCGTTCATTACGTTTTTCAGCCACTCTTTGTCATTCCATACTCTTCCCATTGCGCACAGGTATACAAACAAAACTGTACGAGTTGCTCTTTCATTTGGTGTATTATTTACATTTGTAAGTTGAACGTAATAAGTGCTACAATGTCTTAAAACCGGTATGTTCATTTTGAAACACGCTGTATTTCAGTTTATTACTTAACATTATGAAACGTCCCCTTAGAACAATTATACATGACTGTGTTTAAACTGACACACAATATTTTTAGCGCAACGCGATCTGACTTTCAAAAATCCCTACAAAAGAATGGCCCTGACTAACGTTAACCTATACGTTTCACAAATCACTTACCTCACAAAAATCTTGGTTACTCGAACTACTGCAATACAGCGAGCGCCACTACTGCCAGCTAAATAAAAGATTCAAACTACGGAAGGCACTAACTACTGATAGGCATAGTTAGCAAAATGAAAGATTTTAATAGAGAACAAACAATGTATTTACCTTAATAGTGTTGAAAAATCATAATATACATAGCAGTTCATGACATTCAGTCTTACAAATTTCAAAACACCGGCATTTCTCTCCCCACATCCACCACTGCTGACGGCTCACCTCCAACTGCGCAACGCTACGCGCTGTTCACATCCAGCTGCCCAACACTACAATGGCAGACAACAATGCAAACTAGCCACAGACTGCACACAGCACAGCCAGTGATTTTCGTACAGAGCGCTACGTAACGTTGCCAATAAGAAAACATAAACAGCCTACTTACATAGCCCCCATGCTACCCACAAAAAATTTTACAAATTGTTTTGGGCAGTGGCCAATAATGATTTGATAAAATTTTTCATAATTGCAATAACAAAGATATCAAATGCACACACTTATTTATACAATGTTGGTCAAAAGATAAAATTTTCTCACAGTCCATAAAGACAGTCCTGATCATTCATCACAGTAAAACTGCAGTGTTTTTATCAAAGTCTGAGCAGTAAAAGAAAATGCACACAGAAGTAGTGGATTTCCATGCAGTCTTGAAGAAGTAGTGTTGTCCTTCCAACGGAAAGACAGTGCTGACTCTCGACATGCAGACAGGTAATGAGCCGCAACAGAGCAAACCCACAGCAGAGTCATTCGAAGTTTTGAAGAATATTGGTAGGTAGGTCATCACAGAGCAGACCCACTGTAGTCCTGGTAGAGATTACGGTATTGGTGGGCCACGAGAGGTGCAGACCCACTGTAGTCCTGGTAGAGATTGTGGTATTGGTGGCCCACCAGAGGTGCAGAGCCACTGCAGTCCGTGTAGAAATAATGGTACTAGTGAGTCAGCAAAGGTGTAGACCCACTGTAGTCCTTGTAGAAATAATGGTATTGGTGGGTTATCAAAGATGCAGACCCACTGTAGTCCTTGTAGAGATGGCCAGCAGCCATCTGTTGTGATTGTGCAGGTGCACAATCACCATTGAAGACTCTTGCGGATAATATAGCAAGTCCATAACCACCACTTGTACACTCACAAAGTTTTTTTTAATTGTCCTTAGAACCAGCAATGCTGTTAACCAGTCCCTCGCTGAATTATTAATACACGTGCAAACACTATGAGTCCCTACTTCTCACATAGTGTACATATACTATGACCAACAGAAACGTGTGCAGTGAAATGTAACTTACAAGTTACTTAATTAGATGAACTGGTGCCAATTACAATTTTATAATATAAGAATACAATAACAAAGGTACAAAATACATCATTAAAGAACATAACAATACAGATAACATTTGTAGTAGTATAGGCTTTACAAAAGAATAGAAATAAACATGCAGATCAGTGTTACAAAAATTATGACATAAGTAAATATATAAAATAATATGTATATACATAAAAGATCAGAATAACTTTCGAAACATCAACTTCACACATGAGCATTAAAACAAAACAGAATAAATAATGTCTAAACATCTTTACAAGGTGAATAACATATTATCAGAAAAATTCTACAACATAAATCTTATTAGGTAAACAGATTAAGACAGGAAAAACACAAATTCACATAGTGTAATAACACAAGCAAAGGACAGGGTTTGTTTTACTGCAGTATTTTGCAAACAAAACTTTCTTGCTTCTCGGAGATCTCCCTTCGTTCGTCATTATTTCCCAAACGTGCTATCTATCCCTGCTTTCTGTACTTTTTTCGTATAACTTCTCAATGAATTTCTTTCAATTCATCGCAACTCATTCTCTTATATGGTCTACCCCATCTTAAGCTAACTTAAATCTACTGAGCTCAGATGCTAAACTAAGGTACGAGGCAATGCAGCAACACAAAACGATTAACACAAACAGCAATGACAAAAAATGCAGATTTGCAAAGCAAGCAGCATTATAGAAATTAACAAAGCAATTGCAATATTACAACTAATATAAGGCAATGTGCAGCAAACAAGAAAAATAAATCAGTAGTAAAACTGGCTTAACGGAGTAATACAAAGTGAAATTCAGTAGCACTATGCCTGGCAAACAGCAGCAGCAAATGCAATAACTTATATCTAAACATGACATAGCTCAAGCGGAAAAAATATTACAGTAAAAATGGCCATGTTGAATACCTATGTCACATCTGAACACTAGGGTGATGCATCACCTTAACTTACACTACGAAATAAGTTACCCAGTCATTGACAAAAATTATGTACGCAATTCCTGTAAAGGGAAATGTCTTTTTGTGCTCCCTCATTTTTTTGGAATAGATTATAAAGTTATTATTGACTGGATCCGTAGGCATAAAATAACTATATTAGTACATCTATTAAATTTTATTTTAACCAATGCTACAGTGCTAGAAACTAGATATTAAAGAAAATGAGTAAATAAATACATAAATCAAGCCATATGGCATTTCTCTCAACTAGCAAGACAATAGCCGTGAAATGTTTCTCATCGTTTCATTAGGCATTTTAGTAAATATCATAAATTAAGAGCTCCACAGTATAATCATATGTTTTCAAGTTTGAGCGTGTCGTATTTGCGATGCTTTCTACAAAGGAATTTCAATAGCGAGGATAATGGCCTCCTTTTTTTTTTCTCCACCTGTGCCTCTGAAAGGCACACACTAATGGCTTTTTTTCCAGGCGACTGTCGCGCAGCTGGGTGCCCACGACGCATTACGTGCAGGTGGTCACTTAACTTTCTTACCGAAATATTTACGACACCAGTTTGCACTACAGTGACAGTCACATATAAAAAATTTCACAGGTCGAGAATTTGCGTTACAAATGTGTAGAAACAAAATCCTGTAAGTATAACAGTGTCCAAAAAATTTTCGCCAGCATAGTGATACATTCACGGATATACACACATTTCATAACTCTTAAAGTACGATTCTCGGTTTCCAACATCCTTTTCCACAAATCAGAGTCCCTAACCACTACTCATTATTCCTTACCTTATTACACATATATATATTTGTCGACACTTCTTCAATATTTCACCATAATAGATACGTAGCATAATCAGATTTCTCATACAGCATCAGCTTATTGATCATAAACATACCTTAACAGCATAATACATATCGTCATCATAATAATAACATCATGAAACCTCAGTCAAATCTTAGAAACGTTGTAGCTTTCTGCAATAATGTCAAAAACTAAACAAAAATTCTCTGCTCATTTCAATAGTGTCATCTACCTCAAACGTACTTTAAAAATCATAATCCCATACCAAATACATCATTCAAAGCTCTCATAGTATCACATGGTTCCAAAAAAATATGAACGGTTCACAAAGTACAAACGAAATACAATTTCGTAAGTGTGAAGTTATCCAACTGTGTAATTGCTAAACATCTGTCACTGACGTAGTAAAAAAAAGTTTGTTTCTCTGTTAAATAATCAGATAGCTGTGTATTTTATGTGTTAGAGAAATATGGTACTTATGTGTAAAGTTGTATAAGCAAATACCATATTACCTAGGGCTCCTTGTTCTTGCCAAACACATGGTACACAAAGTAAGCGTGTACCCCCCTGAGGATTAATGTAATTGTACCCTCAGGTGTTACAGATTACAGCAATGGAATGAAATGTATCACGGAAAACCTTTGTATCATTGTACTTCAAATATCTTTAAAAATAAATGTTTTAAGTACAAAATTAATCACTCAAATACGTTTACTGTAGCGCTAAACTGTGCGTCTTGTTGTAAGATAATCTCTGTGGAAGTGTCATAGTTATCGTCCTCCGAAAGCTAAGTTCTGCAGAATTCAATGTACTTACCTCACGATAAACAAAATTGAAATGCTTTGCATATAGATATTTTAGTTATTATGCTTATTGCCGTGGTGAAGAAAGTACTGTGCTGTAACGTATTGTTGTGCTACGGAAAAGGCTGTCTCATTGTAGCTATACCACAAAAGTTACTTCTAAAACATGTTTTACTTTCCAGAATAATACGGAAAAACAGTGCAGATATAAAACAGATACACCGCAAAAGCAACATTGTAAATTGTCACTCATTAGTAGCGTCGTGATAAAATCGTGTAGCTGTCACATAAACTAACCACTGTGTCATCTGGTGTCTCACAGAAAGTACTTTAAATCCAGAATGTATTTTCAAGTGAACCAATATGTTGCATTAAAATCTCATTAGCAGTATATGTTCTAATTTGTGAGCCTTATAGTCGTTACATAATCGTGCAACTAACAAGCAAGAATGTATACACACAATAACACTGTGTCGTCTGTTCACTATAACAATGCATTTGTAATTACTGTTTAAATAAGTTCTCTTGGTTCTTGATTGGATATTTAACTTCATACATTGTTGCATGGTAACAGTTTCTAAGTCTGACAGTGCATACTAGAAATGTGAAGTGAAAAGTTTTATGGCAAAGACAAAGTTAAAAAGCAGATTATCTTTCAATAAACGGTTTTACATGTGCAATGTGGTGTAAACCTTTACTCTTCCTAGTACGCAGAGTTTCAATTTCAACGCAGTTATCATGTGGTATAAGTCGGTAAGGAATGCTAAAAATTTTCTTAAGGTTAGCGTCTACGTTATTTTTCTCGGAGCCAACCAGCGAGCGTGTCTGCCTGCGGTGCGAGTCATTGTCTGTCTCTTTGTTGCCGCGCGTCGTTACTGGGATTTGGAGGTCTAACTTCTACGAATTCACCTTGTCGAGAGTGCCCTGCTCTGTTTGAATCTCGCCAGTTCTGATGCAATTCAAGTCTGTCGTTATGATTATATCGTCTGTCATCATGTCGGTAGTTCCTGTAGTTTCTTTCTTGTCGGTTAAGTGGTGGAGAATTTCTCCCTGAATTATCACTGCACGGTGGACCGTTGCGTCTGAAGTTATTCTGTCTCCCGTGATAATAATAGTTCTGGTTTCCATATTGTCTGTTTCTATGATTGTCTCTGTTATATTCATTACTACGGAAACGCGATCTTTCTTTGTAACTATTACTCTGCCAGTGGTTGTCATACGGGTGGTGTCTGTTTTGGTCACGATTTGTGTTGTGAGAATAGCCTTGTTGTGTCCAGTTATTATTTCTTTCATCGCGGAATTGCGACGGTTGTGACCTGTAATTGTTGTGTTTCTGTTTCCGCGTTCCGCGATTGTCAGTGTCGATTTCCAGTTCTTGTAACAGTCCCTGAAAAGCTTTAATGTCGTCTCTGCAACGTCCTGCTAAAATAATATGTCGTAAATGTTCAGGTAGTTTGATTAAGCAAATGCGGATGGGTTCTGAAGGGCTGTATGGGTTTGACAGGTACTGATTCTTGTGCAACATGTCTTCAAAATATTTCACAAGACTGGAAAATTCAGATTGTTCGAAATGTTTCATCATTATGATGCTATGTTTTACTCGGTCTTGTGTAGCTTGAGACCAATATGCTGAGAGGAAGGCATGATAAAATTCTCCTTCACTGTGGCAATCGTGAATGACCGATCGCATTCTTACAGCTGGTTCATTCTCTAAATAGCCACACATAAATTCTAATCTGTGCTCCAATGACCAGTTGGGAGGAAAACAATGAGAGAATTGATGGAGCCACGCTTGTGGATGAATGTCGTTGCCAGAATTCTTAAATGTTTTGAATTTGCGTGTAGTAATGAACAGCTTATAGTCAAAATCATCGTGTCGGCGAGTCGTATGTCGGTCATTGATACGTTGTTTCGGCGGTTCCATTTCAAAATTCGGTGCACCTTGCCAATTTCTTTCATAATTTCCGAAGTGTCCTGTGTTATTATTTTGTGGTTGTTCCGTATTTCTATGTCCCTCTTCTCGTATTGGAGCGCGAGTGTCCTCTGAAATATGTAATTTTTGTATTACTTGTGCTAACTGATCTTGTACATCCCGGATTTCTCTTTTGTACTGTGTATTGATTTGATTTTGATTTTGTTTGAATTTTCTAATTTGTTCATACTCTTCAGTGTCAGTGAAAACTACAGGTCTTGTGTCATTCAGATCATCATCTACCATTGGAGATAAGTTAGTGAACTGATCTGAAAGTTCGGCTACTTTATCCGATAGCGAAATTATTTCCTCTGTGTGTTTTTCTGAACCAAGTTTCAGAGTGTCCATTTGTGTTGAAATCGTATCTACTGTGTCCTTTAAGTTTTCCTGAGTTTTTGCAAGTTACGTAACCGAATCGGTAGATGCAAGTGAGTCAATTTTAGCTTGCAAGGTGTCGTGATTTTCATGAACAACAGTTTGCAGTTCTTTTATGGCTGCTTCTTGATTCTGTAATGCATTTTCATGACGCGAAAAAATAGGTTGGAAATGCTCACAAATTTGTGTTTTTAATTCATTACAGACTTTTTGACATTTCGATTCAATGTTATGTAACTCAGTAGTTAAATCTTCACGTGTTTGTTCAAGTGTGGTGTCTAACTTTCGAATATTTTCTTCCATCGTGTCTAACTTTTGAAGATTTTGTTCCATTGTGTCTAACTTTTGAAGATTTTGTTTCATTGTGTCTAATTGTTGCTGTGTTTGTCTCTGATCTTGTTTCATTTGTTGCATTAATTGCAATAATAATGTATTTGTATCTGGAATCTGTTCCTCTTTGCTTTTCGGCAGTGATTTTGCACCGGCAACATTCACATTTTGACAAGCGAAAAATGTGTCTTGACTCATTTGAGAAAACGGCGAGAACCCAAAACCCGAGTCTACAGTATCTGCAATATTGTGTTCTGTCATTCCCGATTCCTGAGGCGAGCTGTTGCCGACCGTTCGATCGATAATGCTTCCCTGTTCACTACCTGTTTCACTGTCTACACCATTATTTGACGCCCGCTCCATTTCCCTATGCACAGTTATCAAATCACTAGTTTGAACATTAGTTAATTCATTACATGGTGGCGCTAACACACTGCTTTCGTCTTCACTGTCACTTCTCAGTTTACTTTGGAGCCTAGTATTACGTTTTTCACACGCCATTATTGTCACAATATTTCACACGACAACACAGAAAAGCACAATTTGAAGAGCAAAATAAGAAAACACATTCACATAGCACTGAAAATAATATCTAGTTAATTGCAAGCGCGGCTGCGAAATACTTGGTGCAAATCTAAATGAATGCCACAACAACAATGAAAGACTGCAACTACAAAGGAGATTGTCTCTACAATTACGCGCTAGCAATAAACAATAGCAACACTAATTATACAAACTACAAGAAAAAATCAGAAGATTCCAGTGAGGTATCCTTGGCTAAGGGTCGACATATGAAACGTCCCCTTAGAAAAAATTTCTGAATTACTGTGCTGAGAAACCTCTTACATTATTTGCTTTTCAAACAGCTGAGCAAAACTGAACGTACTCAAACATGCATTAGAGTGACACACAATATTTTTTGCGCAACGCAATTTGACTTTCAAAAATCCCTACAAAAGAATGGCCCTGACTAACATTAACCTATACCTTTCACATATCACTTACCTCACAAAAATCTTGGTTACTCGAACTACTGCAATAAAGCGAGCACCACTACTGCCAGTTAAATAAAAGATTCAGACTACGGAAGGCACTAACTACTGATAGGCATAGTTAGCGAAATGAAAGATTTTAATAGAGAACAAACAATGTATTTACCTTAATAGTGTTGAAAGATCATAATATGGTTCAAATGGCTCTGAGCACTATGGGACTCAACTGCTGAGGTCATTAGTCCCCTAGAACTTAGAACTAGTTAAACCTAACTAACCTAAGGACATCACAAACATCCATGCCCAAGGCAGGATTCGAACCTGCGACCGGAGCGGTCTTGCGGTTCCAGACTGCAGCGCCTTTAACCGCACGGAGATCATAATATACATAGCAGTTCATGACATCCAGTCTTACAAATTTCAAAACTCCGGCATTTCTCTCCCCACATCCACCACTGCTGGCGGCTACGCGCTGTTCACATCCAGCTGCCCAACACTACAATGGCAGACAACAATGCAAACTAGCCACAGACTGCATACAGCACAGCCAGTAATTTTCATACAGAGCGCTACGTAACGTTGCCAATAAGAAAACGTAAACAGGCTACTTACAATTAGACAAATAACAATTCTCATAGAGACATTCAAGGAGTAATATCTGCAACACCGCATCTTTCAGTGTCACGGAAGAAACCATAATACAGAGAAAATTAACGGTCCTCTACTAGATAGGGTACAGAGATTTTCACATAACAGTCGTGAAGATAGACTCCGAGATGCTAATCTGTCGTTCCGTTATACAACTCTATCGAATTACGTCGTTAAAAACTGTCGTCAAGCAGTGAGTGGTAACAATCCAACAGGAAAGCCTTGTTTCTGATTGAGAACGAGACGGAACTTTCTTTCTCTCTACATGGATTGTAGATGAAAAGATAAAACTGAGTATAGGACAAGGACCCGAACCCGGATCCCTGACTTTCGGAAACTGCGACCTACCAACCGCACTGTGTGATCACACTTCGCGGACTGAGTTTTCTATCAGATATGAGACTGTGTAATATTTGCTCTACCCACAATCTCTCTGAGATGACTGACTCACGGCGACGTGGGGGAGCCGCTGTAGAGTTTGGACCGAAACAGGAGGAGTCTGTAACAAGCTTAACTTTTGAGCCGATTCTTAAGTCCAGGTTTTCATTCAAAGAGGTCGAAAATTAGATTTTTATTGCATTTTTTGAAAGGTACGTGTGTCTAGAATGTTAGGACGAAAAGGTTTTTTAATCTGTGCGTTACAAAAGTTTCTACAGCCCATTGTTCGAAGCAGTGTCCGGTCCCTGCGAGACCCCCGGCTCGGGTGGAAATCTCGTCGTGCCGCGACGTGAGCTCAGAAAATGATTTATTTTGCAGTTTGCATGCACAACATATTCACCGGAAAAGCTGACGAACAACGTGTGCAGTCTACTAAACGCAGCATATCCAGCTCAGCCAGATTGGCTTTTCTCGCCAAGAGGAACGAGGAAATTCCTCTCCAGGAACAATTCCAGTTATAGGAAGAGTTGATGTATGGTCCTGGAATTGTAGACCAAATGTAAGTAACGAAAACACTTTTCTTTGGTTGAATTTTGGTCAAAACTGATCAAAACATAATGTTTGGTCCACCATATAGGATTAGCCATTTTGAATTTTGAAAATCTAACTTCAGATTTGCATTCGGCGACATAAAAATATATAATAACATGTAGTTGTTATGCAAACTGAACTAATAACACATATAAAAGTTTTCCCTAAACTTTAAACAGGTTTTTCGCGAGAAATGATTTTTCAAAATTACGTGAGGCATAAAATAAAAACAGTTGAACCTATCAACTTCTACTTTTGACCCCCGAAAAGTATACACTTCTCTTGGGAGCTTATACCTATAGTATATGAAATCTGTTTGTATTAACTATTTTTTGTAAAGCCATAAAGAATTGATGTAGATATCAAGATACGTTATCTGTCCTCAAACAAGTGCAGTACAATAACAAGTGCAGTACAACCTGTTATATACCTAAGTTGTTCTCGCTGTGACACTGTTTCTGTTGTGTAAAATGGCCAAACACAATCATCAGTTGTTTGAAGATAAGGACACGCAATCGACTTTCAAGGTTTGAAGAGAGTTTGCTCCTAAGCAGCATATATGTAGTATTATTTGTAGCTGTTACTAATTTGTTGCTCCTGAACCACCCCTGCATCTGAAAGAGCCCGTGGTTTGCTTTTTCTTGAAAGCTTTCATCTGGAATCCCCAGCTCCTTTCGCTTTATCAGTCCTATCCAATATTTCCAGCAGCGGCTCAGTTGTCAGGTCCCAGAATATATATATATATATATATATATATATATATATATATATATATATATATATATATATATAGGCCATATCCAGCTGAAGCTACTCATCGATTTTTAAATCCCCTAGAGCTTCTGAAATATGGGGATGTATATTGTCAGATTTCACCTACTGTTTCAGGTAGTCTCAAACCTTTTTTTTCTTTTTTTTCTTGTAGATTTACGTTTGCTCAACTCCGGGGACAGCAGAGGTGCTATAGGGTGACTTAATGTTTATCGAAACAGTAATGTTTATTTGTAGATTAAATTTAACGTTATTTGACTGTGGTTAGGTATAACTTCCCACAAATTTAATGTAGTATCGACTAGTGTTATCCAGTTTTGATTTCAGGTAACTCCTGAAGGGCTGCACTGCACGCAGTCTGCGTTCTTCAAACTCGCAGGCCTTTGATCAAACCATAATTACGGGAACCATTTTGTTATTTTGAAAATCTAAAATAAAGCTCAAAGTATGATCAATCTTTTCATTCCCCGAAAAAAAATATTTCGCCTTTTTTTTCAGCAGAATTCCTGCGAAAGACAGGGATCCGAATTCGATTCTCGGTCTGTCACTCAGTTTCAGCTTATCACATGCAATCATGGGTCATACTTTTCTGTTTAAGAGGGTTTTTCCTTCTACTTTGAAATAACAAAACTGTCTCTTGGGACGTTTGTTCGCTAGCTTTAAGAGCAGCCGTAAGCTCAAATTAACGTCAGCTCACCGTTCCAACCGTATTTCGAAATTACCTGGCACGCCAATTACCATTAAAATTCAGAGACACGGGGGACACAGGAAAATGAAGGGTCAACGCATCTGCTGCCGTTTTGTTACCCGGTGACAGTATTCCCCGTGACGCAGACCGTGTCTTGGCGTTATGCTGACACACACTTGGTGTACGCTGTTTTTTACCTGCGACATGGGCGGGAAACATTAGCACAATTGTTTAGACCTCCATCACCTCTTACCGAGTATGTATTCCAAAAACAGACGGTCGCTGGAAGGTTCTCAGTATGATGCTTCGAGTTGTTTTTCGAATTATTTGGAAATTAAACAATTAGAGAATTTTCTTTATTTTCGCTATTACGTGGCACCTTGCGCGACTGCCCCTACCTGTAACCACATGTACGCTGCTGAAGCAACTTTTAGATGTGTGATGGAGGGTTCTATCATTTCTTCCTTTCCTTTTCCATTCGGGAATGGTGAGCGGGACGAGCTACTAGTAGCTAAGACTCCGTATGAGCTCGAATTTCTTAATTTTCGCCAGTTGTAATTTCGGGAGATGTGTTTGAGAGGAAACGATTGTATGACTCTTCTTAGAATTTACTATCCAGAATTTTAAAAGCGAACCTCTCTGTGATACACAACGGCTGCTCTCTAGCAACTCTCGACGGAATTTGATGATTTTTCCATGACGCTCTTGTGATTGTTAAGAAACCCTTGACGCAACACAACCGCTCTTTTTTTCGATTTTCTTTGTCCCCTCTATTAATCATACACGGTAATGACCCCAGACTGACGAGCAATATTCACAGATGACTCGACCGAGCGTTCTGTATGCCACTTCTTTCGAAGATGGATTGCATTTCGTCAGAATTCTTCATTGAATCTCAGTCTCGCAGTTGCAGCAAGGGAAAAAGATTCCGAATGTTGAAAATACATTCGCAGAGTTACGTACACTACTGGCCATTAAAATTGCTACACCACGAAGATGACGTGCTACAGACGCGAAATTTAACCGACAGGAAGAATATGCTGTGATATGCTAATGATTAGCTTTTCAGAGCATTCACACAAGGTCGGCGCCGGTGGCGACACCTACAACGTGCTGACGTGAGGAAAGTTTCCAACCGATTTCTCATATACAAACAGCAGTTGACTGGCGTTGCTTGGTGAAACGTTGTTGTGATGCCTCGTGTAAGGAGGAGGAATGCGTACCATCACGTTACCGACTTTGATAAAGGTCGGATTGTAACCTATCGCGATTGCGGTTTATCGTATCGTGATATTGCTGCTCGCGTTGCTCGAGATCCAATGACTGTTAGCAGAATATGGAATCGGTGGGTTCAGGAGGGTAACACGGAACGGTGTGTTGGATCCCAACGGCCTCGAATCACTAGCAGTCCAGATGACAGGCATCTTATCCGCATGGCTGTAACGGATCGTGCAGCCACGTCTCGATCCCTGACTCAACAGATGGGGACGTTTGCAAGACAACAACCATCTGCACGAACAGTTCGACGACGTTTGCAGCAGCATGGACTATCAACTCGGAGACCATGGCTGCGGTTACAGTTGACGCTGCATCACAGACAGGAGCGCCTGCGATGGTGTACTCAACGACGAACCTGGGTGCACGAATGGCAAAACGTCATTTTCTCGGATGAATCCAGGTTCTGTTTACAGCATCATGATGGTCGCATCCATGTTTGGCGACATCGCGGTGAACGCACATTGGAAGCGTGTATTCGTCATCGCCATACTGGCGTATCACCAGGCGTGATGGTATGGGGTGCCATTGGTTACACGTCTCCGTCACCTCTTGTTCGCATTGACGGCACTCTGAATAGTGGACGTTACATTTTAGATGTGTTACGACCTGTGGCTCTACCCTTCATTCGATATCTGCGAAACCCTACATTTCAGTAGGATAATGCACGACCGCACGCTGCAGGTCCTGTAAGGGCCTTTCTGGATACAGGAAATGTTCGACTGCCACCCTGGCCAGCACATTCTCCAGATCTCTCACCAATTGAAAACGTCTGGTCAATGGTGGCCGAGCAACTGGCTCGTCACAATACGCCAGTCACTACTCTCGATGAACTGTGGTATCGTGTTGAAGCTGCATGGGCAGCTGTACCTGTACACGCCATCCAAGCTCTGTTTGACTCAATGCCCAGGCGTATCAAGTCCGTAATTACGGCCAGAGGTGGTTGTTCTGGGTACCGATTTCTCAGGATCCATGTACCCAAATTGCGTGAAAATGTAATCACATGTCAGTTCTAGTAAAATATATTTGTCCAATGAATACCCGTTTATCATCTGCATTTCTTCTTGGTGTAGCAATTTTAATGGCCAGTGGTGTAGTTTTATGCAATGTTGCTGTTGTAGGTAAGTACTTTCCCACTGTTTTCACTGGTGTGCTAATTAAGGGCTGAAGTATAAGAAAGATTTCGAAAAATAACCACTGTTGGGGATTCGACCCTGTTATATTGTATTGTGACGTTATGTATCATTTGAACATTGGGAAATGGTTAAGAAGATGGAAGCTGAATAAAGACGGAGATAAAAATTGGGAAGCAGATGGTAATTTATCTTGTTTATATTCCGTGTTTGTAGTAATTTTTGTAGTGTAGTTTTACGCCGCTCCGCAGAGCCACAGTGATGTAGTTTCGTCTCTTCTTGTGGTTTGACTGTAGTTTTTCAGTTTTTGATTGTTTTGGTTAGGATATTTTCTTGTGCCATTACAAAGTTTTACACGCTGGGAAATGGACTGACTCTGTGCTTGTTGTCTGCGAACGTAGGATGAATTGCCCGCTGTCCGGAAGCAGTTACGAGCGGGTTGACCACGGTTGACAGGCAGCTAGCCAGAGTTTCAGTAACTTCTGGGCACCTGCGGGGAATGCTGAGTCACCTCTGGTGCCGTTGCAGTTTCGCGAAAACGCCTATGTCACTCCCTTTGAGAAGCGCAACAAGTAACAGCTTTGTTCTCATCCGATGGTGAGTGGCAGACAACGCATATCTCTAGGCGAAGGGGAATGCACAGCTGCCTTCTCATGCCTTAGGGATACCTAGATGTGCTGAATATGCTGATAACACATCTGAACCTGCACGGGACGCCTCTTCTGTTCGGTCAGTGATCAATTTTGTTAAAAGTCTGGACGACAATGGGAATGTGTAATGGTGGCCCTCTGGGACATCAGAGAGGTTGTTTACCAGGAGGTCTCGTATCAGACTCAGGGTGACAACTATTGAACTACATGTAAAAAAAAAACGTAAATTAGTTACAAACTACGGCGTGCAAACATTTTATTCAACATGTAAACGTCACTACAGATATTTGGGTTTAGGTTATGATATGTTCGATATGCCTGCCATCATTGGCGATAATGTGACACAGACGAATAGCGAAATTGTGCATGACCCGCTGAAGTGTCGGAACATCAATGCTGTCGATGACCTCCTGAATGTCTGTTTTCAGTTCAGCAATTGTTTTGGGATTATTGCTGTACACCTTGTCCTTAATATAGCCCCACAAAAAGGAGTCGCATGTGTTCAGATCCGGAGAATATGGTGGCCAACCGAGGCCCCATGCCAGTGGCCTGTGTTTAACCCAGTGGCCCAGAGCCACCGTGTCATCAAGGAACATCGCACCAATTATTCTGTGACTGGACACTGAGCGCCACACAGTCACCCGTTGAGGGTGAAGAGACTTCTCGATCGCGAAATGCGGATTCTCAGTCCCCCAAATGCGCCAATTTTGCTTATTGACGAACCCATCCGAACGAAAGTGGGCTTCATCGCTAAACCAAACCATACAGCACATACTAATTCCCACCATGCCCCGAGCCTTACTGAGCAATTTGAACGTCCTAACGCAAACCTCGGGGTAGTTACTCCCTGAAGAATAAAATGAAATTTTCTGAGGGGTAAAAACCAAACGATTCGATTCTGTTTCAGTCACGAAATTAAATTATTGTCGGAAGATCATTACTATTATCACAGCTCTGTAAAACTCTAATATTGATTACATAAGTTATCAATAATTACTTTTTCTCAATTAGTAGGAGTAATGCGGTGGAGGTTGCAGGTTCCTCACATAGTCCACCCACTACATACTTATGTTGTGCTTTGTCCCCCTAGGCCCGACAAGACGCCTCCTGAGACGCGACAAGGCAGTAGTAGGCAAAACGCAACAGGGAATAACAGTATGAATGTGGTAATAGTAAACTGCAGGAGCGTCTATAGAAAGGTCCCAGAACTGCTCGCATTAATAAACGGTCACAATGCCCACGTAGTACTAGAGACAGAAAGTTGGCTGAAACCAGATGTAAACAGTAATGAAATTCTAAACTCAGGTTGGAATGTATACCGCAGAGACAGGCTGGGCAGTGAAAGTGGAGGCGTGTTTACATCGATAAAAAGTGCAATAGTGTCGAAGGAAATTGACGGAGATCCGAAATGTGAAATAATTTGGGTGAAGGTCACGGTTAAAGCTGGCTCAAACATGGTAATTGGATGTCTCTATAGGCCCCCTGGCTCAGCAGCTGTTGTGGCAGAGCACCTGTAGGAAAATTTGGAGAATATTTCGAGTAGATTTCCCGATAATGTTATAGTTCTGGGTGGAGATTTTAATTTCCCGAATATAGACTGGGAGACTCAAACGTTTATAACGCGTGGCAGGGACAAAGAATCCAGTGCATTTTTTTTAAGTGCATTATCTGAAAACTACCTTGAGCGGTTAAACAGAGAACCGACTCGTGGCGATAACATATTAGACAATCTGGTGACAAACAGACCCGAACTATTTGAAACAGTTAACGCAGAACAGGGAATTAGCGATCATAAAGCGGTTATTGCATCGATTTTACACAGAGTACGCGAAGGAACTTGCCCCCCCCCTCCCCCTCTTGCAGCGGTGTACCGTAGGTCTCTAGAAGAGCGTAGCGTTCCAAAGGATTGGAAAAGGGCACAGATCATCCCCGTTTTTAAGAAGGAACGTCGAACAGATGTGCAGAACTGTAGACCTATATCTCTAACGTCGATCAGTTGTAGAATTTCGGAACACGTATTATCTTCGAGTATAATGACTTTTCTGGAGACTAGAAATCTACTCTGTAGGAATCAGCATGGGTTTCGAAAAAGACGATCGTGTGAAACCCAGCTCGCGCTATTCGTCCACGAGACTCAGAGGGCCATAGACACGGGTTCCCAGGTGGATGCCGTGTTTCTTGACTTCGCAAGGCGTTCGACACGGTTCCCCACAGTCGTTTAATAAACAAAGTAAGAGCATATGGAATATCAGACCAATTGTGTGCTTGGATTGAAGAGTTCCTAGATAAGACATCGCAGCATGTCATCCTCAATGGAGAGAAGTCTTCCGAAGTAAGAGTAATTTCAAGTGTGCCGCAGGGGAGTGTCGTGGGACCTTTGCTATTCACAATATAAAGAAATGACCTTGTGGATAACATCGCAAGTCCACTGAGGCTTTTTGCGGATGATACTGTAGTATATCGAGAGGTTGTAAGAATGGAAAATTGTACCGAAATGCAGGAGGATCTGCAACGAATTGACCCATGGTGCAGGGAATGGCAATTGAATCTCAATATAAACAAGTGTAATGCGCTGCGAACACATAGAAAGAAAGATTCTTTACCATTTAGCTACAATATAGCAGGTCAGCAACTGGAAGCAGTTAATTCCATAAATTATCTGGGAGTACGCACTACGAGTGATTTAAAATGGAATGATCATATAAAGTTGATCGTCGGTAAAGCAGATGGCAGACTGAGATTCATTGGAAGAATTCTAAGGAAATGCAATCCGGAAACAAAGGAAGTAGGTTACAGTACACTTGTTCACCCACTGCTTGAATATTGCTCACCAGTGTGGGATCCGTGCCAGATAGGGTTGATAGAAGAGAGAGAGAAGATCCAACGGAGAGCAGCGCGCTTCGTTACAGGATCATTTGGTGATCGCGAAAGCGTTACGGAGATGATAGATAAACTCCAGTGGAAGACTCTGCAGGAGAGGCGCTCAGTAGCTCGGTACGGGCTCTTGTTGAAGTTTCGAGAATATACCTTCACCGAGGAGTGAAGCAGTATATTGCTCCCTCCTACGTATATCTCGCGAAGAGACCATGAGGATAAAATCATAGAGATTAGAGCCCACACAGAGACATACCGGCAATCTTTCTTTCCACGAACAATACGAGACTGGAATAGAACGGAGAACCGATAGAGGTACTCAAAGTACCCTCCGCCACACACCGTCGGGTGGCGTGCGGAGTATATATGTAACAAATGCTTCATATCTCAATAAAATGTCTTCTCCATGTTGTAGATAGGACCTGCAGTAGTCCAGAAATTGCTTCATTACTCGCTTCGAAACAGATAAATGAATTAATTGATGGCATGACACAGCAGTAACTATTAAGGGCTGCTATAGTGCTATACACAGTTTTATTATTATTATTATTAGTAGTAGTAGTAGTAGTAGTAGTAGTAGTAGTAAAGTGGTTAGAAACAAAGCATTAACAGCCTAAAGTCTTCCAATTTCTGCGAATTCACAAGTAAGGAGAGCAGCAATGAAGTGATTTACGAACAGGAAGCATAGAGCACACATCTGAACTTGTTTGATTTAAAATGGGGCTGCAATGTTGAGGTCAAGCAATTGCCACGATGGAGAAGAGCAATGCAGTGTAAGCATGTTTTGTAACAAGTATGTACCCTCACTGTGGACATTCACCTATATTTCCTGAGAAGGAATTGTGGATAGCACATGCAATGCACCACTAATTCCTTCGTCTTTCATTCTGACACACACACACAAACTAAAACATCATTAATCTTTCATCATTTTAAAAATAAAAGTGTTCCAAGAAAAGCCTTTCATTCTACAGTTTAGTTTGGTGCTTTAAGTTGGTAATAATGTGGGACAGGCGGGCAACACATGGCAGGGAGGGGAGAGGTGGAGGAAGGGGGTACTAGCTAATGTGTGATTGCACTCAGGGTAATGGTCTAAAAAAGGTTGGGAACAACTGCTTTAGGTGACTGGCAGAGTTGGTGAAGACAGCCAGATGTTCACGCAATCTCAAGGCTAGGCTAAATGCACGTAGTGTCAAACTATCTTTTGCAGCGAAGAACCTGATATCTGGTTAGATTAATAACAAAAGGAGAGTCAACGTTGGTCGTTGCAGTAAAAATCTTTATTTCTGTTGTAAAACTATTTCAATCACCTCCTGACGATCATCAGTGCTAGTACTAAAGCCCTGTGGACTCATAAATACAAGCAGTAAAATTGCAGTATCGTCACATATTAATGAAGAGCATTTGTCAGACAGAAGGTACAAATGCAAGTTGACTGGCTTTTGTCATTAACACTGGTGTGATGGGCGTGCTGCACGCAGCTGTTGACTGAGTCCCCATTCAAATCTAGTTTGATTATTGTAGATGACAAATGTGAATTAATGTGGTTGATGGTGAGCGTAAATGGTGTGTCAAATGTGATGCTCGGATAATTTTATAGACTACTTGCATCAGTAGCTGAAGTGACAGAGTGCCCCAGAGAAAATAAGGTCACTATTGCGAGTGGTTTTGTGATCACAGTACTGTAATAGGGGGAGACAAATTTGCCACCTGTAGAGTGGGAAAGTCATACGAATAAAATTTGTGTTAGAGACTGGAATATGTATGAGATGGTTCTGAAAATTTTTCGTGGAATACTCTCAAGCAATTAGTTAAAGAATCTATTCGTGAAGACAATGTGTTACACTTGCCAGTAAGTAGCATACCCGAAATTTTCGAATCAATGAAAAGTGGAGGAGAGAATCAGTGACTATGAGCTGTTCAGATATTAACGACTACAGGTGCTACAATAAATGTTAATAAACGTAGGAAAATATTTTTGCTTGGTTCAAAAATACACTCCTGGAAATTGAAATAAGAACACCGTGAATTCATTGTCCCAGGAAGGGGAAACTTTATTGACACATTCCTGGGGTCAGATACATCACATGATCACACTGACAGAACCACAGGCACATAGACACAGGCAACAGAGCATGCACAATGTCGGCACTAGTGCAGTGTATATCCACCTTTCGCAGCAATGCAGGCTGCTATTCTCCCATGGAGACGATCGTAGAGATGCTGGATGTAGTCCTGTGGAACGGCTTGCCATGCCATTTCCACCTGGCGCCTCAGTTGGACCAGCGTTCGTGCTGGACGTGCAGACCGCGTGAGACGACGCTTCATCCAGTCCCAAACATGCTCAATGGGGGACAGATCCGGAGATCTTGCTGGCCAGGGTAGTTGACTTACACCTTCTAGAGCACGTTGGGTGGCACGGGATACATGCGGACGTGCGTTGTCCTGTTGGAACTGCAAGTTCCCTTGCCGGTCTAGGAATGGTAGAACGATGGGTTCGATGACGGTTTGGATGTACCGTGCACTATTCAGTGTCCCCTCGACGATCACCAGTGGTGTACGCCCAGTGTAGGAGATCGCTCCCCACACCATGATGCCGGGTGTTGGCCCTGTGTGCCTCGGTCGTATGCAGTCCTGATTGTGGCGCTCACCTGCACGGCGCCAAACACGCATACGACCATCATTGGCACCAAGGCAGAAGCGACTCTCATCGCTGAAGACGACACGTCTCCATTCGTCCCTCCATTCACGCCTGTCGCGACACCACTGGAGGCGGGCTGCACGATGTTGGGGCGTGAGCGGAAGACGGCCTAACGGTGTGCGGGACCGTAGCCCAGCTTCATGGAGACGGTTGCGAATGGTCCTCGCCGATACCCCAGGAGCAACAGTGTCCCTAATTTGCCGGGAAGTGGCGGTGCGGTCCCCTACGGCACTGCGTAGGATCCTACGGTCTTGGGGTGCATCCGTGCGTCGCTGCGGTCCGGTCCCAGGTCGACGGGCACGTGCACCTTCCGCCGACCACTGGCGACAACATCGATGTACTGTGGAGACCTCACGCCCCACGTGTTGAGCAATTCGGCGGTACGTCCACCCGGCCTCCCGCATGCCCACTATACGCCCTCGCCCAAAGTCCATCAACTGCACATACGGTTCACGTCCACGCTGTCGCGGCATGCTACCAGTGTTAAAGACTTCGATGGAGCTCCGTATGCCACGGCAAACTGGCTGACACTGACGGCGGCGGTGCACAAATGCTGCGCAGCTAGCGCCATTCGACGGCCAACACCGCGGTTCCTGGTGTGTCCGCTGTGCCGTGCGTGTGATCATTGCTTGTACAGCCCTCTCGCAGTGTCCGGAGCAAGTATGGTGCGTCTGACACACCGGTGTCAATGTGTTCTTTTTTCCATTTCCAGGAGTGTAGTTCAAATGGCTCTGAGCACTATGGGACTTAACATCGGAGGTCATCAGTCCCCTAGAACTTAGAACTACTTAAACCTAACTAACCTAGGGACATCACACACATCCATGCCCGAGGCAGGATTCGAACCTGCGACCGTAGCAATCGCGCGGTTCCAGACTGAAGCGCCCAGAACCGCTCGGCCTCCGCTGCCGGATTTTGCTTGGTGAGAAGGAACAAACTGAAGACTATCCGAGCAGTCAGCATCGTATGTTCGACACAGAAAAAGGAAGGAATATTAGATTTTAACATCTCGTCAACAGTGAGATCATTAGAGACGCAGCACTAACTCACAAAGGGGAAGGATGTGGAAGAAAGTCGGCCGTGTTCTATCCAAGTAATCCCGGCATTTGTGTTAATAGCTAAATCTGAATGGTCGGATGGCTTTTTGAACCACTGTCCTTTCGAATGCTAGTACAGCGTTTTCTTACAACTCAGTCACCTCGTTGCCTACAGCTCAGGAAAAGAAGACGTGAGGTAAAAATGGATAAATTTAAAAAACGTACAATACGCCCGTGTGTGCCGTACAACGTTGTGAAATGGGAATGGGAAATAATCCGCGTGGTTCAATAAAAGTGCTGTAAGCCGCAATGAAAGCAAGGATTTAAGCCAAGTCGTAAGTTATTGACAAACAAAAGGTGAAAGAAAAAAAACCGAGCGCAACCAAAACAATGCGAGAAACGTTCAATGATTCGAAAGTAAAAATTTTGTCAACCGATCTGACCAAGAATAAGGAGGTCGGAACTTAGGTACAATCAGGAAGCGTATCGAAATCAGTTATTTGGTCTCTCAGAGATCACACTGGCATCCAAAAGGAAGGTAACAGACAGAAGGCCGAAATACTGAATTCGGTATACCAAAATACTTTCGCTGCGGATAATAATATGGGTCCTCCTTTCAATCACCGTACGAACGCCGAACTGTTAGATACTGAGATAAGCGATTGCGAAATAGAAAATCCTCTAAAATAGCACAACAATGGATAAACACATGTACCGGATGAGATATTTAACATACCATTAACATTAAGAGAAAGAACTTGCTGCCCTTCTAGGAACAATTGATCACAGATCGCTGGAGCAACGAAGGGTGCCAAGCTATTGGAGAAGAGAGCACATGTGCATGATAATAGGCCTATATTGGTGATGTCAATCTGTTGTGCAGTCGTGGAACAGGTTTTATACTCAGACATTATGACTTCTTTGGAGAAAGAAGATCTCCTCTGCAAACGAGATGAACTTGGATTCCACAAACAGAGATTCTATCAAACTCAGCTCGCCGTGTACATAAATGAGATCAGAGCGTCGTACAGAATGGCGGCCATATTAATACCTGAAGGCATTAGATACCGTTCGCACTGTCGTTTAGTAAACAAAACAGGAGTTTAGCGCGTACCTGACCAGTATGGCGACTGAATTCATGTCTTCTAGGAGATAGAACTCTATACGTCTTTCTGAACGGGACAAAATCAATAGATGCAACTTTAATTTAGGGAGTACCGCAAGGATTGTTATAGGACCTTTACATGTTATAATATTTATATAGGACCTTTACATGTTGTAATATTTATAACTGACGTAGTGAATAACGGCGGAAGCAACGTGAGGTCGTTCATAGACGATGCTATTGTCTATAGGAAGGTTGGAACGCCAGTAGTCTGCAGAAATACCTGTAGGAGGTCAACGATTGTTGCAACTATTGGTAGCTAACCATGAACGTATAGGGCACAAAACAGCGAAGAGATCCACCACTGTTTTATACGCATCACTCTCCCGTTCTATAGCTGGAAAACTGAAATCCTCTCCATATTAAAATACCTTAATCACGATTGGCGGCGCTATGCCACTACAGCTCCTGAGTAGTAGTCTATAAAATTATCCGATCACTATATTTGACACATTTTTCATGCTCACCTTCACGCACATCAGTTCAAGTTGGGGAAAAAATCACTGGAAGCAGTAAACTTGAACTCTGCCGTTCTAGCCTCAGACGAGCCAAACTGGCCGTACTGACCTCCGTGTCATCCTCAGGCAAAGGCGTCATTTGGATGCGATATGGTGGCGCGTAAAGTCAGCGCACGTCACTCTCAGCCGTTGTCTGCTCTGAAGACCGTGGAGGCGCCACTGTCTATTAAAGTAGCTGCTCAGCTGGAATCACGAAGCTGAGTGGACCCCGATCCAGTTCTCCAACCGATCAAAAATCCCTGACATCACCGGGAATCGAACCCGGGTCCTCCTCATGATAGTTAGTCACAATGACTTCATAGCTACGGAGGCGGAAGCTGGAAGCAGTAGCAACCGTAAACCACATGGGGGTAATGGTGCGGAGCGACTTCAAGTGGAATGGCCACATAAAACTAGTTGTCGGAAAAGCCGATGCTAAGCTGAAATGCATTGAAAGTATCCTATGGAAATACAATTCACCCACGATAGGAGTGACATTAAATACTCGTTCGAGCTATTCTTGAGTATTGTTCAATAGCCTGAGACCTTTACCAGAAAATTAATGAAAGAGATAGAGGAGAGAAATGTGTTTCTCCACAGGTTTGTTCAGTAAGCGCGAGATCCACCCCAGCAGCATACGCTAAACGAGAGATGTTCTCGTCAGAGAGGTTTACTGTTTAAATAACGAGAGTATAAGTTCCACGTCCCAAGAAGTTTCAAGCAACATACTACTACTGTGCTCATAATCCATTACAACGATGCACTAAATCTTGTATTAAATAATTTTAAATAATGTCAGGAGGAAGAATACTCAATCGCAACCTTAAGCAAGGCCGGCTGATGTGGGCGAGCGGTTCTAGGCGCTTCAGCCTCGAACCGCGCGACCGCTACGGTCGCAGGTTCGAATCCTGCCTCGGGCATGGATGTGTGTGATGTCCTTAGGTTAGTTAGGTTAAAGTAGTTCTAAGTTCTAGGGGACTGATGACCTCAGATGTTAAGTCCCATAGTGCTAAGAGCCATTTGAACCATTTTGAACCTTAAGCAAACCCGACACGAAAATAACCATATGTTAATATCATAAATCAGTGATCATCAACAATAACTTTAAATTCGTTATGTTCATATTAAAGCTCTCACATGAGATATGCCAAAGTTTCTTTACTGTGCTGGCCAACATACGCTGAAGAGTCAAAGAAACTGGTACACCTGCCTAATGTCGTGTAAGGCCCCCGCGAGCACGCAGAAGCGCCGCAACACGACGTGGCATGGACGCGACTAATGTCTGAAGCAGTGCTGCAGGGAACTGACACCATGAATCCTGCACGGTTGTCCATAAATCCTTAATAGTAGCAGGGGTAGAGATCTCTTCTGAACTGCACGTTGCAAGGCATCCCAGAAATGCTCAATAATGTTCATGTCTGGGGAGTTTGGTGGCCAGCGGAAGTGTTTAAACTCAGAAGGGTATTCCTGGAGCCATTCTGTAGCAATTCTGGACGTGTGGGGTGTCGCATTGTCCTGCTGGAATTGCCCAAGTCCGTTGGAATGCACAATGGACATGAATGGATGCAGATGATCAGACAGGATGCTTACGTACGTGCCATGTGTCAGAGTCGTTTCTAGACGTATCAGGTGTTCCATATCACTCGAAGTGTACACGTTCCACACCATTACAGAACCTCCACCAGCTTGAACATTTCCCCGCTGACAGGCACGGTGCATGGATTCATGAGGTTGTTTCCATATCCGTACACGTCCATTCGCTCGATATAGTTTGAAACGAGACTCGTCCGGCCAGGTAACAGGTTTCCAGTCATCAACAGTCCAATGTCCGTGTTGTCAAGTCCAGGTGAGGCGTAAAGCTTTGTGCCGTATAGTCATCAAGATTACAGGAGTGGACCTTCTGCTCCGAAAGCCCAGATCGATGATGTTTCGTTGAATGGTTTGCACGCTGACACTTGTTGACTGCCTAGCACTGAAATTTGCAGCAATTTGTAGAAGGCTTGCAATTCTGTTACGTTGAACGATTCTCTTCGGTCGTCGTTGGCCTCGTTTCTAAAAAAATGTTCAAATGTGTGTGAAATCTTATGGGACTTAACTGCTAAGGTCAACAGTCCCTAAGCTTACACACTACTTAACCTAAATTATCCTAAGGACAAACACACACACCCATGTCCGAGGGAGGATTCGAACCTCCGCCGGGACCAGCCGCACAGTCCATGACGGCAGCGCCTTAGACCACCTCGTTTCTGTGGGATCTTTTTCCGGCCGCAGCGATGTTGGAGATTTGATGTTTTACCGGATATCTGATATTCATGGTACACTCGTGAAATGGTCGTATGGGAAAAATCCCCACTTCATCGCTATCTCAGCGATGCTATGTCCCATCGCTCTTACGCCGACTATAACACCACGTTCAAACTCACTTAAATCTTGATAACCGTTCTAACAACTGCACCAGACACTTGTTGTCTTATGTAGGTGTTGCCGACCGCAGCACCGTATTTTTGCCTGATTACATATTTCCGTGTTTGAATACGCATGCCTATACTAGCTTTTCTGGCGCCTCAGTGTATAATGAGATAACGCAAAGATCCTTCCTACATCACAGTCGGACAAGTACAAAAGTGCAATTAACAAGCTGCAATCAACACTCTGTAAAATTATACATGCAAAACAAAGCTCCGCGTTCTTGCCCAGATGGGTCAATCTGGACCGCCCGACGGCCGTGTTATCCATTCATTGGATGCTGTCTGGAGGGGCGTGGGGTCAGCACACTATTCCCTCTGCCTCTGTCGGCTTTCTTGATCTTCTCATTCAAGTTGCTCCTCAATAGGCTGCACGAGGTTGACCGCACCCCGTGCCAGTCCTCCCTCCTAGGAAAATTCCCTGGCAGTACCGGGGATCAAATCCGGTTCCTCTACATGGCAGCCAAGTTTGCTGATCACTGAGCTATGGAGGCGGACAAAACTATACATGCTAATAGTAAAATAATGCTAAAATCCTCATCTTAATTGCCAGTAGCTAGAAATTCTAGAGGTCGGCGACGAACTGAAGAGTATACCAGACTGACCATCCAGACATGTAGTGGCCTTTAAGAAAGGAGTGATACTCGATGTTATTTATATATTATTTAATATACGACAGTTCATTTTGTATGAGCATTTTGTAATTGGTGCTATGATGCTCATTCCATTTAAACATACATACTGAAAAACACGAGTATATTTTTAAAAAATGATATTACTAAAAAAAAAGGTTTCCTAATGCATACCTTTAAAAAGTTTTCAGAAATGAGAGTGATAAAGCTTCTACCACTGTATTTGGTTTTAAGAATTCCGACAGTCCAGGGACAGCAACGTGATCTAAGTTTATAAAGCACTAGCTAAAGACAGGAAAGCGTTGCAATGGCTCTTTCAGTTGTTTTTTAATTTATTGTAAGTAGATATATGTGACTGAACAACCCGTGAACGATCTGATTTGTCGCTTCCTTGGCTATTCTCGCTTTCTTGAGAGGCATGTAATCACTTATCTTTCGTGTCTGAGTGGCAGATATACCAACTGATGTGCATTTAGGAGCTATGGTTATTTTACGGAGAAAGCAACACCAAGTGGACAAAGTTTCAACTCGGATGAACTAATTATTTTGTTTACGTAAGAAAGTTGTTGTATAGGCTACTGTCTTTTATTAGACAAACTATTACACAGCACCACCAACCAGTAGCGGATTTAAAAGTTTTGCGCCCCTAGGCACAGCCCTCGCCCCCCCCCCCCCCCCACCCCCCCCCCCAAAAAAACATGTTTTAAATAATAACTATTACTCGATCACTTCACGATTGCCGTTTTGGGTGGGAGCGCTGTGCTATTCGTTGTTCTGAAGGACGCATCAGCGGTGTAATCGCGTTCAGTCAAAATGTAATATGGTTCCTGAACTGTACTTGGTGTACAGCAGCGGCTAAAACAACCTTAAAACTACATTGTGTTGACACATTTTTCTGTCGAAAGACAACAGAAACGAAATCAAGGAATAACTTTTCCTTTATGGCCTAAAAATTCAGCAAAGCGTGTAGGAGACAACGGATTTTTGTTATACATTCACTTTTAATATGTTCTTTTACACGAAACCGTTGAAAATGAAAATTAAAAAAGCTGTGTTACGATCTAAAAATTGAAGCGAACGTGTCATACATTAGAAATTAATACGTACTTTTACAGAGATGCGTTCAAAATTAAAATTAAACTGTCGTTTTACGATAATAACTCGAATGTGTAGCAGATAAAAAAAACTCGTTCGGTATTAATACGTGAGTCTATAGGAAAGCGTAAGAAATGGAAATGAAATGGGGATTTCGGTGCACGAGCTAATAACTAAATACAAACGAACAAACACGGAACTGGATTTGCTATTACATAATTTTACAGAGTAGTGTGGAAAAATGAAATTTGTTTTATAATCTAATAGCTAACGTGTAAAGCATTAGGGTCTGTGTAGCTAGATGCTGCATAATAAGTGTACACAATACCTTTAATCCATGTAAGGGCTGAACGGTTTTGTACTGCAGCTACTGCTCTCACCATAGCTCTTTCTAACGGTATTAGCAAAGCTTTTACGTATTTATCAACAAAACTGAAATACGTTATTTATTAACACTTTTTTATCTGAGCGTACTTACCGATAACGTACAATTCCGCGATAACTATACATTTCAGCAAACGCCAAGAATACGCATCAGTTGTAATATACTACAGGATCAGTGTGTCTTGACTGTGCAGTGCCGAGTGGCATGGGTCATTCGGGTATCGTTTAATATTGTCGGGCGCCTTCGGTCACGTCTGCACGTAAACGAGATTTAGTTCCGCGTTCTGCCATCGGAAATTGTAAAATAAACAGGTAATACGTAGTTCGTAAATCCAATGAATGTGCTCTAAGTTATAATAAAAATCACATTATAATCTTAAATTTTTAACACTAATATGAACAAACAAACAAACTCACCAGTTAGCAAAGTTAGCGTCTGGCTCTGACGGCAGAAAACTCGTTGATCATATCTTCATAGTTCAGACGGTTATCAGTTAGGAGATCGCTTCGATGTGAAAAATGGACAAGGCGTTCAATCTCCCCTCAGACAACGTGGAACGTAGGTACGATTTCAGTCTTTTAAAAGCCGAAAACGAGCGTTCTGCTGAACAACTTGTAAGTGTCATACATAGAAATATTCTAAGAGCAATGTCAACATCCGGAAAGACGGACTGTAATCTCTCATTTCGTAAAAATTTACTGATTTCGACTGGTATATCACTAATCTCAGAAGATTTCAAAAGTTCCGTGAAATGCCCACATTCACTAGGGAAGGAAGGCTCTAAATTTGTGTCATATGACGCTTGGAGTTTCGGTTCACGTTCAGCAATATCGTCAGGTGAACTGTTCTTAAGGTTACTGAAAACTGTGAAAGAGTCCAACAGTGTTTTTTAGCTTTCCTTCCTCCTCACTAATTTGGCGTACAAGTTCTCGAGTACTGGGAGAAATGTTTCGACTCCAAATTTTTCCCTTCCAGTCAGAAAAACTTCTTCATAGTTGGCTTCTTTGTCATTATGAAGTTTGCATTTTCGTGATCTTCTATAGGTGCAGTCATAGACTATATCAGTCACAGTCTCCACGGATTTATTTTCATAATAGTCGAACATGCCACGAGTAGACGCAAAAAATCCTACAAGTGGTTCATATAATTTATGAACTATTTCAGTATCAATATTTACACTTTGCAATTTCTGATTTACACTATTAAATATCTGGAGTATGTCCATCCAAACTGTCCTTATGAATGCTGTTTCTAGCCCGCTGAGTTGGTTCAATACAGCTGAAGCCTCATTTCGCACAAGTGGTTTATCAATCGTGTTATTGGCAATATGTGTGAGGGCATTGATAACGCCCTCCCAGTTTTCATATAGACTTACACACGCTTCCTCTCTTGCTAACCAACGTGTTTTTGGTAAACTTTTTACCGTTTTGCTTCCTGGTTTCATGAACGAAGGAAGTTTATCCCAGAGCTGTGTAGAGCCAGAGAAAAAATTATAAAGGTTTTGCACTACATCGAAAAATGAGCATGCTTCCCGGCAACAGCTTGCAGCACTAGTGCCGACTAAATTCAAAGAATGTGTTGCACAAGGAACATAATGCGCTTTCGGATTTCTTTCTTTAATGCGTGCCTGCAAACCAGTGTAGGTTCCTGACATATTGCTTGTGTTGCCATATGACTGGCCTCTACAGTCAGTAATATCATTGGAATTCGTAGACAGGACTGTTAGTACAGCCTCAGCTAAGTTTTCGGACTTATGTCCCGGGTTTGGTAAAAGCAGAAGGAAACGTTCAATAGGTTCACCATTCTCATTCACATATCCTAATATGAAAGATAATTGATCAATATGTCAAATGTCCACAGTAGTCTCTACTATCATAGAGAAATATTTGGCCTGTTTTATTTCACTTATGATAACTCTTTTTAATCGTTCAGAAAGAAGCTCTATTATTTCATCACTGATTGTTGAAGAAATATGACTTGTGTCTCCCTGCCCTGGATTTCCATATCGTTCAGTGTGCTCTGCGAGAAAAGGATCAAACTCGGCTATAAGTTCCAGAGACATCATAAATTGACCATTCTGTAATGAATGCAATCTTTCAACGTGTCCACGTAGAGGAAGTCCACGTCTTGTTAGCTCCTTCACTACTGCAAATACCTTTTTCGACACACTGCGCCAGTACATTTTTTCTATCTCAACACATGACTCGAAATGGTTATCTATTGTTCCAAGTGACTTTTTTTATTATTAAATGTGACAACTCAGAAATTTTGTGTCCACGTGTATTCTCATGATGAGGTAAAATATTTTTCCAAACTGCAATACCATTAGTAGCAATCGCGGCCTTACCTCCGAACAATTTACATGGTGCACAAAGAACAGCACCGGTACTACAGGAGTATACTAGAAAATCACGCAAAGTTGATTCACCATTTAAAAGTTTACGGTGAAATACATTTTTGTTCAAATATCTGGTTTTATCGCCTAGAGATCGTCTTGAATTAGAAAAATCACCGTTACAATTTTGATTAATGCCACGTTGTAAGAGAATGGTGATTGTTGATTAATTGACACATCATTCTGCAGGATCATCGCTAACGAGGTTATTTCTTTTTGTAATGTCTGACTCGACACTTAGTTTTTCGCGAAACTCTAAATCAGGAACAATTTGCTTTTCTTCATTTTTAACTTTTGTTTCGTCTGTATTTACTTCTTTTATAACAGTGTCAGAAATATCATCCGTACTACTTGAACTCGAAGTCGAACCAGCAACATTTTTTGCGAAAAATTTATCTATTCTGCCAAGCGTTTATAGAACATTGGCTTCTCATTCTCGCCTTTCCTTCGATAACTGTGAATTTCAGAGTAATCACGTAGATGTAGAAATGCCATCCCACTTAATTTTGCATGTTTGCTTTTTTCACTGTTATTCATAAGGCACTTACAAAATTGTCAACCAACAGTCAAAACAAAAGAGAAAAGCTGTAAAAGGAAAGAAAGAAAGATTGCATCCAGTTCCAATCGTACTACAGCGCAAATGAGCACAAAGCTTTTTACTTTAAACGCGGCACACGAGCACAAAGATTTTTCCTTTAAACACGGAGCGATGAACTGACCTACTCCGATTACTTGACATAATTGTGCTATGAAAGAACGACAATGTAGAATAATTTAATTTCATTTTCGCATGTTTCTCTGTTGTCAGTGAACAGTAGAAGCACACCTGACGGCTGGAATTCGTCTTATAAAGAAAACGGGACAGTCCCTTTTTTGGTTTCCTTTTCCCGCGTCACCGGAATCTTAGCTGGAACGCAGATATGTTATGAATATTCCTGACACTGTATTTCTAATTTTAAAAGCAAATAATTTTTGCAATTTCTTGCAGTGCGGTGTGCTGGATCGACTCTTATCCCACTTATTCTAATAACATTTTAGCGATTTCTATGGGTGGAGAAAACAGACTACAAAGTTTAAGTAATCTTGTTGACAGTTGATGTGGTGTATTGTCGTTTGTGTGAACACTGATGTTATGTCTAAACGCAAATCCACCTTTTTGTTCCAACATAAAATAAAAATAACCTTTCTTCGAAAAAAAAGCTTAGTTAAGACGTTTAATATAAATTTTGTAATGCCACGTACTATTCGGTTGCACAGAGTGGGAACTTTGATATCGTGCAGGCTGCAGCACAATAAATGAAGAAAACGAAAGTTGGTTTCTTCTTCTTTTGTCGTCAAAAAAAGTAACTAAGTAAATAAATAAAAATTAATTTTTAAACTGTTGTGAAGTGTATTTCACACATTATTAGATATTCTGCTTATGTTCTTTTCGCATAAACATGTATTTAAAAATGTAAAACATTCCCAGTCTCGACATGTTCTGTTAAACAGGTGTCATTAAGTCAAAGTTCTGATATTGAAGACCACAGGGCTTTCATATTAATTAGAGTAATGGAGGGTTGACTTGATACTTCCCCGTAATTTCTACAAGAAATTTAAGTAGAGTCGGGTTTTACATACTGAGGCCCATACATGTTACAGTATTTAAGAAACTGCTGATTAGTTTATCACAGCTTTTCAGGGATTCTGGTATTTTCATAGGGAAAATATGGTAAGGTTAAGTAGAAGCCGACAACATTCTCGGAATAATAACGTTTCAAACATTGTGTTGTAGATTGTCGTCCTGACAGCCTACTTCAAAATATTTTGAACAATCATGAAGATTATACCAGACAGAAACCCAGTGTTAAATTTCCATTCAGTCGCCAGGTAAACTATGTATATTTCCAAGCTTGTATTGTCCAATTCCGTTCTTAAGGCTTATTTGAACTAGCAAGTTGTTTAACAATATTAAAAAATTTTGTCATTTATAAGCGCAGTTATTTTAAAACTGAAAAGGTTAAAACGAGTACGGAGCAAAAAACGCCGCCCCCTTAAGGTGCTGCCCCTAGGCCCTTGCCTAGTGGGCCTATATGTAAATCCGTCACTGCCACCAACATGTGACAGATTACTGAAATCGCGCCGTATAGAAGATAAGAGTATTGCGGCATTATCCTTCTCGCAGTCAGTTTTAACGGGAAACTGATACACTGTTGTCGGAAAATACGTATAGCTACAAAACTTCTCCAGGCAATGCAGATTATTTTACAAAAAACCTGCACGTAAATTGGGCAGTTACCTTTTGAGATCATACGTCCCAAACAAACAGACAAACATTAATTTTTATGCAGATAGGTATTAGTTATATCTTGCACAAAACTGTCATTAGTACTGTGATTGGATAAACTAGAATAATTTGCAGAATTAGTCGTATTATTTCGTTTTTCTTCCTTTTTGATTTCATTATACACTCCTGTAAATTGAAATAGGAACACCGTGAATTCATTGTCCCAGGAAGGGTAAACTTTATTGACACATTCCTGGGGTCAGATACATCACATGATCACACTGACAGAAGCACAGGCACATAGACACAGGCAACAGAGCATGCACAATGTCGGCACTAGTACAGTGTATATCCACCTTTCGCAGCAATGCAGGCTGCTATTCTCCCATGGAGACGATCGTAGAGATGCTGGATGTAGTCCTGTGGAACGGCTTGCCATGCCATTTCCACCTGGCGCCTCAGTTGGATCAGCGTTCGTGCTGGACGTGCAGACCGCGTGAGACGACGCTTCATCCAGTCCCAAACATGCTCAATGGGGGACAGATCCGGAGATCTTGCTGGCCAGGGTAGTTGACTTACACCTTCTAGAGCACGTTGGGTGGCACGGTATCATGCGGACGTGCATTGTCCTGTTGGAACAGCAAGTTCCCTTGCCGGTCTAGGAATGGTAGAACGATGGGTTCGATGACGGTTTGGATGTACCGTGCACTATTCAGTGTCCCCTCGACGATCACCAGTGGTGTACGGCCAGTGTAGGAGATCGCTCCCCACACCATGATGGCGGGTGTTGGCCCTGTGTGCCTCGGTCGTATGCAGTCCTGATTGTGGCGCTCACCTGCACGGCGCCAAACACGCATACGACCATCATTGGCACCAAGGCAGAAGCGACTCTCATCGCTGAAGACGACACGTCTCCATTCGTCCCTCCATTCACGCCTGTCGCGACACCACTGGAGGCGGGCTGCACGATGTTGGGGCGTGAGCGGAAGACGGCCTAACGGTGTGCGGGACCGTAGCCCAGCTTCATGGAGACGGTTGCGAATGGTCCTCGCCGATACCCCAGGAGCAACAGTGTCCCTAATTTGCTGGGAAGTGGCGGTGCGGTCCCCTACGGCACTGCGTAGGATCCTACGGTCTTGGCGTGCATCCGTGCGTCGCTGCGGTCCGGTCCCAGGTCGACGGGCACGTGCACCTTCCGCCGACCACTGGCGACAACATCGATGTACTGTGGAGACCTCACGCCCCACGTGTTGAGCAATTCGGCGGTATGGCCACCCGGCCTCCCGCATGCCCACTATACGCCCTCGCTCAAAGTCCGTCAACTGCACATACGGTTCACGTCCACGCTGTCGCGGCATGCTACCAGTGTTAAAGACTGCGATGGAGCTCCGTATGCCACGGCAAACTGGCTGACACTGACGGCGGCGGTGCAAAAATGCTGCGCAGCTAGCGCCATTCGACGGCCAACACCGCGGTTCCTGGTGTGTCCGCTGTGCCGTGCGTGTGATCATTGCTTGTACAGCCCTCTCGCAGTGTCCGGAGCAAGTATGGTGGGTCTGACACACCGGTGTCAATGTGTTCTTTTTTCCATTTCCAGGAGTGTATATAGTCGTACGTAGTGATGGAAGAATAGGGCTGTGTCCATTGTCTCTGTATGGATGGAAAATTGGCCACGATTTGGAGGTAAATAGAAGCTGTGTTGAACGAGGCAGCTAATCTATTGGGACATAGGATGAACTTTCTGAAATATCTGTTGTACGTGTGAGGGTGGATATGCTAGTCATTGGGAGCAACAACGTTGAATGAGTTCCGGAGTCCATAGCAGCTGGCAGGATGAGAAGGAAGAGAAGTGAGCTATAAGTGTGTATGGCAGGTCTTGTACGAGTTGTGGAAGAGTCTGTAGGTGGCTATTATACTCACTGGGTGCAGCTGGCTACGAACTGTACCTCATGTCAGGACGACTGCCGTCTACCGTCCAGGTTGAGACGTCATCTTCGGTTCCTATTGATTGCTGGTGACGACATCCAGATCTAAACGCAGCTCGTGATATGCATGATCGTTCCCAGGACTGATCACGATCCTTCGTTGTGGAGCAGCATAGAGAGCTAATGCAAGAGACTCAGACGATTCTGAAGCGATCTGAGATGCTTGTTTACCGGGTGGCTATAGTTAAATTTTCCCTATTTAACATGTTATAACACGGAAACTAATTACTGTACGAGTACCAAAGATTATGGGATGCATGATTTCCGTGCGTCACAGCGCCACCGTCCCGTTCCAGCTATGGCCGCCAGGTTCCCTGATCAACCGTCGTGATTCATAGTCCCACACACCTGACCAACTGCAGTGCACTTTTTGACGTCTCAACATGAGCTTGGACAAAAGGGGCAGGACATTATTGGTGAAGCTCTATTATCAGAACAACAGTAATGCTGCAGCTCCACTTCGAGAACAGTGACGGCTGGAAGGATTACGGAAAGGTCCTGCTTCTCCACGTACTGTGCGGAACATGATGAGGAAGTTCGCATCAAATGGGGAACTGGGTATTTCTCTGCGAAAAGGCTGTCGACCGGTTGCACCGCTGGTGGTTAATGAAATCGCTGCAGGCCGATGTGGCCGAGCGGTTATAGGCGCTTCAGTTTGGAACCGCGCGACCGCTACGGTCGCAGGTTCGAATCCTGCCTCGGGCATGGATGTGTGTGATGTCCTTAGGTTAGTTAGGTTTAAGTCCTTCTAAGTTCTAGGGGACTGATGACCTCAGATGTTAAGTCCCATAGTGCTCAGAGCCATTTGAACCATTTGAAATCGCTGTTGCTGTGGCAGACAACGCTGCGCGCAGTTTCCTATCGTCAGGCAGTGCGCGTGCTGTGTCATGACATTTGAGCATGGCTTGGTCCACTGTACGGCAGTGCTTCGAACCATCCTCAAATGGTGTCCGTACAAGATCCATATCGTGCAGCAGCTTGCACACCAGGACGCACAACGACGTGTTGACTTCGTTCTCCATTTTCTCGCAAGGACTGAAGTTGACGAGGGCTTGCCCTGGACCATCCTATGGACAGAGGAAGCTCATTTTTCTCTGACGGGTGGGGTGAACACACAGAATTGTCGGGTGTGGGGATCTTCACCTCACGTCACTCTGCATGAAGTTCCTCTATATGGCGAACGTGTCACCGTATGGTGTGGCTTCACGGCTGTATTTTGAACAGCCTGGCACACAAGGACCAAAGACGTGCAGTGTGACTGGCCAGCGTTACTGCGATATGCTTCGCCAGCGTGTCGTACCAACACCGACTCAAAAGAAGGCCTCGGCGCTTGTTGGTGACGTCACGTCAGCTAGGCACGGCGAACGCCGGTCTGTTGCAGGCAGAAACGCCTGGGGGTGCTTATCACTATAAATCTCTTATTTTTGGACAAAATGTTTGGTATTGTTTTGGATTCTGCAGTTTTATTTAGATGACAGATTTTCTTACTATCGTAAAGCTACAAATGAAGATCATAGTTATGCATTACTGAACCCTGTCGAAACAAACGCAGATCAATATGAGAAGATGCTTTGCCCCATTGCAAGCTTCGGAAATTTTACATTCAAGTAACTATATTTACTTCATCCATTTTGTTATCGACACTTACCCCAATCCCCTTACAATTAGCTCGTTTCTTTTATTTATTTATTTATTTTCGTTTGACATCGTCACTAGAAATGTGAACTAATTTACATGTGTAAATGTCCAACTGTTGCCAGTCATTAGATTACAGTCGTTTTCAACGAAAGGAATTCTAAACAGGAAACAAAATAGCTTCAAACATCGAAAATATTGCTGAACTTAAACTTTTTTGAACATGCACATTAGAAAAGATAAATATTCCCTTCTTGCAACTGAAAGGAGAAATTTTATAAGATAAAAATATTTTATTTGATAAAACAAATATCTCTCTTTTGCCTCTTCTTCTGTCCCCCACCCCCTCCCCCAACGTCTACAATCGCAAGATATTTCATTAACATTGAGTGCTCCTCACCCCATAGTCAAACAAGATACCTAAAGAAGAGCACCAATATGTTAACAGTTTCTTGTATAAGCAACCCAGTACAAACGTAACTTCCTTAGATTTACAAATAAGGTAAAGAAGCACGAATTTTGTTGCTGCTGGACCATGAAGTTGTTTTTGTATGTCAATCCATAAAACAGGTGGAAATTTAAGTTCAGGAGTACACTATTTGCTAAGAAGTGTAATGAATTGCACAATTAATTGATTGCAGAAATCTCTCAGAACAATGTGTGTTGGTCAACTGTGGTCAATAGTTTCACATTTTCTTGTGTCAGAGATGGAGACACCAGCATTATGAGTATGCCTGCAACAGACCTGGCGTTCGCCGTGCCTAGCTGACGTGACGTCACGAACAAGCGCCGAGGCCTTCCTTTGAGTCGGTATTGGTCATACCCAGCATACAGGAGAGAGACGCCTGGAACTCAACAGTTTTCATTCAAGATGGAGCCCCACCGCACATCACCCGTGAAACGATCGAATTGTCAGCCGATCGTTTCCAAATGCTTGGCCGGCACGATTAACTGACCTTACTCCCTGTGATTTCTGGTTGTGGGGCTACCTGAAGGGTAGGATGTACCAGGGGAACATTCACACATGTGCAGATCTGAAGCTCAGCATATCAAGAGAGGTAGCCAGTATACCTACGGATATGCTTCGTTTCAGACATTTCTGGACACTAATAGGCACCATACGTATAGAGCCCCTTTTGAAGCAGCAATGGTACCGGTATGTAGTGGTATGATATTCCGTAGCAGCACATTAAAGTGTTTCAACTGCATTGATTCTGTAGACTATTATTTCTCTTCCCCATGTCCTTGACATTAATGCTATCAAGTTTGGTCCTCGTACGATAATTAGTTTCCGTGTTATAAGGTATTAAATAGGAAAAGTTTAACTATAACCACCCGGAACTTACCTCAACTATCGAATGGAAAATTAAAGACGTCAATAGATTTGTTGGGCACTACACGTGTGATGCTGCTACTCGAGTAGCAGAGTGAGTGTGGTGACAACATGTGTCATTCTAGGTTAGAAAAACTCCTTCATACATCCTGTGATACGTGGCGAAGTCGGAGCGACGAATACGTCACATTTATGTGCAGAGCTGAATACTCTTCAACACAGAACAGAAAAGTGTTTTAATCTTAGTGTGTGGTACTGCAGGAACCTGTATGC
Organism: Schistocerca serialis cubense; assembly: GCF_023864345.2. Lineage (NCBI taxonomy): Eukaryota > Metazoa > Arthropoda > Insecta > Orthoptera > Acrididae > Schistocerca > Schistocerca serialis. The sequence continues at coordinate 166,922,500 of NC_064640.1, forward strand.
CTAGAAGCCAGGATTATTCTAACATATTAACAGTAAAAATGCTCCCGTAATAACTGCAAGCAGAATGCTAGCTGATATCAGAAATGAACAGTAGCGAAATCTTAAATACCACCTGCATTTTAAATATCCAAGATAGGCAGCATGCCATTGTCAGCAGTGCATTTAATGCCACAAAGCACTTGTAAACAATGAACGTATTACAGATTACGAATGCAAGTAACTGGGAGGAGCTGCGTATAAAATGGCAGTTTAATGCTCCTACGGAACACATGCCTTTGGAACTGTAGCGGCAAAATGCTTCAGAGAAACGTTAGAGAATTTCGTGGATGAACATCATCACAACCGTTTGGCATCCAATGCCGGATAGAGCCCTCCTCTAAACTTTTCCACGTATTCCCGTCTTCGATGATTCACGTCTATTTTAGTGCAGTATGTTGATATAAAGTCATGTCCCCACGTTCCATTAATTCATCGTGTAAGTTTTTACATTCGTCATTGAATCCAGCGAATTTCTTTCTTGTTGCATCTATAACCTATTCGCATGGTTACATGTAAAACTCAACTACTTCTCAGTTTGAATAGGGCCATAATCACCAGACTGCGATCCATTTGTTTGTCTTCGTGTCTCTCGTAGCAATTCCAAACACCCCTCTCTCTATAACTTACTGGCCAACCCTCAGCTTTTAAATGGTTTTCGCGTTAAAAGTTCATTTCGCACAAATGTAAGTCAAAATTGAAAAAGAAAGCGTCCAGTCATTGTGAAGCAGAAAACACACGAAAAGCGCTCCAGGATATTTCGCCACCTCTGTTTACTTTTTTGTGGTTGTCCATCCAGTTATTTTCAACTGCCCTCAATAAAAAAAACTTGTTTAACTGGTTATCCAACTTCAATGCCAGTTTGTGCTTTTTTCTCTTCAGTATGTTGCTATACATTATTTTAGTCTTAATTTAATAGATTTTCAAGCCTCCTTTCTAACTTGCTGGATTAATTTATTACATTCATTACTGAAGTTTATCTTCTCTAGAAGGCAAATAGTACAACGTCTTCAGTCAAACTAGCTTGTTTGAGACATGCTCCACTAACCCGTATTTCTTTTTCGTTTCCCCGGTTTAAGGATCTGAAAGCTTCCTACAGGACTGCTGAGAATATATCCAACTATCCTGGTAAAGTATAATGAAGGTATAGTATTAATATACTCCGCCTGAGGAAAAACGCGAAGTACCCCTAAGGGGACGAGTGAATGAAATGAAACTTCACGGGTTAGGAGGGTATTTGATGTTATTTCAGTGTAAAATTTAAAATCACAATGTGATCAAAAGTATCCGGACACGCCTAAAACATACGTTTTTCATATTAGGTACATTGTGCTGTCACCTACTGCCAGGCACTCCATATCAGCGACCTCAGTAGTCATTAGACATCGTGAGAGAGCAAAATGGGGCGCTCCGCAGAACTCACAGACTTCGAACGTGGTCGGGTGATTGGGTGTCACTTGCGTCATACGTCGGAACTCGAGATATCCACACTCCTAAACATCCCTAGGTCCACTGTTTCCTATGTGATAGTGAAGTGGAAACGTGAAGGAACACGTACAACACAAAAGCGTGTAGGCCGACCCCGTCTGTTGACTGACAGAGACCACCGACAGTTCAAAAATGGTTCAAATGGCTCTGAGCACTATGGGACTTAACATCTGAGGTCATCAGTCCCCTAGAACTTAGAACTAATTAAACCTAAAGACATCACGCACCTCCATGCCCGAGGCAGGATTCGAACCTGCGACGTAGCGGTCGCGCTGTTCCAGACTGAAGCGCCTAGAACAGCTCAGCCACAACGGCCGGCGCCGACAGTTGAAGAGGGTCTTAATGTTTAATAGACAGACATCTATCCAGTCCATCACACAGGAATTCCAAACTGCATCAGGATCCACTGCAAGTACTATGACAGTTAGGCCTGAGATGAGAAAACCTGGATTTCATGGTCGAGCGGCTGCTCATAAACCACAGATCACGCCGGTAAATGCCAAACTACGCCTCGCTTGGTGTAAGGAGCGTAACATTGGACGATTGAACAGTGGAAAAACGTTGTATGGAGTGACGAATCACGGTACACAAAGTGGCGATCCTATTGCAGGGTGTGGGTATGGCGAATTTCCGGTGAACGTCATCGTCCAGCGTGTGTAGTGCCAACAGTAGAATTCGGAGGCCGTGTTGTTACGGTGTGGTCGTGTTTTTCATGGAGGGGGCTTGCACCCCTCGTTGTTTTTTGTGGCGCTATCACAGCACCTTCTTGCTTCCAACTGTTGAAGAGCAGTTCGGAGAAGGTGACTGCATCTTTCAACACGATCGCGCACCCGTTCATAAGTCATGGCCTGTGACGGAGTGGTTACACGACAATAACATCCCTGTAATGGACTGGCCAGCACAGAGTCCTAACCTGAATCCCATAGAACACCGACATCGATACCTCTCCTCAGTGCTGCACTCCGTGAAGAATGGGCTATCATTCATCAAGAAACCTTCCGTTACCTGATTGAATATATGCCTGCGAGAGTGGAAGCTGTCATCAAGGCTAAGGATTGGCCAACACCATATTGAATTCCAGCATTATCGATGGAAGGCGCCACGAACGTGTAAGTCATTTTCAGCCAGGTGTCCGGATACTTTTGATAGTGTATGGCTATGATATTGCACCTTTTGTGGTTTGGATGCAGGCACTCGTTTGGTTGGGAAGGTTGTTATAAAGACGCTGCGCCCTTTCTTAAGCCAAGCTGGCCCACAAATGCTGTAACTGGCTCTTGATACCCTGGATACATGCACTGGGACGAAGCTGACGTCCGAGTTTCTCTCACACATGTTCTATCGGGGTGCCTCAGCATCGCGCAGAGTTATGTGCCGTGTACGGACGAGGAGCAGTGTCCCTTTGGAATAATGGCGCCACCACTCAGTCGCACGAGAGCTGATGGATGAGGGCACAGCATGACCGTGACGAGTCGTTGTGACGTCAGAGGTCCTGACGCCATTAGTAACACAACTTCGCTTCTCCAAACATTGCAAGAGTGGGACCTCTCCGCAGGTCACCGCCATATTTGTCGACGATGGCCATCCAGGGTAGTGAAGTAACGCAGATCAACGCTAAATACAATGCGACGTCATTCATCGCCAGTCGATGCTTCCAGGTCACAGTGCTACACCAAACGCTTCTTTTTATGTTGTGTTAACGCTAGCCTAGGAATGGAACAGTAATTCCCTGGTCCAGCTGTTGCTAGTCTCCGACCAATGGTGTTGGTATACACAGTGTGTTACAGGCAATTCATTAATTGTTCTCGGATGACAGACGAAAATGTGAAGGGGTTCATCACCATGCGACAGTCGCGTCTTGTTGTGGTCAGACGTGGTAGACTGCAACCTTGACGACGAGTATGGCTGTCCTCACGTTCCTATGCAGTCAACATCAGGCCACGGTCTCGTCCGAATGCCCCATAAATCTGAATATTGTACGATTCGACCAGCCAGCCAAGTAGAGGCCCACAATGATGCCCCTTGGCATCTCTTTCCCGTGCTGACAACGCTGTCTCTGTGCACACGATATCTCCGTGTCCATCACAGTGATCACTCAACATCTTGGATTCAAGACTTCCTTGTAGATAGAACTCAACACGTCGCTCTTAACGGAACAAAATCGACAGATGTAAAGGTAATATCTGGAGTACCACAGGGAAGTATGATAGGACCGTTGCTATTTACAATACAGGGTGTTACAAAGAGGTACGGCCAAACTTTCAGGAAACATTCCTCACACACAAAGAAAGAAAATATGGTATGTGGACATGTGTCCGGAAACGCTTACTTTCCATGATAGAGCTCATTTTATTACTTCTCTTCAAATCACATTAATCATGGAATGGAAACATACAGCAACAGAGCGTACCAGCGTGACTTCAAACACTTTGTTACAAGAAATGTTCAAAATGTCCTCCATTAGCGGGGTTACATGCATCCACCCTCCGTCGCATGGAATCCCTGATGCGCTGATGCAGCCCTGGAGAATGGCGTATTGTATCACAGCCGTCTACAATACGAGCACGAAGAGTCTCCACATTTGGTACCGGGGTTGCGTACACAAGAGCTTTCAAATGCCCCCATAAATGAAAGTCAAGAGGGTTGAGGTCAGAAGAGCGTGGAGGCCATGGAATTGGTCCGCCTCTACCAATCCATCGGTCACCGAATCAGTTGTTGAGAAGCGCACGAACACTTCGACTGAAATGTGCAGGAGCTCCATCGTGCATGAACCATATTTTGTGTCGTACTTGTAAAGGCACATGTTCTAGCAGCACAGGTAGAGTATCCCGTATGAAATCATGATAACGTGCTCCATTGAGCGCAGGTGGAAGAACATGGGGCCCAATCAAGACATCACCAACAATGCCTGCCCAAACGTTCACAGAAAATCTGTGTTGATGACGTGATTGCACAATTGCGTGCGGATTCTCGTCAGCCCACACATGTTGATTGTGAAAATTTACAATTTGATCACGTTGGAATGAAGCCTCATCCGTAAAGAGAACATTTGCACTGAAATGAGGATTGACACATTGTTGGATGAACCATTCGCAGAAGAGTACCCGTCGAGACCAATCACCTGCTGATAATGCCTGCACACGCTGTACATGGTACGGAAACAACTGGTTCTCCCGTAGCACTCTCCATACAGTGACGTGGTCAACGTTACCTTGTACAGCAGCAACTTCTCTGACGCTGACATTAGGGTTATCGTCAACTGCACGAAGAATTGCCTCGTCCATTGCAGGTGTCCTCGTCGTTCTAGGTATTCCCCAGTCGCGAGTCATATGCTGGAATGTTCCATGCTCCCTAAGACGCCGATCAATTGCTTCGGACGTTTTTCTGTCGGGACACCTTCGTTCTAGAAATCTGTCTCGATACAAACGTACCGCGCCACGGCTATTGCCCCGTACTAATCCATACATCAAATTGGCATCTGCCAACTCCGCATCTGTAAACATTGCACTGACTGCAAAACCATGTTCGTGATGAACACTAACCTGTTGATGCTACGTACTGATGTGCTTGGTGCTAGTACTGTAGAGCAATGAGTCGCATGTCAACACAAGCACCGAAGTCAACATTACCTTCCTTCAATTGGGCCAACTGGCGGTGAATCGAGGAAGTACAGTACATACTGACGAAACTAAAATGAGCTCTAACATGGAAATTAAGCGTTTCCGGACACATGTCCACATAACATCTTTTCTTTATTTGTGTGTGAGGAATGTTTCCTGAAAGTTTGGCCGTACCTTTTTGTAACACCCTGTATACAGGGTGAGTCACTAACTATTGTCACCTAGAATAACTCCGAAACTATGATAGTATCTGAAACGTTTGTGGGAAACATGTTGCATGGGACAACGGGGTCCATAGTATGAAGTTGGTTCTTTGTTGATGGGTGTGGTCGCGTCAGAGATATGAAGGTCAATTTTGTTTTTTTTTAAATGTGATGCTATAGTTTGGTACTTATTTTCGGATAGCGGATATCGAGACGAATCCAATGAAGTTTAACAGTAAGGTCTTTGAAGGTCAACGAAGATAAAAATGGTGGCATGAAAGTCCATTTACAGAAGGTGTTCGAAGTAATGACCATTGGTATCAGTGCAGTGCTGGAGTCTTCTTATCGTGGATTGAGTGGTATTCCTTATCACTTCGGCACTTATCGAAGCACATGCTCTGACAATTCTCGCTCATATATCGTGCAAATAGTAAATATTCGCCGAATACGGCATATCCATCTAACATGCCATTGATGTGTAAACACCATTCGACAGTTTCGCAATACAACACTAATAGGAACGGTGACACTAGTATCGTCGAATCAAGCGAATGTGAATGATGTATTCCTTCAAAGAACACGCCAATATGCTTCTCATTTACGGAAAATGCCAACGAAATTCAGTGAGAGCTAGAGACTTATACGCTGAAAGATATCCTCAACGTACTCACTCTACACGTCGTGCATTTAAATATGTGTATGATAAACTGAGAACAACTGGATCTTTGACACATCGGAAACATATCCGGCAAAGGAAAGTTACTAACGAGGAAACGGAAAATTCGTACTCTTGTCACTGTGGTACGAGATCCCTGTGTTATTTCGCGTCGCCCGGCTGGTTAGCTGTGCGGTCTAACGCACTGATTTCCGGGCGGGAAGGCGTGCCGTTACCCGACACGAATCCCCCTGTCAGGTTAGTGTCAAAGTCTGGTGTGCCGGCCTGTATGTGGATGGTTTTTAAGGCGGTTTTCCATCTGCCTTGGGGAATGCGGACTGGTTTCGATTATTCCACCTCAGTTAAACTATGTCGGCGACTGCTGTGCAAGCACAATCTCCACGTACACATACACCATAATTACTCTACCACGCAAACGTTGGGATTACACTCATCTGGTGCAAGACGTTCCTGGATGGTCCACTGTCTACCGAACAGCCCAATAACCTTGGGTTCAGTGTGGGGCGGCGGTGGGGTGAGTGGACTGCTGTAGCCTGTTGTAGGGTTGTGAAGCACTGAGGGCTACGGCGAGGACGAAGCCTCTCCGTCGTTTCTAGGTCCCCCGTACAATACACAACACACACTGAGGTGCAGCAGATGGGGCACCAGCGTTCCAGTCCATGGCAGGTCGCTGGTTCGACCCTCTGAGGCCAACGCGGGGTCCGCAGCCAGTCAGCGGCGGACCACGCCACGCCTCGCTACTGAGGGCAGTCTTGTTGGCTCCCAAAACACGTCGGAGCCATCCCGAGGCGAGGGCCGCAGATTCGGACGCCGGATCGCGGGCGCTTGTTGTCGCCGTGATCTTAGCCACGCTGGCAAGGAAGCATGTTGCGGGCGCCTTGCAGCTCCCAGTGGGTTGCGCTGAAGTGGCAGGGGTGAAGACCACTGAGTCGACTGCTGGCACAGCCTGACATCGTCACAACTCTGTGGCCATACAAGGCCGACACACAGCAGTGTGCTGCATGGGTCGTTGAGGCAGACATTCTGCACCAAACTGTTTCACAAACAGCAAAGTGGTGTCCTCAGCATTGCGGGACCTGTGACGCAGATGGGAGGAACGTGGGCACTGTAGCAGGAAATAATAAATTTACTTGGAAAACTCGGACGAGTTTTAATACGGCGCATCCTGACAACCCATCCTCGTCCAACATTCCATCTACAGAGCTAACAGCACTATCCAAGAGGAGAATAAGACACTCTAACACCTAATCCGAACATCAAAAAGGGCAAAACACAAAATAATCGAGAAACTCAACATAGGAAACGAGACAATACGACTGGTTTATATCAAATGCGGTGTGCTGTATGCTACAGTAGATATACACTCCTGGAAATTGAAATAAGAACACCGTGAATTCATTGTCCCAGGAAGGGGAAACTTTATTGACACATTCCTGGGGTCAGATACATCACATGATCACACTGACAGAACCACAGGCACATAGACACAGGCAACAGAGCATGCACAATGTCGGCACTAGTACAGTGTATATCCACCTTTCGCAGCAATGCAGGCTGCTATTCTCCCATGGAGACGATCGTAGAGATGCTGGATGTAGTCCTGTGGAACGGCTTGCCATGCCATTTCCACCTGGCGCCTCAGTTGGACCAGCGTTCGTGCTGGACGTGCAGACCGCGTGAGACGACGCTTCATCCAGTCCCAAACATGCTCAATGGGGGACAGATCCGGAGATCTTGCTGGCCAGGGTAGTTGACTTACACCTTCTAGAGCACGTTGGGTGGCACGGGATACATGCGGACGTGCATTGTCATGTTGGAACAGCAAGTTCCCTTGCCGGGCTAGGAATGGTAGAACGATGGGTTCGATGACGGTTTGGATGTACCGTGCACTATTCAGTGTCCCCTCGACGATCACCAGTGGTGTACGGCCAGTGTAGGAGATCGCTCCCCACACCATGATGCCGGGTGTTGGCCCTGTGTGCCTGGGTCGTATGCAGTCCTGATTGTGGCGCTCACCTGCACGGCGCCAAACACGCATACGACCATCATTGGCACCAAGGCAGAAGCGACTCTCATCGCTGAAGACGACACGTCTCCATTCGTCCCTCCATTCACGCCTGTCGCGACACCACTGGAGGCGGGCTGCACGATGTTTGGGCGTGAGCGGAAGACGGCCTAACGGTGTGCGGGACCGTAGCCCAGCTTCATGGAGACGGTTGCGAATGGTCCTCGCCGATACCCCAGGAGCAACAGTGTCCCTAATTAGCTGGGAAGTGGCGGTGCGGTCCCCTACGGCACTGCGTAGGATCCTACGGTCTTGGCGTGCATCCGTGCGTCGCTGCGGTCCGGTCCCAGGTCGACGGGCACGTGCACCTTCCGCCGACCACTGGCGACAACATCGATGTACTGTGGAGACCTCACGCCCCACGTGTTGAGCAATTCGGCGGTATGGCCACCCGGCCTCCCGCATGCCCACTATACGCCCTCGCTCAAAGTCCGTCAACTGCACATACGGTTCACGTCCACGCTGTCGCGGCATGCTACCAGTGTTAAAGACTGCGATGGAGCTCCGTATGCCACGGCAAACTGGCTGACACTGACGGCGGCGGTGCACAAATGCTGCGCAGCTAGCGCCATTCGACGGCCAACACCGCGGTTCCTGGTGTGTCCGCTGTGCCGTGCGTGTGATCATTGCTTGTACAGCCCTCTCGCAGTGTCCGGAGCAAGTATGGTGGGTCTGACACACCGGTGTCAATGTGTTCTTTTTTCCATTTCCAGGAGTGTAGATGAGAACCTCGAATGAGTTTTTCCTACTGATGGTGATGACGTGCTGGCTGAAGCAGACAAAAATCTCTCAGTGAAGAATTTATAGAAGAGGAAACGTATGAAGCCCTAATGAGAAGCCAGAAAAGGAAAATCATCAGGAATATATGACATTTTACCTCTCTTATTGGGATATATTGGAGAAAGAGCTAATTAACGTATTCAGTGGCTCTGAGCACTATGGGACTTAACATCCATGGTCATCAGTCCCCTAGAACTACTTAAACCTAACTAACCTAAGGACATCACACAACACCCAGTCATCATGAGGCAGAGAAAATCCCTGACCCCGCCGGGAATCGAACCCGGGCGTGGGAAGCGAGAACGCTACCGCACGACCACGAGCTGCGACACATTTAGTGACACATGAAATGTCCAGTGGCTCCCTTTACTCTTCATGAGCCCGTATCGATTATGTTTCGTTGAATGGTTCGCACGATGACCCTTGTTGATTGCCTAGCACTGAAATCTGCAGCAATTTGTAGAAGGCTTGCAGTTCTGGTACGTTGAACAATTCTCTTTGGTCGTCGTTGGTCCCATTTCTGCGGGATCTTTTTCCGACCGCAGCGATGATGGAGATTTGATGATTTACCGGTTTCCTGATATTCACAGTACACTCGTGAAATGGTCGTACGGGAAAGTCCCCACTTCATCGCTACCTCAGAGATGCTATGTCCCATCGCTTATGCGCCGACTATAATACCACGTTCAAATTCACTTAAATCTTGATAACCTCCCATTGTAGCAGCAGTAATCTAACAACTGCGTCAGACACTTTTTATCTTAGATAGGCGTTACCGACCGCAGCACCGTATTCTGCCTGTTTACGTATCTCTGTATTTGACTACGCATGCCTATACCAATTTCTTTGGAGCTTCAGTTTAGTACCACCATATTAAGAAACGTGCAGCTCCTAACGGAATACCCTTATGTCAGCTGGCCTGAGCTGTGGAAGAACATTCTTAACAAATAGCTTTGGTCAATGTTGGGACAGAATGGTAAAAAGTAGTCAGTGAAACGACGCCAGTGCACACGTTATACTCTACCCATTCTGCTGATTCATCGCATTGTGATAAGTGTAATGTATACACAAGTTAATATGTCACCACACACGCAGAATCTGGGACTTGACTCAACAAGAACTTGCATCGCTCCTGGAGACGGCACCGCAATCTGTCAAGATACAAGAACTTGTGACACCAGGCCAAAAGCGATACCCTGGCCAGAAAAACAATATGGTAATCTGGCTATTTGGTCAACTCGTACAATATGTGATAACAACAGACACACAGGGTTCAGCGGAATTTAAGTTTAGACGGACAACATTGCGCCATGAAGTGCAGAACAACGAAATTATCAAAACAATTCTGCAAACTACGCAACAGTATGGTATTCCTGCATGTAATGTATTAAGACCAGTGCTGAATCATCTCCTTTTGCATTATAATTAAGATTAATACATTTTGTAATTATGTTACTTGTATTTAAAATGCACTTTTCGATCTCGATTTATGATACAGGTAGTAAAAAGAAAATATGCTCCGAGAAGGAGAAGAAGTTTCTTTATTTATTACTCTAATTTTCCTGAAAAATAAAAGACGACCACAGTTGCCATTTAATTTTCCATCTATGAAGGAACATGCATTAAATTTTTAGAAGATAGAGAGACATGTAGGATTTCAGAAGAAGGAGAAATTACCTTACATTTATAAGGATGAAGGAATGTGCAGTCATCAAAAGGGACTTTACGACATTATTACTTTCGTTTTTCAGTTTCACGAAATGAAAAATCGTCCATATCATTTACTCCACAATCTATAAGAGATTTTATTTAAATAAATGCAAAAAAGAATAGGTTGCTACACCAAATGAAATAGTTTCGTTAGTTACTTTCTTCCATTTGCCAGGAGAATTATCATGTTTTAACAAACAAGATAAAAGGCGCAATAGATAGGACGAGAAGGCAACTAAAGGTGAGCGAATGGAAGGGTTATAAGGGGAGGGAAGGAGGCCCAAAAAAGGGAAAGAAAAAACAAAAAAGTGGTTAACGTCGCTGCCTCTAGGTCGTGGGGTCCCTGGTTAGATTTCCTGCCGCATGGTGCATTTACTTTGCTGTTTGTGATGTCCTATTCATTACACCTCATCTTCAGTGGTGTCAAATTTCGAATAGGTGGCCGAACAACCTGAGATGGGGTCTCCCGACGAATAACAGCACACCATCATTTCACTACAGCGTTATTTCATGTTTACGGTGTAGCTTTTTTTACAAACATTCTGTAATCAATTTTGCAAGTTTCGTTACTATAATTTTTTGCCCGAGCTTAAATCATGAAGCATCTCTGGCGACTTTCCTTTTTTCGGTATAATCATCATTTCTGTGATGCAGGACCTGTTGCTTGGACTTTATAAATTCTTATAAACTGCATATATGTCCTGCTACATGAGTTTGTTTTCTTTTCCATATCTGTATCATAATACGTGTTATGCAAACAATTCTGCTAAGCATAGTAAACGTCCTTAGCAAGTTAACATTACAATACGCGCAGTATACGAGCATTTTACAATAATAGCAACAATAAAAATAACAGATATAGTAACGACTGTATGGAATTCCAGTAAGTTAATTCTTATTAACTGGGTTAAGTAATTTCTTCATTAAGTTCTTCTCGAATGTGAGTAATGAGAGCTGCGAGAAATATATGGCAGTAGTACACAAAAATCAAATCTAGAGAAGTTAACCAGTCCAGGGAAGAGCGAGATATAATGTGGTAAAGTTAACACCAGACAAACGGAAGGAAACTGGAATAGATAGGGATGAGGTAATGATGGCTAGTGTTGGCAATGTCACAAATATATTGGTCCACTATTGGACAGAAGAAAGACAGCTGGAATATGTGGGGAAGAAATGACTGGCGAAGCGTGTGTGGGGTCGATATTATCATTAACTTATAAAACTACTTATAGGAAGATGTGGGTACGCTACAGCTGAGCGTACCCCATAACCTAAAGCTATTACTTCAGTCCACAGCTCCAATTATCCTTTCAGTCAATCCGGAATACCGAACTTCCAGGAATTTGCAAGTGGCAATGGGTCTATCGACAACACTATGCATGGACCACTAACCTTCCACAGCCGGAAGAGTTTGATGGCATAGCTATGCTCACAGGAGGCTCAGCCCAGACCTGAGTACTTCTGAATGTGAGAGCCTGGAATCATCACAAGAAGTTCGCATAATGACAACAGCCCTCAGGTCCCTAGCCTTAATCGTCATTTAGAAATCAAGCGATCTCTCCGTGGCTCGTAATACATTTAGTCTAGAGGGCAGTATAATTAGGCTCACCAAGCTATCTGCGTGAGGGCTCATGAGGAACTCATTCGTGTGGCCAGTGTTCCCATTAATACACTACTGGCCATTAAAATCGCTACACCACGAAGATGACGTGCTACAGACGCGAAATTTAACCGACAGGAACAAGATGCTGTGATATGCAAATGATAAGCTCTTGAAAGCATTCACACAAGGTTGGCGCCGGTGGCGACACCTACAACGTGCTGACGTGAGGAAAGTTTCCAACCGATTTTTCATACACAAACAGCAGTTGACAGCCGTTGCCGGGTGAAAAGTTGTTGCGATGCCTCGTGTAAGGAGGAGAAATGCGTACCATCACGTTTCCGACTTTGATAAAGGTCGGATTGTAGCCTATCGCGATTGCGGTTTATCGTATCGCGACATTGCTGCTCGCGTTGCTCGAGATCCAATGACTGTTAGCAGAATATAGAATCGGTCGGCTCAGGAGGAAAGCCGTGCTGGATCCCAACGGCCTCATATCACTAGCACTCGAGATGACAGGCATCTTATCCGCATGGCTGTAACGGGTCGTGCAGCCACGTCTCGATCCCTGAGTCAACAGATGGGGACGTTTGCAAGACAACAACCATCTGCACGAACAGTTCGACGACGTTTGCAGCAGCATGGACTATCAGCTCGGAGACCATGGCTGCGGTTACCCTTGACGTTGATTCACAGGCAGGAGCGCCTGCAGTGGTGTACTCAACGACGAACCTGTGTGCACGAATGGCAAAACGTAATTTTTTCGGATGAATCCAGGTTCTGTTTACAGCATGATGATGGTCGCATCCGTGTTTGGCGACATCGCGGTGAACGCACATTGGAAGCGTGTATTCGTAATCGCCATTCTGGCGTATCACCCGGCGTGATGGTATGGGGTGCCATTGGTTACACGTCTCGGACACCTCTTGTTCGCATTGACGACACTTTGAACAGTGGACGTTACATTTCAGATGTGTTACGACCCGTGGATTTACCCTTCATTCGATACCTGCGATACCCTACATTTCAGCAAGATAATGCACGACCGCATGGTACAGGTCCTGTATGGGCCTTTCTGGATACAGAAAATGATCGAATGCTGCCCTGGCCAGCACATTCTCCAGATGTCTCACCAATTGGAATCGTCTGGTCAATGGTGGGTGAACAACTGGCTCGTCACAATACGCCAGTCACTACTCTTGATGAAGTGTGGTATCGTGTTGAAGCTGCATGGGCGGCTGTACCTGTACACGCCAACCAAGCTCAGTTTCACTCAATGCCCAGGCGTATGAAGGCCGTTATTACGGCCAGAGGTAGTTGTTCTGGGTACTGATTTCCCAAATTGCGTGAAAATGTTATCACATGTCAGTTCTAGTATAAAATATTTGTCCAATGAATACCCGTTTATCATCTGCATTTCTTCTTGGTGTAGCAATTTTAATGGCCAGTAGTGTATTTACAAACCCAGACTTTCTCTTTCTTTTAATTTTGTCTTTATGCTAATTGCTGTTAATAAACTTTCTTTTAATGCTGCACAGTCACTCTTTTACAGTGATTTTAAGAACACTCACTGCTTCTGTCTTTGCTTTACCACGTTAAATTACCAGCTTTCGCATTACAAATTTAACAAAGTTGCTTCGGAACTGCGCACAGAAGTTAGAATTCATATAGCAATACTGAAATTGCATCGTCATCTGATGGTGTTGCCTTCGGATTTAGACCACGAATAACAGCTACACTTCCTAGTAAGACAATAATAATTTGAGCTAAATCGATTCTTCGTTTGCTTCCAGATATCATATCATATGTTGTAACAGGATTAGTTTCTTTTGTATGTATTGTTAGATGTAATATAACTATAATGACTTCTACGAGAATCTGCGATTTTTCGTTCAACATTTATATTTGGTGGACTTTGAAACAAATAGCCAACTGCACATGTCTATAGCGATTTTTCCACGTAATTTATACATTAACTCTGACATAGTATTTATCTTCGTGTTATGAAATCATTCTCAGTCCTGCATATCTTATGCGATTCAAAAAGGCTTCAGCAACCTATCAATGTAAGACATGTGTGAGAGAAAGAAGTAACTGTCTCAGAGCAGTAAAATTGAGTTACAATATTGTAGCTAAAACAAAATCCGAGTCTAATCTCTATGAGGACAACGTAAGAGAAAGTATGCTGTCACATTACATGGATGATTTGTATGAAAACATACCAAGTGACAAATTAAATGAACGGACTCTAAGCCCATGCGTTATGTAATGAGGTATTAGAGAATGACTGGTATTACTTGCGTGAAATTTCTTCACCTGCACCGAAGACTAGGAGCATATACAGATCAGTGTTGACAGACCCTCTGTCCTAATTCAAAGTAGACCCAAGTAAATAAACATCAAGTCTGACGAATTCTCTTACAGAAACATAATTTCAAATTAAAGTCAGTATTTGCGTCCGGTGAGGTTACAAAATAAGCAAATACATTTATTGATTTTTCTTGCAAACCTTTCAGCTATTCAAGTGCTATTAGTACTCTCTGTGTAAACTATATACACTATGACGTAGAGGGAGCACCAGACCCAGAACAGTTATCATAAGCTTAAGCCGCTATACAGTGTGACATCTTTACGTCGATGAAAAATCAACAGTCTGGTCAGTAATTCCTTATCTTACAGTATTCGATTTAGTATCCTGCAGCATCTGAATTTGTGTTTAAAAGTTGAGATTACCTACAAAACGTGTGCTAGACGAACGAGATGGCCTAACTGCCCCTGAAATGTATTGCTGCTGTCATGCGTGTAGCTCAACTGCTTATTGGGTTGCCGAGAAATAGGTGTCAGACCACATTTAATAGTTTGTTTCGTTGGTATACCTCAAATTTTTAAAAAATATTTATATTTTATGAATATCGTAATTGCTATTTTAAATTGTTTCTACGCTATTGGAGATTAAATGTTATGTCAGTATCCAAATCTGACAGTCCGTATTAGATTTTTCTTCGTTCTGTCTCCCACTATGTCTTTATTATTTATATCACAAGCTATAAATTTCAGCACAGTTTTCTGCGGTTTCTATTTATGGTAGTGAAACAACGGAGTGTCTGGGAGCTATCATCAAAGCACTCCACCTTTGTTTTGCTTCTGTTCTCTATTTCTGATTAATTTTCCCAGCACTGTCGTCAATCCGGACTGTGTTATTTCATATGAATTTCATTTGAGCCTCGCAGTCATTCGTCTACCTTGGGCAATTTGACTGAACAGCATGCATTATGATACCTTATAGAATTATAATCAAATGTCATTAAAATTATATGTAACTAATTTATCCGTGTAAATGAACTACCTGACAAGAAAAGTGAAGCACCGTGAAGACACAGCCAGATGTCAATGTAGGTTTGTACGCTTACACACCATTGGCAGGTACGTAACGTTGCATACCAAGTGAAAGGTAGAACGGCCACCAGAGTACGTTAGCGATGTTGGTATTTAGTGTTGTTCGCAATACATTTACTCCTTAATGAAATTTGCCATTATAATGTATCTCTTTTTCAAGTCAACAGCACAGTTCACAGAATCAACAGTATAAATAAGAACAATCTTCACAAACATGTAAGTCACTTACTTTGGTCCAGAAAGATGACCATTATTCAGGAACATACTTTTTCCAAAACTAGCCAGCAGCCATAAAAAGGTTAACAACTAACAAACTTCAGTTTAAGAGGGGCATAAAGGCTTTAGTGGTGGCCTCCTTCTACGCCATTGACGAATTTTTTAGTATAACCAAGTGATGTGCATATGTTACCAATAATATAAAGAATACGAGTATCAGCAAGTACAGTGATGTAATGTTTCAGTGGAGTAATGCAATCATTGTAAATAAGTATAGTGAATTGATTTTCCTGTTTGATGATGCGTGGCTACTATTGCTCAAGAATATCATACGCACCTCAGTGTATCGAAAATTTAAATGTTTTGTGACAAGTTGTTTATTCCATTTTAAACGAAAATATTTTTATAATTTTTTTCACTTTGAATCTGTGGAAGGTGCATAAGCATATTTGGTTTTCATTGTAAATATTTATTGCAAATTCTTGTTTTTCTGACATGTTCTACATCCTGAAGGATCTTCTCACTATGGATCTATTGGAACGAAAAGTACATCTAATGTAATGTAATTTAGGCCTGGTAGGATACGTAAGGAACGTCAAAAGTGTCAGATATTGAGTAATCGCTATGAAGGACAAGGAGATGCAGCGTACACGGGTGAGACAGGACTAACAGCGCCTGACAGAGATTTAAGCGTGCCTCAAAGAAGGTATCCATTGACCGGCTGGTCAGATCGTGCAATATATATGTATTTGTGGGTTGTTCGCATTAGGACTATCGATACTTTTTAAAAAAATCGGGATTCCGATATATCGATATATAAGAAAACATCATTATCGACCTTCAATATATCGATGGGTCCTCGTTAGGGCCTATAAAAATATCGGCTGCGCATTACAGATACACTGCCGGTTTTAGAGCTATATATTTAAGTACTGATTTATTATTACACATTCTGTATAACAACAAGCTAGCAGCAACCTTATTCCCCATACAGCAAGAGTTGAAAGGAAAACGATGCACGTTCACGCTTGGCCATAACTGCTTTGCTAACAATGGTAACTGCACGTAAGTAACACAGTAAAAGGTGTCCGATGGATTCGTCGTTCCGTTTCCTCACATACCGAATTTGTTCGGAAAGCTTCATGTCGACTTCCCTGTTTTTTCATTCCTGCAAACGCCAGCGACCTAGCAGTTGTAGTGTCAAAATTTCGTGGTCAAGTTAAGTGTTGCAGTTTCTGCTGGTAGCACCAATGACGTCAGTATCCCCCCCCCCCCCCCCCCCCCCCGCTCCCAGCACACACACACACCACCGCCCGTCGTAAAGGCCAATCTTGTCATTTAGATTTTTGTTCATCATTTGCAGCAATTGCTTTTGAAGAATTCCAATGTGATGAAATAGCAAACAAGTTGTGTTAAAATTGTTTTTTACGCAACTGGTGTGTTATTTCTTCACATGAGAAATCTTGTTATTCCACTCACGCCGACACACCCCAATGCAGTCGGACTTCTTCTTTGTTACCATCTATACATGCTTCACGCAGTCAAACAGGAAGACTGAAAGTGATGAAAACTCCAAAAGTAGTAAGACTCCTTCACAAAATGAGAGTAAAATTATGTTCTACTACAATTTAAAAATAACAGTTTCAAATATTTACCAAAAATTGCAAAAAAATTATCGGCTCTCGATATTTCCCTTTCGATATAGATATATCGGTGAAAAATATAGCCGATGTATATCGATATGTTACGGAAAGTATCTATATGTAGATTATGGATATTTCATCAACAACCCTAATTCGGATGCCACATTATCGAGATGTCGGACTGCACTGGGAAGCAAGGGCAGGCATACTCGTCCCCAAGCTTCCGGTCGACCACATCTGCCTACCAAGTGGGAGGTTCTCATATTGTGGACAAAGAACATCACAGTCCCTTCACATGTGCACCTGACATCCGAGAACATGTAACGGACTCTCTGCAACATACTGTGTCCTCCCGCTCCAATGGACCATTTTTCGGAGACTAGCAACAGCCGTACTAGGGATTTGCCGTCCCATGTACAGGCTCCTCTTAACACCTCAAAACAAATGTCGATGTATGGAGTGCTACAGTGACGAATGGCGTCGCATTGTGTTCAGCGATGAATCGCAGTTCTGCCCTATCCCGGATATCATCATCGGCGAGTATGACCGTGATATATACTGAAGAGCCAAACGAACTGGTACACCTGCATAATATCGTGTAGGGCCCCTCGAGCACGCAGAAGTGCCGTAACACGACGTGTCATGGACTCGACTAATGTTTAAAGTAGTGTTGGACTGACATCATGAATCCTGCAGGGCTATCAATAAATCCGTAAGGATACGAGGGGGTGGAGATCTCTTTTGAACAGCACGTTGCAAGGCATTCCAGATATGCCGAATAATGTTCATGTCTGGGGAGTTTGGTGGCCAGCGGAAGTGTTTAAACTCAGAAGAGTGTTCCTGGAGCCAATCGGCAGCAATTCTGGACGTGTGGGGTGTCGCATTCTTCTGATGGAATTGCCTAAGTCCGTCGAAATGCACAATGCATATGAATGGATGCAGCTGATCAGACAGGATTCTTAAGTAGATGTCATCCGTCAGAGCCGTATCTCACGCTCCACACCATCACAGAGCCTCCACCAGCTTGAACAGCCCCTGCTGACATACAGGGTCCATGGATCCGTGAGGTTGTCTCCATACCCGTACACGTCCATTCGCTCGATACAAATTGAAACGAGACTCGTCAAACTAGGCAACATGTTTCCAGTCATCGACAGTCCAATGTCGGTGTTGAAGGCCCTGGCGAGGTGTAAAGCTTTATGTCGAGCAGCCATCAAGGGTACACGAGTGGGCCTGGCTCCGAAAGCCCGCATCGATGATGTTGCGTGGAATGGTTCGCCCGCTGACACTTGTTGATGGCCCAGCACTGAATTCAGCAGCAATTTGCGGAGGAGTTGCACTTCTGTCACGTTGAAGGATTCTCCTCAGTCGTCGTTGGTACCGTTCTTGCAGGATCTTTTTCCAGCCGCAGCGATGTCGGAGATTTGATGTTTTACCGGATTCCTGGTATTCACACTACACTCGTGATATGGTCGTATGGGAAAATCCCCACTTCATCGCTACCTCGGAGATTCTGTGATCCATCGCTCTTGCGCCGACTGTAATACCACATTCCTCATCTTGATAACCTACTATTGTAGCAGCAGTAACCGATCTAACAACTGCACCAGACACTTATTGTCTTATATAGGCGTTACCGACCGCAGCGCCGTATTTTGGCTGTTTATATATATATATATATATGTATATATATATATATATATATATATATATATATATATATATATATATATATATATATATATTTGAATACGCATGCTTGTACCAGTTACTTTGGCGCTTCAGTGTAGATAAAGATCCCGAACTTCTAAAGTTTTGGAGAGGCACTGCGGTGTTACGTCTGTTGTTGGTTGATTGGTTGATTCGAGGAGGAGGACCAAACAGCGAGGTCATCGGGCTCATCGAGTCATCGAGTCAGGTAAAGTGGGGGAAGGAAGTCGGCCGTTCCTTTTCAAAGGAAACCATGACGGTTACGTCTGGTGTCCCGATGTGGAGACGCATCGGTTACGACTTCAGGTCGCGACTGTACGGTAAGAAAAAAGGAATAAAAGTGAGATAGTGTTAATACTTTCATCCTTCTTTACCTCCTCTGCATTACTGCAGATGACGTGTCACTGAGCACATTTGTACTGTGCATGTAGTACACGTGAGGTGCCTAGTTGTTTCCACTGCCCTGTATGGAATACATAAGTTCTTGTACACTTCACTAACCTGCTGTCTTCATGATGATGATGTCCCCAGCGCAGAAAACAGCACGCAGATCGTGGATTCTTTTTATTGAGGCTGAAATTAACTTCGCAATGAACTGCTGCTACGAATAAACTATAACTCATTTGGGATGCCACTCACGATTTTATTGATATAGACACGAGAAACTATTCTTGATCACAACGTATTGAACATATCTTTCCACAGTCATTATATCTGGGTAAAATAATATGAAATACATCCCGCCACAGACAACATGTCTGTCTACTGGAACCGTCAGAACTGGAGAATAAAATTACATGAATCAAATACTACTATTACAGACAACATGTCTGTACCTAGTGACGGTCGGAACTGTAGTAAATAAAATTGCATGAAAAAAATACTGCTATAACAGACAACATGTTGTCTACTGGAACGGTCAGAACTGGAGAGCCGGACTGCCCGAGACACTTCGCGCGCCAAGCCAGCAAGTCGTGACCCGAACGCCACCGAAGTGCATCGGCAGTAATATCGTCAGTCTTTTGTTTTAGTAATACGTTGATTTTAATAATTTTGAAATGACTGATTGATAGCTGGCTGTTGAGAGATGTTTATTTAAAAAATGAAGTAATTTGGATGCAGGTTTAATTAATAATAGCAACTAAAGTTTAACGTTTTGGCGCCCTACCGCCGAACACAGCAGCCAATCACAGAGCAGCAGCATCATGCAGGCGGTCTTTCTCACGGTAATGGTACCGAATCTGACATCTGTCGCCGGTACCTCATCCCACATTGCGTCATCTCTATGCTTCTTGCATCTCCACTGCCCTCGGAATAGCTTCCTGGAGCCTAATATGACGGCTGAATAAGCCAGAAATATTACAACTGGCAATGATTGACAACATCCCAAGGTCACAACGATAAGCCACGACCTTCCTGCGTCCCCACTTGTTATCTCTGCGACAGTATCGTGGTGCCGGACAATGGTCAGGCATACATGGCAGTGTCTCTATGAACTGTCTGCAAGATGTTGAGGTACTCCCTTGACCAGCAAGACGTCAACTCCGTCCCAGTGTCAGTATCCAGGATATCAAAGACCTGTTACAACACGTGTGGGCTAGCTTGTCTCAGGAGAGGATGCAACAGCTTTATGACACCCATCCCAACCGAATCAGCTCACGTATCTGGGCTAGAGGGGTGCAACGTCATATTGATAAGTGGGTTGATCATGCCAAGTTCTTTGTAAATTTGGCTCAGTTTTGAAAACAACGCCATAAACCTTCCAACACGTGAAGTTTTATTTCGTTTCCTCCCCCCCCCCCTCCCCCCTTCTGGTTGTTTCACTTGTTTTGCCAGGCACTACAATTAAAAGAAAACTGATAAGAACTTTTAAAAATGAAAACAGGAGACTATGAAAATTTTGAAAACAGAAAAATATTTAGTATTATACATAACAAGTAATGTGTTATAGCTCAGGATTCTAAACCACTGCGTATAGCTCCTCTAGTTGCCGTGGCAGGTCCATGTTACATTATCATACTTACATGAGACAGTTTTCATAATATACTACTGGCCGTGAAAAGTGCAACGCCGAGGAGGGGGCGTGTAACAACGTCAAACTGCTATGAAGTCTACTACATGCTTGAAGATGGGAATGATCAGTGTTCCGGTCCAACTACACAAAGCAAGTAGCAGTAACGCCATACACACTCTGTAGATATGGAAAGATTACGCAGTAGGTTCCTGTTTCAGAAGCAACATATGAATACTTGTTTTGTAAATAAAACCGCGTTTTCTTGTTTATTTTCCCCGGACGCGTTTCACTTTTTTCTTCCTCTAAGGCATCTTCAACGGGATCTATAACGATACAATTTTGTTATTTTTAGATTATCAAGCAGTTCAAGTCGCGATTTTTTGTGTAAATAAGTAATTACTTGCAGTTTGCTGTGATCTGCATTTCCTCTTATCTGGTCTGGAGGTTGCATTACTACTTTATTTCCGACACATAAGCAAAATTTTGTATTCAGAACTTTTTCACACTGTTCACCATGTTTCTCCTTCTTTTTTATGGTGTACTGTTATTCTTTTGCTGCTTGATACAGCTGTTTGTTCGAACACTGTGCTTTTAACAACGTAAATATTGTAACTTCATCATGTCTTTCCTCTTCTTTGCTTTCTTTAACTACATGTTGCCAACATAACGAAGTGTATGTTCAAAAACAACTTGATTGTGTGTGTGTCATTTGGGGGGGGGGGGGGGGATGTTGGTTTGAGTTGTAGAATATTGAATATGAATGTAACAGCTGTTAGGGAGTGGTTGAAAGTTTTGATGACAGCTGATTTGACTTTTCGTTTCAATGTTCTGTGGAGGGGTTCATGGATAAGTCAGTGAAAAGATGTCGGGTGGTATTATTATTATATTGGTTGGTATTATTATTATTATTATTATTATATTAATCCTCTTTGGAAGCGTTATTCCTTTATTTTGTCTATTAGAGTAAACAATGAATTGTTTGGCATGTGTACTTCATCATTCAACAGGGTTTTCCTTTCTGCTTTGGTTTTCTGTATGTCGTAATTTTCTTGCAGAGTTAGGAGGCACTTTTTATTGTTGATTCCAGTTGCTTTCATGTCTCCTTCTCTAGTGGTTGGTTTGTGGTTATGTTCTCTTATGTGTTCTGCAAATGTGGATGGCTGTTTATGAGAAGAACATGTTATGCGTCGTGTAGGAAGAAAAGGGTCTAACAGTACGTTTTGGAATTTGACAGTGGCAGGATCGTGGTGTATCGAGACTGAAGTTTAAAAATGGCTCTAAGCACTATGGGACTCAACATCTGAGGTCATCAGTCCCCTAGACTTAGAACTACTCAAACCTAACTAACCTAAGGACATCACACACATCCATGCCTGAGGCAAGATTCGAACCTGCGACCGTAGCAGCAGCGCGGTTCCGGACTGAAGCGCCTAGAACCTCTCGGCGACTGTAGTTTATCATTTCGCAATACTGCTGCTCGTATTGGTCGGGATCCCATACGGTCATGCCATTATGGAATCGATGAGGTTCAGGAGTACTAGTCTGAGCGCCATGTCGGGCCTCAATAGCCCCGCCCGAGTAGCGCCAGAAAGGACTGACGTATTGTTCGCTTTCCCGCGCAAGACAAGTATCCACACTAACAATACGACAACGACGTGTGGAGTTCCACCGACAGTCAGCATGGCAACCATTGGTAGGGAGTTTCCTTGCACGCTTCCGCAAAGAGAGGCGCTCTAACAGTTATGAGCCCAACCGTAATACTGGATACAGGAGTGACATCGACCCGTCTTCTCAGACAAGTCCTGGTTGTTCGTACAGAAGTACGATGGACGCGTGTGTGGAGACTATGAGGAGAACTAACGTTGCCCCCAGTATCTCGCGTCATGGTACAGAGTACTACTGGGTGCACGAGACGATCACCTCTGGTTCACACAGCTGGTAGTTTGGAGAGCAGCAGTTGCATTTATGAGGTGTCAAGGCCGATGGCTGTGCCCTACGTTGGAGACCACCCTGTCGTTATCGTCCAAACTGTCCTGACTTACCTCAATACAGAGAGTGTTGGACTTTTGTCCTGGCCAACACGTTCTCCAAACCTCAAATCGCTTGACAACGTGTGGTCATGTCTTACTGAGACACTGGCACATCACCACTCTACGGCTACTACATGCTATGTACTAGGACATAGAGGACAAACAGCATGGAATAATCCACCAGTACATCGACTTTGGAAAGACAAGGATCCAGCTGACAAAATCGAAGAAAATGAGTTGCTGATGTGACTGGTTCATATCTTTTCTGCTACATGTAGAACGTACTCGTACCGCAACCTGTGGCGAAACGGCAGAGTAACAAGAGCGCCGAAGTTCCAATTGTTATCACTTCGTTTGATTTGTTGAGACGAGAAGGTTCTAACCTAATTCAAATGCGTGCCTCTGCAGACGAATTTCAGCTATGAATGACAGAGTTCCAAGTGCTCAGTTGGAACTTTGTCATACCAAAGCGCTCTAATGAGGGAGTTCAGAACCATCGCTTCGGCAACTCGACATTGTTTGTAATGTTCGCAAATGGCTCAAATGGCTCTGAGCCCTATGGGACTTAACTTCTGAGGTCATCAGTCGCCTAGGACTTAGAACTACTTAAACCTAACTAAGGACATCACACACATCCATGCCCGAGGCAGGATTCGAACCTGCGGCCGTAGCGGTCGCGCGGTTCCAGACTGTAGCGCCTAGAACCGCTGGGCCACTCCGGCGGGCTGTTTGTAAATCATTAAAGATATTGTTGTTCTGGTTTCCCGCTTGTGTAGTGTACCTGGGTATGCAAGAAATAATTTCTAGGGATACTCTTCATTTCACAAAAAGTAGTATACTATACCAATAAAAACAAGGACAACAGAGGCGTGAATCAGAATATTTCTTGCAAGCTTTTGTAAGTTTGAAAAAGTATCTGTGAAACAACATATAAGGCAACGGCCTTTCCGCAGTGGATACACCGGTTCCCGTGAGATCACCGAAGTTAAGCGCTGTTGGCCGTGGCCGGCACTTGGATGGGTGACCATCCAGCCGCCATGGGCTGTTGCCATTTTTCGGGGTGCACTCAGCCTCGTAATGCCAATTGAGGAGCTACTCGACCGAATAGTAGCGGCTTCAGTCAAGAATACCATCATAACGACCGGGAAGGCAGTGTGCTGACCCCACGTCCCTCCTATCCGCATCCTCCTCTGAGGATAACACGGCGGTCGGATGGTCCCGGTAGGCCACTCGTGGCCTGAAGACGGAGTGTTTTTTTTTTTTAGAAATAACATATAAATCCGTGGTTCATGGTGTGGGTTCCTGTAGTCATGTCCTAGTTCATGAACCACGGGCAACGTATGAGTGGCCAAGTAAGTGGTCCCGACAGTCGGGATACCAGTTACTTTGGAATAAGGCTGGGCATCTCGGACATATTCTGAGTCGTGGTCACCTTTGTGCTCGTACGGCAAAGACTACCAAATCCACCGGTTGGTCCCTCAACCGTTAGGGGTAAAACTCAATGGGACTCGGGGCAAGTAAGGCTAGCAACCTGCTTCCCTGGTACTTTAAATATGATGCTGGCAACAATCAGAGCAAAATGCCTCGGACCTTTGGAGGTGACGGAGTCCCACCTCTAACTGACAAACCAGGGACTCCTAAGGTACGACTTGGCAAACAAATGGTAATGAGATGGGGAGCTATATCAATGGGGGCTACTCTGGGAAGAAGGTAGAGCTGGCAGAGGCTGCAAGTAAGATGGGGTTGGACGTTTTAGCAGTTAGTGACATTCGGGTAAGGGGTGAGAAAGAAGAGGAAGTGGGAGAATACAAGGTCTACCTGTCAGGAGTCAAAGCAGGAATAGCACAATGGGGTGTAGGGCTTTACATCAGGAGAGAAATGGAACCCAGCGTAGTTGCAATAAGGTATGTAAACAGACGACTGATGTGGATAGATTTGACAGTGTCTAGCAATAAAATTAGGATTATGTCAGTATATTCGCATTGTGAAGGGACAGATCAAGATAAGATGGATAGTTTTTATTAGGCACTCAGTGATGTAATTGTTAGAGTAAAGGACAAGGACAGTGTTCTGCTCATGGGTGATTTCAATGCCAGGATTGGAAATCGAACAGAAGGCTATGAAAAGGTTATGGGTAAATTTGGAGAGGATATGGAGGACAACAGGAACGGGAAACAACTCTTGGATTTCTGTGCCAGTATGGGCTTAGTAATCACAAACTCCTTTTTTAAACATAAGAACATTCACCGGTATACTTGGGAAGGCAGGGGAACCAGATCTGTCATTGACTACATAACAACAGATCAGGGATTCAGGAAGGCTGTGGGGGGCACACGTGTATTCAGGGGATTCTTTGATGACACTGATCATTATTTAATCTGCAGTGAAATTGGGATTGTGAGGCCGAAAGTGCAGGAGGTCAGGTCCGTATGTAGGAGGATAAGAGTGGAGAAACTTCAGGATAAGGAAATCAGGCACAAGTACATAACAGTGATCTCAGAAAGATACCAGTTAGTTGAAGGTAGTCAATTACAGTCATTGGAAAAGGAATGGACAAGGTACAGGGACACAGTACTAGAAGTGGCTACAGAATGTCTTGGAACATTAGTGTGTAAAGGTAGGATGAAGCAAACAGCTTGGTGGAATGACAGAGTCAAGGCAGCCTGTAAAAGGAAAAAGAAGGCGTATCAAAAATGGCTACATGCTAGAACTCAGGTAGACAGAGAAAGTTACGTTGAAGAAAGAAACAAAGCCAAACAGATAATTGCACCATCCAGGAAGAAATCTTGGGAAGACTTTGGAAACAGGTTGGAGACTTTGGGTCAAGCTGCTGGAAAACCATTCTGGAGTGTAATTAGCAGTCTTCGAAAGGCAGGTAAGAAGGAAATGACAAGTATTTTGGACAGGTCAGGAAAACTGCTGGTGAATCCTGTGGATTCCTTGGGCAGATGGAAGGAACATTTTGAAGAGTTGCTCAATGTAGGTGAAAATACGATCAGTAATGTTTCAGATTTCGAAGTACAATGGGATAGGAACGATGATGGAAATAGGATCACATTTGAGGAAGTGGAGAAAATGGTCAATAGATTGCAGTGCAATAAAGCGGCTGGGGTGGGTGAAATTAAGTCGGAACTCATCAAATACAGTGGAATGTCAGGTCTTATATGGCTACACAGGATAATTGAAATTGCCTGGGAGTCGGGACACGTTCCATCAGACTGGACAAAAGCAGTAATCACACCAATCTTTACAAATCTTTAACATATTGCAGCGTGTCAGCAACTGTGAGATGTACAGAAAATAAACAATTTTTTTTCAGCCTTCAGTTGCAACTGAAGGCTGAAAAAATTGTTTATTTTCTGTACACCAATCTTTAAACATGGAAACAGAAAAGACTGTAACAACTACAGAGGTATCTCTTTAATCAGCGTTGTGGGTAAAATCTTCTCAGGTATTGTTGAAAGGAAAGTGTGAGTATTAGTTGAGGACCAATTGGATGAAAATTAGTGTAGGTTTAGGCCTCTTAGAGGTTGTCAGGACCAGATCTTTAGCTTACGGCAAATAATGGAGAAGTGTTATGAGTGGAACAGGGAATTGTATCTATGCTTTATAAATCTAGAAAAGGCATATGACCTGGTTCCTAGGAGGAAGTTATTGTCTGTTCTACGAGATTATGGAATAGGAGGCAAACTTTTGCAAGCAATTAAAGGTCTTTACATGGGTAGTCAGGCAGCAGTTAGAGTTGACGGTAAATTGAGTTCATGGTTCAGAGTAGTTTCAGGGGTAAGACAAGGCTGCAACCTGTCTCCACTGTTGTTCATATTATTTATGGATCATATGTTGAAAACAATAGACTGGCTGGGTGAGATTACGATATGTGAACACAAAATAAGCAGTCTTGCATATGCCGATGACTTAGTTGTGATGGCAGATTCGATTGAAAGTTTGCAAAGTAATATTTCAGAGCTAGATCAGAAATGTAAGGACTGTGGTATGAAGATTAGCATCTCCGAAACGAAAGTAATGTCAGTGGGAAAGAGATATAAACGGATTGAGTGCCAAATAGGAGGAACAAAGTTAGAACAGGTGGACGGTTTCAAGTACTTAGGATGCATATGCTCACAGGATGGCAACATAGTGAAAGAACTGGAAACGAGGTGTAGCAAAGCTAATGCAGTGAGCGCTGAGCTACAATCTACTCTCTTCTGCAAGAAGGAAGTCAGTACCAAGACTAAGTTATCTGTGCACCGTTCAAACTTTCGAGCAACTTTGTTGTATGGGAGCGAAAGCTGGGTGGATTCGGGTTACCTTATCAACAAGGTTGAGGTTACGGATATGAAAGTAGCTAGGGTGATTGCAGGTACTAGTAGATGAGAACAATGGCAGGAGGGTGTCCACAATGAGGAAATCAAAGTAAAACTGGGAATGAACTCTATAGATGTAGCAGTCAGGGCGAACAGGCTTAGATGGTGGGGTGATGTTACACGCATGGGAGAAGCAAGGTTACCCAAGAGACTCATGGGTTCAGCAGTAGAGGGTAGGAGGAGTCGGGGCAGAAAAAGGAGAAGGTACCTGGATTTGGTTAAGAATGATTTTGAAGTAATAGGCTTAACATCAGAAGAGGCACCAATGTTAGCACTGAATAGGGGATCATGGAGGAATTTTATAAGGGGGACTATGCTCCAGACTGAACGCTGAAAGGCATAATCAGTCTTAAATGATGATGATGATGAGATATAAATCCTTTTCCAATTGTAGAGTCTTACAATTGCAGAGCTCGAACGACAAGAAGATACCCTCATTCAAATTTATTTCTTTTTAAAATGTATTCTCTTTATGAAGATTAGCGTTTAGAAAAAGTTAAAACATCAGACAGGTATAGTATTTATAGGCATATTTCTCTCACGGAATTCAGTGTAGGATTCAGTGGCAGAAAATCTGATCGGTGGGACCTATGTGAACAATATAAAGTGTCAAGTATTTGCAAAAGACTCACCGAAAGTTTGGAAAAAAAATGTTGAAACATATTAAAGAAAATGAAGCGATTTGAAAACACAGAGATGGACACAAGGAACAGTAGTCCGTTCTTGCGCTTGACTTTTAACTGCGGAATGTACTCTCATGTCTAAATGTAGAAGATAGTACGCTTTAAAAAAAGGTAAAACAATTCATTATTCAAGCAGTAAAACTGAGTATTGTGCTTTGTTGCCAAAAGCATTGTCTGGCTGATCCGGTAATGTTCTTCCTAGTGCCTTTAAATCAGTTCTAGAGAAAGTAAATGGTGAACACCATTTTACTGAGCTGTTCACATGGAACGATTCCTGCGATCCGCAGAACCAGAATTCCTTTATTTCCGGTGCTTTTTTAAATTTCTTCAGCGAAAATCATCATGCGAATAAAATTACAGTGATTTAATCGGTGCCTGGACATTAATGCATTCAGGAGGTTGGTAGTACACACAGTGTTATTGAAAAAGCCATGATAGAAAATGAGTTCTTCCCTCGTGCTGGACTCGTACTATTACTAAAAAGTATGGACCGAAAAATTCTCTTCCCCCAATACAGTTCTACAATACAGATTTTTATGACTTCTGATCGGTATCGAAGAAATTTAATTTTCAAGTTATGCCATTTGCACAAGTAACATCACTGGAATTTACACCAAGCCAGGGAGTAAACAAGAGATCGTTGAGTTTGTGGCTTTTAGACTACTTTCTTTTCTCTTCACTGCTGACATACAGCTCAGTAGTTTTGTAGGAATCTATACGGATAAAGTCATGGTTGCAAAATGTTGCGATACGTTCCTCTTTTCAGACATTGTGTTCCACTTTAACTGCAATGCCACTGCAGATTTCCACTATTTATACAAATAAAAATGTAATTATTTTTTCCAGCCCTGGAGCGCCTAGAGCAATTTTCACCAAGCAATATTCATGCAATGATGTCTTAATAACTGGAGAAAAGAACTGTGGTGAGAGACAGCTTAAAGTCCTCTAAGAGAGGATTGGAGTTCATTGTAGAGCTATGTATGACAGCGTGCTGGAATGTAATGCTTCCGAATATTTAAGTGCAAACAATTAAAGTTCTTTAATCAAAACAAACGTTATTAACATTCTACGTCTTTATTCTTCAGGTCTACACATGTAATTAGTTTTAGTTTAGTTTTAGTTATCTCATGTTCCGTAGATCATTTTCCCGATTATTTTATCGATATGATGTGGTACAACTCAGATTACAAGATACATATACACACATGAATAGTGCTAATATTAATATTACTGTGCGGCTGGTCCCGGCGGAGGTTCGAGTCCTCCCTCGGGCATGGGTGTTTGTGTTTGTCCTTAGGATAATTTAGGTTAAGTGGTGTGTAAGCTTAGGGCCTGATGACCTTAGCAGTTAAGTCCCATAAGATTTCACACACATTTGAACATTTTTTTTGTTAATATTACTGAAATTTTTAGTTCTGCACATGCAACTACATTTAGAGGATCTTTTTTTACCATTTCTGAAACAGAAACTCGTCCATGGAGTAGATGAAGTTGTCCAAAAGAAATGTTTTTAAGCTAGATTTAAAACTTGATCTGCTTCCTGCCAGACACTTTATGTTGTTGGGCAAATGATCAAAGATTTTTGTTGCTGAATAATGTACTCCTTTTTGAGGAACTGACAGCTTCAATAACGGATAGGAAAGGTCATTTTTCCCTCTAGTGTTGTACGTATGAACATCACTGTTCTTCGCGAATTGAGATGGATTATTTGTAACGAATTTCATTAGCGAATATATGTACTCTGATGTTGCAGTTAAAATATCTATCTCCTTGAAAAGGTGCCTACATGACGTCCTTGGGTGAACACCACTAATTATTCTCACTGCTCTCTTTTGTGCAATCAATACTTTATGTTTAAGTGGTGAATTGCCCCAGAAAACCATTCCATAAGACATTATTGAGTGGAAATATGCAAAGTACGTTAGAAGGGTGATCTGTTTATTGCCAAGACTGGCTATTATACGAAGAGCGAAACAAACTGAACTTAGTTATTTGAGAAGTTCAGTAATATGCTTCTTCCAGTTCAAGTTGTCATCAACGTGAACACCCAAAAATTTGGAGAAATCTACCCTGTTAACTGAGCCCTGCTCATACGCTACATCAATTGTCGGTATGACTCTATTCGGTGTACAGAACTGGATATAGTGAGTGTTTTCAAAATTAATGGAGAGTCAATTTTCTGAGAACCACTTAATAATTCTTTGAAAGACATCCTTAACAATATCTTCAGCTGCTTTTCTCTGGAATGGGATTTATTATAACACTCGTGTCATCTGGAAAGAGTACTGGTTCAGCTTGCTGAACGTTAAGTGGGAGGTCTTCTCATGAATAAGGAGCAGCAGAGGACATAGTCACCCTGGCGACGAACACATTTCTCCTAACGAGAGGCCATTTTTTTTTTAACCTGTCACTGTAGAATGTTTGACTTTAGTGACGGAGCCACGACTCTTTTATGTTTTCTCCGCTCCATCACTATTAAAATGAAGTCCTCGAAGCTGTTCTTTAAGTTCTGCAAACAGATGAAAATCAGATGGGTCCAAGTCGGGACTGTATGGAGGAGGATGATCGAGGACAGTTAACCCAAGACTTCCGATCGTTACAGATGATCCAGCTTCCGTGTGTGGTCTGGAATTTTAATACTGAAGGAGAGGATGCTGCGTATATGGGCGATCCCTTCGAATTCGAAACTCGATTACAGGACGCTGTTCCTCAGGTACCGACATAGTTACGTTACACACCGTCATATTACACTCTACAATTCGGAGTCTTCTAGTGACAGAGCGTTGGAGATATGTAGACATGAAGAATGATGATGATGAAGTCCCATACTCCGTAACAGGGCGTAGGGAACGATGCGGGAGACCCGCACCGCCGTACTAGGCAAGGTCCTAGTGGAGGTGGCTTGCCATTGCCTTCCTCCGACCTTAATGGGAATGAATGACGATTCTGAAGACGACACAACACCCAGTCATATCTTGGCAGGTGAAAATCTCTGACCCCGCCGGGAATCGAACCCGGGACCCCAGGCTCGGGAAGCGAGAACGCTACCGCGAGACCACATGAAGAATAAAGACGTATAACGTTAATAACGTTTGTCCTGTTAAATAAAAAAAATTAATTCGGAAGCATTAGTTAACGACAGGTACTCTTAAAAATCCACATCATTTTGGAAGGTCTGGAGCAGTTCGACGAAACTCGACGCACGTATTACTTACTGACTGAAAATGAAAATTCTATCGTAGTCGTAAGATAGTTCTAGCTCTCCTGAGAGTGAGGTGACTATGCCAAGGGACTACCATGTAAAGATGGCTCTGTTCTACAATTTTCCCCCATCCAGCAATCACTTAACACGGCGGGACCCCACTTCCCTATGAACATTTGCCCCATCAGTGAAATACTATGGTGAAAGCGATCACAAAGATCATCTCTCACATCTCCACAACGCGCTGCAAGAAATAAGATTTCATATTATAGCTTTTATACGAGCACCTCATATCGCTTACGAGTTCTTTCAATTTTTTTCTTTACAGTTTCCCATAAAACCGTTCAAAACATTCTTAAATACTATGCCATGCTGTTTCCTCCTTCCACTTCTGCACTAATTCACAGTGAGTGTCTTTAGAAAGCTCTCTGATCTGCGAGTCGAGGGCACATCTGCTTTCACTTTTTCGAAACTGACCTTGGAGAACTTTGGACGGGAGTAGATGGATGCAGAGCTGTTTCAATTTAATGCTCTTACATAATACTTCATAAGACACAATTTTATTTCTATTGCCCCAAGTGCTGGGCTCTGTCAGTGGTCCATGCACAATATTTTCCCAAAATATGCTCTTCGGACCATTTTTCTGCTAATTTAGTTTGTCCATAGCACGGCTACCCTTCTCGCAGCATTACTTCGTGCCACCGGGTAGCAATTCTAAAAACACTGCAATAATATTAAATCTCACGAACTTCCCACTAGTATCTAGCATGGTCGATAAGGATGTATTGGGTACGGTAAATGAAAGTGGCCCATCTTTTGGCACTTTTGGGACCTGGTCAGCAAGTTGCTGACGGCGGATCGAAGATGGACTGCGGGAATTGCAGCAATGTTATCCGAAATTTTCTGCTGCAGCTCTTGAAGATTGTGAGGGTTGTTGCGACTCACCTTAGACCTGAGGGGTCCCCACACAAACTAATCGCGCACTGACAGATCAGGTGACCTGGGTGGGCAGTTAGCGTCGCGACCAGACTGAGCTCTGTTAACGACTCTGTCAGGTGCGAAGATTGTCTAAATGTGCTCCAAGGTTCGGCCGGTTGTATGGGCAGTGCTTCATCCTGTTGAAAGTAACCATATGTCTTTTCCTCCTCCGTTAATGCTGCCACAGATGGTTTCGCCTGGACCACTTTTATTTGCCCCACCCTGTGTTTCACATGTGGATATGTTTCTTCAGTTCCAGTTCTCATGAAAGCTCTCTCAGAGGAATTAAAACACAGCCACTTAACGGGAGGTTTACTATCTTTGGCCCGAAAAAAGCATGTTCCTTGAGATTGTTTTCTCGGGATGTGTTATAGATATCAATTTCAAATTTTGTCAAAATGTTTATTGATATTTCCTCTACAAACTGGAATTTTTTCGACCGGAAATGTCGAAGAGCAAAGGCGAAAGTGCCGTCGGAACGAAATAAAATTTCGATGTACATCTCCACGCGTGGTATGTCCCAGGTCAGCCGGCTCGTCTGAAATCAAAATTGAGTTGACGTTAGCGAAGTATATAAGATTCCGTAGGAGTTTTACCTCGCTTAAGTTATTTGGACCATAGGAAACAAAATGGCGGTCATTTGAAAAAATAGGGTCTTTTTCATCGATTTTTCGACTTCGTCGGCCAAGTAAAAATATTTATAGTTGATGGATCGTAATAAAGGTGGTACAACTCCTAGACAATTTAGTTAGCTTAGTCGGAAACAAAGAATCATGCCAATCCGTTCAGTAGATTTGAAGTTACCATACCGCGGGATAAGAAAAAGTCAATTCGAGAGAAACGCGTTTGAAGTTTTGACTACATTTAATGCAATATTATGCAACTTACGTTCAATCTGCTATTATGGGTCCATAAACTAGTCCTTCTTCTTCCTCATAGAGGGCGTTCTGCTTGATCTGGGCCGTCCTGCTTTGCTCCAGAGCCGCTTGTACGGACGGTAACAAGCGGTTTTCGGCCGCTTGAATCCGGTGGTCGTCCGAATGCTTGGCGAACTGCGTCGAATAGTCCCAGGGTGACATCCACCGTTGTCATGGTCTTCAGAATTGCTGAATACCCTTCGTTGAAGCTGCTCACTGCCAGGAAAGTCGCAATCTCCAAAGTCTTCGCACCAGAATGCAAATGCCTGGGAGCTAACTTCTAAACACACGCGTTCAAACTTTCATTTGAATTTTGTGTTTCCTCCGAAGAGCTGGCACAATAACTCGTCTTCCGAAAGAAAAAAAACTGGTGCGTGAAAAAGGCCGATTTCAGGCGGTGCATTTTTTGTTCAACCGCGAATAACGAACATTTCCGTTCCGTATTCGGAAAAACCATTTCAGGGGTGGATTCTAAACACTTTTATGGGTCCAAAAATGCCATTTTTTAAAAAAATTGATTTTTTTGAACCAAAAGATAGTAAAATTCCCCTTGATTACAGTAATTCTTAAAAACTGAAGACATTTGAACAAAACGCTACTCATCACGTAAAGACAATGTGCAGAGCATGTTCCCGGTCACGTGATGACACTACACTATGGGAATTGTAATATGATTAGGCAGTGCTGCCGACAGCTTATGCGTGATGCCCAAAATTTAGTGAAAAAAGGCACAATTACAGGTATAGGATGCAGTTCGAAAATTAAACCTAATAATCGAATTTTGAGATCAGTTTCGTGTTATGTTACAACAAATTAATACAGGTTATCTGATTTTATTTCCATAACATTTTTTGCGTTGAAGAGTGAACCGAAAACGGTGGATATTCGTGTCAAATCCACATTTTTCTGGGTCATTAGGCTGAATGGCAGTAGGTCCAATGACATTTCACGCATTACGATTGGGGATGAGTATGCAGTAGGAAAAGGAGTGTCGTAAAAAATAGCTTAAAATGGCTTACGATAGGGCCATCTTCATAGTTTTCTGGGCCGCTAGTTTCATTGGTGACAGTCTTGATATTATTTCACCTCTCGCGATACGGGTGAAAGTGGCAGTGCAAAGAGGCTGACATGTAAAACTAATAATAATTAAAAAATGTTGGTGTCGAATACACAGTCACTAGAATAACTGGTGACAGCCCTAGTAACATGCAATTTCAAGTTTACTCGCACAAACTCAGTGGAAACTTCTGGAGTTTTTTAATGAATATCTTCCCGCTGCTTTACTCGCACGTAAATACGTACGTATATACAAACATACGCACAGATACACGTATTTATACATAGAGATTGAAAGGGACAGAAGAAGGCAAGGGTAACAGTCAGGTGACGTAGTTATCTACCCCTGGTTTTCCCTGAGCTATGCTCGAATAGAAAAACATACATCCCCATTGTTCATCATTTTTTTTTATTTTTGCTTATCTTGGGCAAGTTTTGTGTTAAATTAAGAGTACGTAACTTTTAAATTATTTTACGTTGTTGTTTTAAAAGCATTCGAATAAAATTACTTTGATTTATTGATATTCTTAAATTTCATTACAATTTTTGTCTAATAAAAGATTGGCACCACTTGGCTATGCCAGTTTATCACCTAGTACGGAATAAATAAATTATACGAATTATAATAATTATGAGATAAGTTTTATTTATTTATTTAATCGTATGGCTAGGGCCCCACGTCGGGCAGACCGTTCGCCGGGTGCCGGTGTTTCAATTTGACGCCACTTCGGCGACCTGCAGTCGATGAGGATGATGAGGAGGACAGAACAACACCCAGTTCCTGGGCGGAGAAAATTTCCCGACCCAGCCGGGAATCGAACCCGGGCCCGGAGGATTGACAATCCGTCAGGCTGACCAGTCAGCTGCCGGGGGCGGACATTATGAGATAACTAATTGCCATTGACGTACACTAAAGAGGAAAGGTTAGAGTCTGAAGCCTAGTGAACTTGATGATAATTATCTTGACGTTCGTCTTCAGAAATTTAGAGGAATCGTTAATGTTCTAGATCACGACCAACTATCTGAATCTGTTTGCTCCAGAATGTGAGTTCAGCGCCTTAGCCACTGCTACACCTTGATTGGTTTCCAAAAACACACTTGCGTAATCTACATTTGCTAATTACTTACAAATATAGAGATTAAAAACTTTATTCCGGTCCAAAATATCCCATGTCTTTTCCTGGTTATTTACGCGGGAATTATATTCTCTCACAGATTAACGGAAACAACTCGTTATTGCGGCTTGATTATGTTCCTATTATCCTATTCGCTTTTCCTTGTGGCTTCTCTCCAGGACTTTTAAGTGAATATCACTGCAGGTTACTAAATGTTCAACAAAAGTCCAAATAAATACTTCTCATAGTTCATTTCAATTAGTTCCTATTGTCTTTTAGTTCTGTACTTCTTTTATCTTTCGTACACATTTTCCCCCACATATTTCCCCTTTTAAACGCACACTTTCGTTGTCTGCTTTTGAGATTGCTTTGTGATAGATGAGGATATTTGTCAGTGATGCGTTCTTACTACAGAACTTTGTCACAGTTGCACATGTGAGTCATCGCTCAAATTTTGTGAAGTTAACTTCACTTACCACTTTCATTTACTATGAGGCTGTTTCTCTGCAGTCTCTATAAGAAGAATTGTGTTCAACGTACCTCTTTACTTCACTTGTTCCTGTAGATCTAATTTCAATCTGTCATCCTATTTTTCTTAAATTATAGAAGTTCTATTACGCCCAAATGCTAGGCATTTTACTATGCAACAAATGGAAAATATTTTCATTTTGATAGCCGTATCCATATTTTCAATGGCGAACTTCATTTTGGCGTGTTATTCTTCTAAGAACAAGCAAGAAATCAAAAAACTTTCACTACTAGTACACCCAGTGAGTCCAGTACAACTATATATTCTGTCTTCCATATTCTCGTGGGCAACGCTTCGCTGAAACTTTAGCAGTATATCCCTCTTTTACCTAGAAGCCTGGGAATGGCAGCGTTTCAAGAGAGATACTTACGTGTGTTTGATCGGTCATAGAAACCAGCAAGGCGGAGCAGTGTTTAGGACACTAGACTCGCGTTCGGTTCAAATCTGCGTGCGGCCCTACAGATTCTTGTTTTCTGTGGTTTCCCTGAAAGGACACGGCCAATTTTTTCCCCTTCCTTACCCTACAGGAGCTTGCTCTCCGGCTTTAATGACTTCATTGTCGCCGGGATGTAAAATACTAATCTTCTAGAAATTGTGTTGCTTCTTTTAATGATGAGTTGGCAGTTGTTCAGAGAACGCTCCATAGAAATTTTGGCAGCTTCTGCAGGTTTCTCTCTTGCATTATGACCGAATATACCATCTGCATGAATAAACAATTGAGAAATTAATGACCTCTTATGTGCCCCCGTAACGAGGATGTCTATAGTATTTCATAAACGTCTCTATATATCAAAACAAAATTTCCAACAAATTATTTTATGCGCAGGCGAGAGTGCCTAGCTATGCTGTCAGTAGTTATAACCTTTCTTAATCTGTTAAGACATTGAAGTATCTACAGAGTTTTCAATGAGTCAAACACCAATCGATATGTCCTTACAGAACTGTAAATATTAACAATTTTATATCGTTCGACTATTCTTCCCTGTAGCTCTCGAATGCAATCAGTAAAGTACAACTTTAAATTGCAGAAAAAAGCGTTAGAATTTACCAATGTTAGATCTGTTTTCTGAGTTCAGTCTTAATTCAGAGCATCATATTACAGAGCAGCGCATCCATAGAATATATGCGTGAAGGAATCGTGGCTTCAAAAGACTGAATCGTGAGGAAGACTACGCGCCAGCGAAGAGAATATACAGTACATTCGATAGTTAAGTATTCGGAGCCCAAAATTTGTCAGTAGTCCTAATTTGCATCTAATTATTTGGAAGTCAACAGCCCGTGATGTAATATGAAAGAGACTACAACTAAAAAATCAAAGGCACTGATCGCTGTAAACATCTCAGATTGACAGATGTCATGCTGAAAACATGAATGTCGACGAAACATTCTTATCATGCATGATTTTCACAAGCAACGCTTCTTTTCATGTCAGTGGATGCATAAATCTGGATAACTGATGCATTTGGTGTTAGGAGATACGAAGCTATATAATATGATTCGTCCGTGATTCGCCCGATGAAAAAAATGAAAGAAAAAACAAGCAGCGTGTTACCGATACCGCCTTCAAACTTTAAATCATGATACAGTTGTTTTGTTTTCCGCAAATTGAGGAACAATACAGGCAGATTGTTTTGCAACAGGTCGGTGCAGTAGCGGATTTAACTTAATTGCACTATATGTGCTTAAAGACCGATCTATTCATCCGTGGACTGACGGAGGAGAACCATTGCGTGGTCTCCGAGTGGTCCAGATCTCATCTCATGCAGCTGACTTCTTTCGTGTGTCATGTAGACACACAATACTGTTTACTTCGAGAGAGCTCGTTAGTTAAAACGTGATAGATAGAATAGTGCGAGCGGTTTGTAGCTATCACGAACAACGTGATACCGTCAGTCAAATGCAAAATATAATATGCTTTAGTCACCTTGAGGGTGAACCTCTTTTGTCTGTGTTTGCTTTAACAATAACATTTTTTGTATGGGGTCCGCCTTTATCAGAACACAATTTTGTTTGCTGTCCCAGACATGTTTTACTGCAGTTGCAGCATCATTAGTGGTTTTTCTTATTATTATGGCTGTTAAACATAAGGAATGTACTTTATTGTTTAAATACATGTAAATATTAGTTTCTAAATCGTAATTATAGATTTTTGAAGACCACATAAAATTATGTATTCATATCTTCTTACCACATGATGTGGTTTCCCTAGATGTATTACGTTTTTGTCAGCCGATGTGGCCGAGCGGCTCTAGGCGCTTCAGTCTGGAACCGCGCGACCGCTACGGTCGCAGGTTCAAATCCTGCCTCGGGCATGGATGTGTGTGGTGTCCTTAGGTTAGTTAGGTTTAAGTAGTTCTAAGTTCTAGGGGACTGATGACCTCAGATGTTAAGTCCCATAGTGCTCAGAGCCATTTGAACCATTTTGATTAGGTTTTTACAGCGTCTGTTTTTCTTTACAGTTTGCCATCTGCAACTATCTACAGCTTAATTTAGGCAAAGTATTTACGCAAACGTTAGGATTTCTAAACTGTTATGGGTAAGCTTGAAAGTAATAATTTATGTAAAGGTTGTGTGTGTGTATGTGTGTGTGTGTGTGTGTGTGTGTGTGTGTGTGTGTTTGTGTACAAGGTATGAATACATAATTTTATGTGCTCTTCAAAAATCTGTAATTACGATTTAGAAGCTAATATTTACATGTATTTAAACAGTAATTTAAACAGTAAAGAACATTCCTTATGTTTAACAGCCATAATAATAAAAAAACTCACTGATGATGCTGCAACTGCAGTGAAACATGTCTGGGACAACAAACAAAATTATGTTTTGATAAAGGCGGACCCCACCCAAAAACATATGCTAATATCCTTTAGATTTTGTAGCGGTAGATGTAGTACTCATATCAAAGTTTATGAACGAAGGTACGAAAATGAGCCCATTTTGGATTGGTTTTTATACACAAACGAATTTTTCTTTATGGAAAATACAGAATGTTCCCTTTTTTCCGAGATATCACTATAGGTGCTTTTCTATTAAATGACTGTACTAAGGGACCTATTTACATGGTCGAAGTTTGATTAAAATTAAAAAAAAAACTTATTATTGTTGAGAGAAGAAAGTAATGAAAGAAAGCAGACTTTTGAGTAGAACTGCCTTTATATTTCGTGGCAGAGATGATGCCACGTACCGAGGCATACCACGCATCAGCGCATCATGCGTCTCTTTCAAGAGGAATAATACACATTCCCAAGTTCTCTAAAATCGCTCCGTGAGGGTTTTGAGGTGTACGTATCCAGTTCGCTTTTAAAAAATCACAACCTATGCGACGCCTCGTATCACGATACAAACATTTAATTCTATTAGCGCGAATTCGTGATCACATTTCGAATGAGTGTGACGATTTCCTGTGCTTCGAAGAGGCATCAAACTTGTCTTTTAACTATCACGCTCACGTTTTATTCTTTTTCATTTTTTATGTATAAACATTTCATTCCTTGCTCTGACCATCCAACACAGTGTTTGATCTTTGATGTCCAACACGATCTAGCGGGAAAGGGCCAGATGGAAGTATGTCTTACGACAACGGGAAACCTCTCTACAACATTGGACGGAACCACATAATTCGAATTTTTTTATTTTGTTGTTGGGATAGTATAGTTTCAGCATGAGTCAAAAATGTATGTGTGAGTGTAGCAGAGTCCATTACTTAGTCGAGATGTACTGAACTACACCAGAAATATAAAAATTGAATAACGAAGACAAAGCATATTGTTGTTCAAGACGAAGCATTTTGTCGTTCAGTGGAACGACGAAGACAAAGCATTTTGTCATTTGCACTACATACTTCCAATATTAATATGCTGAGAGTAGTTGTGGCAGACTACAGCTTGATAGCGGTGCAATCTCAAGCGACATATGGACCTACTTACGTGCAAATCTCAGTTCATAAGCAAGGAATTTGTCTGAAAATTTTGGTATTTCTACAAGTTAAGGCTTAATGTCATCTGACGATACATTTCAATCAAGTGCGAAGTACGCCACCCCTCGTCAGACACAGCAGAGAGTTTTGAAATACGATTAAGACTCTTTGTGTGAAAAAGTGTTGATCAGAAACGCAATGCTTCATCTTTTCTTCCGCCATCGGTCTTATTCTGTGATTGAAAATTCGAGACGACTACCTGTAGAACATTGTGATTTGTAGATATCGACATAGAGTAATAAGGCTAGCTTTTACAAAGTTAACACCTTCATAATAAGGCTCAAATATTAGGGACAGTGTAAGGGATTTTAACGAAGACAAGGTGTTATTATTGTATTATTTTTGTCCCACCTCCCACCCAATGTATTTACTTTCAGTTCTTGATTATCCCCAAATTAAGATTATTTTGTCTCTTTTTCGGGATATCTACGACATGCGTATTCGGTGTACGACAGTTATACTAAGAATTTACTTACCTTTGTCTTGCCTTTTTCGTTTAGGTATAAGTTTCTAAATGACAATGTTCATGATGTGGTTTACACAATCACGAACAGATACCACACTGGAAATAATAGTAATCCCTAGAACCGAATGGTATATCGTCGTTTTGCCGCAAGATTGTGAGCCCGAACTGCACCCTCTAGTAGCTGGCGCTGCCTGGTGCGTTTCGTCGCAAGCTGTAGTTTACCCCGGCGCCGCTAGATGGCACGATGAACTTATTTTTCACGTTCCGACGAGACACTGGAAATGTGGCAGCTGGCCACAGTGAGACTATTGTAGTAACAAAAAAGTTCAACTCAGTGTAACCCATGTTTACGAACAAATATCATACAAAGTTTGGAACAGAGTAAGTGTCACACAAAGAGAGCACGTAGTTTGTATTATCAACTGGAATGTATATCATGTCAAATTTTTCAGCCCTAGGACTGCCATTCATTCCCGACTGAGAGTTGCCCCCATTCATTGTCGCACGTAAGCGATTTTACAGTTTTCGCTTGTAGTAAAAGCAGTTTCATGCTGTGTAGCAAAGTAGT
Organism: Schistocerca serialis cubense; assembly: GCF_023864345.2. NCBI lineage: Eukaryota > Metazoa > Arthropoda > Insecta > Orthoptera > Acrididae > Schistocerca > Schistocerca serialis. The sequence continues at coordinate 166,963,538 of NC_064640.1, forward strand.
AATCGCGAGAGAATCCAAACGATGTCGTCTACATAATTCTGAGGAGTGGTTTTAGACGAAGGGTGAGAGAAGTAGCTTTGAAGTTAACATCTCGTTCACGTTGAACAAAGGAATGAAGAAAAATCAACCAATGGCAACTGTCACAAATTAGTTTTAGAAAAAATTTAGAATTAATACGTCCATTGGACATTTTGGAAAAAAAACAGAATTACGTGCAAAATTATAAAAGAGTAAGAAGCTTCATTGATCATAAGCTACAGGACCTCTGGAGTCAGATAGCAGAGGGTTAATGGTTGACTGCAACATGTACAACGGAAAATAAAAGGTACAAATCCTTAAGATGTCATTTGACTGTGCTTTTATAAAACAGTAAAGGGGAACAGATTCTATTTTTTTGTGTCGCAATGGCGTTCATACAGGATTATCAGTTGCCTACGTAATAATCAGCGCAAGGAAACGATAGTCTGTGCAAATGACTAGGTTAGCATTTGTCATATTTAAAATATCGACCACGTCATGGACAAGGAAAGAAGTTCCGAACAACACCGTTGTTCGTGAAGTTTTGTAGGCTCAAATGGTTCAAATGGCTCTGAGCACTATGGGACTTAACATCTATGGTCATCAGTCCCCTAGATCTTAGAACTACTTAAACCTAACTTACCTAAGGGCATCACACAACACCCAGTCATCACGAGGCAGAGAAAATCCCTGACCCCGCCAGGAATCGAACCCGGGAAGTTTTGTAGGAAGATGCTTACTTTCCATCCGTCACTTCACAACAGTGGCTGAGTGGTTACGGAAAAATTAAATACCGTGAACTCCATTTCCTTGAATTTTTGTTTTCAACAATTAATTTCTTACCAGATTTTAGTTTCAGTAGGTTTTTACGCTTTTCAAGAGACTCCTCGAAGGCACTCATTTACTTGTTACGTAACAGTCGTTTATAGACAGCTCGAGGGCTTTTTTTCTTTCTTCCACGTAATGTAGACGGATGTGCTGAGAAACAACGTGCGTGAAAGAGAAAGAACATATCTCGGAGACTCTGTTGTTTGCTTTACCATAACACGATTACTTCGAGAAACGTCTCCCACAGACTTCAGATGAAACGAAGATGGCATGGTTCCTTTTCTTCCTATTTCCTTTCCTCCAATTTTACCTATGGAAGTGAAGTGTTTGAACGTTTTACCTTACTTAAAGTCTGTAATTTTGTAATTAGCGATATAGTTTTGTGAATTTTCTGTTGATTCATCAATGACGCGTTTAACGTATTTTGCTTTAAATCCATGGTTGTGACCTACATTTGTGTATTCTACAAATTTCGGCAGTAATATTGTTTTTATGCTAATCTTTTTCCTTTGACTGCACTGCACACTCATCTGACAGGTGCTATGTTTACCTTTTTCCGGCCTTTGTCCCGTTATTATTTTAGATTATTGAGGAACAGATCCGTAATCTTCACGTCCTTACAACTGACGTTCGCTTTGCGGAGATGCTTATTTCACAAAAATGTTCCTCTTTATTCTGTAATACTGCAACTGTATATACCACATTATGAAGAGACCATCCCAGCAATAATTGAGTGCACCGAGTTTAATCAGTGGCAGATTGCTACGCTGTCGTCTGGTTTCTGAGGTCGTATTCAGTTATGTTTGACGACTGTCAGAGAAAATTAAATCAATCTATAGTCGAAATGAAGGCCTTAACTAGAAATCCTGTACAATAACTTTTGTGACACTTAGCCTCATGCCCCAGGGTTGAAAACTGCTGGGTCTTCGTAAACGGCCAGAGGCGTTACACAACAGGTGTTTGCCGAGGTTGTGTGGAATGTACACATTGGTTTTATTTTTAGAGCAAGTAACTCGCCAACCAATCAATAGAAATGCACAGTTTCTCCACACTGCTTCTTCTTCTTCTTGAGTATCGCTTTGTTTTGAGAGACGATATGCAGTCTCAAAATTTCTCCACCAGTTATTTCTGTTCCTGGCTTTCGTGGTCCATTCTCCTTTACCCAGGTCCATCGCTTCCGTGTACCTGTCGATGACATCCATCTTTGTTGTCCTTGGCTGTCCTTGCCTCTTCTACCTTCCACAAATCCTCAGAATGCTACTCTTTGCTGCCTCTCCTCTTCTATCCCAGTTAGGTGTCCTGCCCACATCAGTCTTCTTTTCTTCATTCTTCAGACAATATCAGCTTATGAGTATAAATCTGCCAGTTCCTGGTTTTTTAATGTCCTCCAGTCCTGTGTCTGAGTGTCCCACTTGGGGTCAAATATTTTAGTTAATATCTTTCTCTCGAAGACCAGCACTTTTTGTTCATCTGTTTTCCTTAATGTAGATGTTTCAGAGCTATACGGTACTACCGGGAGAATTTCACTCTTGAACAGTCTAATTTTAAAATTTCTCGAAACCACTCTCCTGCACAGTACATCCTAGTAGGCAAAATGTGCTCTATTTCCTGCTGAGATCCTCAATTTCCATTCTGTTCTGCTAGCTTAAAAATGCTTCCCTAGTATTTACACATATCAGTTCTTTTAAAAGTTCGTTCCCCAACTGTCGATGGCGTACCGACATTGGATACGTTGCTCAGAACCAGTTTTTCAGTTTCGTCTTCATTAAACTGTAAATCATCTGACCTTGCAAGTTTTCTGTATGAACTAGTCGTGATCTGCAAGTTCTCTTTGCTATCAGTTATTATAACAACGTAGTTCGCAAATGTAAGGCGATTTATTGTTATTACTCAGTTTTAGTCCAGCTTGGATTAATTTTTGGCCTCCACACTACACTTATCAAAAATGATTCCCCCCCCCCCCCCCCCTTCCAGATAAAAATATTAATATATTAGTGTTTGTAGCATTATTGAAAAAAAAAAAAAGAAAACACATGGCGCTCACATATTGTGTAACCCTCACATATTCCTAGCATTGGCGAAGCCCCACATATTCCTAACAATGGCTAAAAGAATAAATCAATGTTGGTGTGACCTTCAGGAGAAACGTAGCATATGAACGAAAAGACGGTCTGTATGCGAAATAGAAGGTTTCATACGTCATACAAAAGTTGTAGCTGCATCCTTCGACCGCCCACAAAACTCAACTTGAGAAGTAACTGATAACTTCAGCGCAAACCTCGTTTAAGCAGTATTAAAGAGAATTTTAACTGCCGTTCGATAGATCGCAAAGCTTACATTTTCGTAAACGGTAAATGAGCATAAACATATTACCAAAACATTGTGATTTAGGACACATAAATCGAAACCTAAATCATGATAGAGATTAATTTTGTTTGTTGACAACAGGCAGACTTTTATGACGTTCACATTGAGACTTTAATCAATGATAGTGATGCAGTTAAAGCAACAGTTGTCACCAAGATATGAGAAAAAAATACTAGAGTATACGTGTTCAGTAGACTGATAAGAAAAAAATTACGGCTAAAAACGGGCCGCAAGCTGGTCGGTCATTAATTAGTCACGTCTATTCAAGCCGGATCTGGATCATCTCTCTGCCCTACAAGCTAAGCTAGAGAAGCAGGTCCTTTACAAAAAAACATATTTTGCAAAATAATTGAAGTACTCAGGCTACATTAGGATGCCTATTAACAAACAGTGCTAATTTAAAAACAATAACGAAGTACACTGATAGGTACTGCTGATTGAAACTCGCTCGGTTACCCGAAGGGCAATACCTGAAATATATATACTAAGATGGTATCTGTTCTTTCGGACATGTTCGGACGGCTCACCGGCCACTTGACCATCTTCTTCTTCTGTGCGAATGCACAAACAGTGCCCGAACTCTTACGGGAATCGGCAACGCGCCGCGAATAATGAGTATAATGGGCGGGGGCACTACGAATGTAGTGCGGGACAATATGTTGAGAATGTGGGTTTCGTGGGAAGCGTGCCAGAGATAAATCCCTGCAGTCGCGCTATCCTCTGTGTCCTCGGTGGCTCAGATGGATGCCGGCACAGTAGCTCAGCGTGTTAGCTCAGAGGGTTTAGCTAACCTCTGTAATAAACAACTGAGCAAACGGATCAACGAACAACCTGAACGAGTGTCATCGGACGTCCGCCGTGAACAAATTCAACGAACAATATGGAACAAAATGAGATTAAAAAAAAAAAAAGGTGGATAGGGCGTCTGCCATGTAAGCAGGAGATCCCGGGTTCGAGTCCCGGTCGGGATACACATTTTCATTTGTCCCCGTTGACGTCTGTCAACGCCTGTAAGCAACTAAGGGTGTTCATTTCGTTGTAATGCCTGAAATGTTTGGCAACTATCGTTGTTCAATAGTATTAATAGCCGTCACGTAAAAGTCTAAAAATTATGTTCATATGTTAAGATTATCAGTGGCACTATAGTCAGTGTTTATATATTTTGTTACGAAGTACGGAAGGAGGAGGAGGAGAATAATTTTTAATGTTCCGTCGATAACGAGGTCGTTATTGACGGAACAAATGTGTGTGTGAAATCTAATGGGACTTAACTGCTAAGGTCATCAGTCCCTAAGCTTACACACTACTTAACTTAAATTATCCTAATGACAAACACACTCACACCCATGCCCAAGGGAGGAGACGAACCTCCTCCGGGACCAGCCGCACAGCCCATGACTGCAGCGCTCGGCTAATCCCGCCGGCATTGACGGAGCAAAATCTCGGATTAGGAAAGGATAGGGAAGGAAATCGGCCGAGCCCTTTCAAAGGAACCATCCCGGCATTTGCCCGCAGCAGTTTATCGAAATCACGGAATACGTAAATCAGGATGGACGGACGCGGGTTTGAACTGTCGTCGTCCCGAATGCGAGTGCGGTGAGCTTACCACTGCGCCACTTCCTTCGGTACAAAATGTTGATGGGTAGTGAGCAAAGGTATTCAGTAACAGAGAAGGAAGCACTGCCTACATTATTTGAATTCACGAAACTCCACTGCTGTCTGCCTGGATGACAATATGTTGAAGTTGACCACATGGACTTATGGTTCCTCTTAATAAGTAAGGTCGACTTTATCCCTGCAGGAATGACGTCCTATGACATCCGTTCAAGTTAATCGTTGATCCATTCACTCAGTTTTTTCATGACAGAGGGCAGTTAACCATCTGACCCAACACGCTGAGCTACCGTGCCGACAAAAAATCTCCGACCTGGAGCCACTTCGCTCGGTTTTACGAAATACAACCGAAATTAGTAACAGAAAGATGAAAGCAGAAATATTGACTTCTTGAAATGTTCCTTCCCAAAGGGAAAACAAGAACTGTTACTGCAAATTACGTGGTGTAATGTAGGAAAAAGGAACGGCATAGCAGTTAGCGCTAGTGGTACTGAAAAACAGCTAAATTCGGTGAAATCCATCGAGCACCCAGGCTCGACAGAGTCGGGTTGCACACATAATTTGCAAGTGAATGAAATTCATCCCTGATCATAATCTAACACACACCCTTTGAACAGAAAACTGAGTCCAGCTACTGTAAGAAAGCACGTGTCTCATGTGTGTTCAAAAATAGTAGTAGCACTGGCCCCCAGATCTACCGACCTATAACAAAGTGGAGTCACTGTGTTCAGACTCTCTGAATCTTTTGATTTGACGCTACAGCGACACCTACTACACGTAAAACTGATATTTTTAATTTATCTGAAGATGGTTCTTGTGAATCGAACAGGACATTAAAAAAAAATTAAACCAATCTAGATGGACAGTAAAAAAATCTGTTTTACGACAAGTGTTGGCGGGTCACCCTAGAATACATAACATTAATTCTTGCAAACATACGGCAAGAAATACACTCCTACGGGTTACCTAACAATTTTACGGGGAGGCTGAGTATTTCTAAAAAGGCAGAACACAGAACGTAACTATCAGCAGAGAGCCATTTACAAAGACTGCGCCCCATGCAAGTGCATTAGAATCGTTATAATCATACATTAATGAGTTAGTGGGTCATATTAGTTTCAGTGCCAGACTCTTCGTAGATGATATGATTATACTTATTATGGTATATTAGAAAATTTTATCCTAAAAAAGTGTGTAATTGTGTCAAGTAGGAAACAGAAAAAATATCAGCTTGTTTAATAGGCTACTTCTTACCTTTTAATGCAAAGAAATGGGAAGTTGGGTCGTTCATAAAACTTAATTTTGTAGAAGGCTGACTATACGATTAGTTAAGGAGGACAAATACCTGGAGGACAAATGTGTAGCACGATGATATGAACGCAGCTGTATTTAAAGCGGGTAACAGGATTCTGTTCATGAGTAGGATACTAGGAATTTCCTTTTCGTCTACGAATGAGATTACTTAAAAGGCACAATCAGCAAGCTGGCGCAGGAGGATGGCTATTTAAATCCACGCCGGTCAGCAATATTTAGATTTTCCGTTGTTTCCCCAAATCGTTTAAGGCCAGTGCGGGGATGGTTTCATTGAACCGGACACGACCGACATCGTATCCCATTCTATTTCAGTCCTAGCTTCAATTTTGTCCTTAATGACCAGGTCATCGATAGGATTTAAAACCTAATCTTCCTTCCTTGTTTCTATGGCCCACATTGGAATAGTGCACTAATGTGTGGGATCTACTGCTCAAATGTGTGGCAGCCATATTAGGTTGAAACAATCTGTTTCGACAGTAAACGTAGTTCTTTTTCCGACAATAGATTTGTCCAATTGGCGAATATCTGTTACAGATACAAAAAATATTTTAAGAGTCAAACAATAAAGTAGTCATTCCTCCCATGCTGGATCCGTAAATGGAACAGGAAGAAACATTCCTTCACGAAACAAGAAAAATATGGATGTAGGTGTAAATATAGGCCTGACAGTTTGTAGAGAATGACTCAGATTTATTCCGGTCGAGCATTCGTTTAAAGCCTGTGAGGGACTGGAGGACAGCCTAAGACAGAATGCTCAGGCTACATTATATAGGAAAACCGGTTTTAAATCTCCAAGGTTTAGCTGCTTCATTACATTCCTAGTAAGCGTTATGTGCTTGATACCGTGTCGAATGAAGTCTGAAATAGTTATGGATAAATGTACTCTTTTGATGAACTGAGCTATTGTACTTGTATACACGTCCGATCATGAAAGAACTGATATATACTGTGTGGAAGGATGTACCGCTTTTTCTCTCAACACAGTTACATAGCGCCTCCTGAAACTGTAACCCACCTTAATTACGGAAAACAGGGACATTTTCCATTCTCTATCATGAAACTGCAATGTTATAAATTTTAAAGTAGATGTTTACTGTCATTCGCTAGCCCCTTCTGTACGCATGATTACTATTTCCAAATCTCTGATACTTGCAGATGACTAAAGTTTATGCAGATTTGGGCCTCATGCTCTTAGCAATTTATAACACAAAATTATCAAATATGTAGCAACCAGTCGCAAAATCATGTTTTATTTATTCACTTTTGCAGATCGATTTCAACTGATATATTTGATGATTTTATGGTTTACGTTCGCTGCACAACTTGGGAATCACATGGAGCCCACCATTCATAAGTTTATAACACGTTCGAAAATCTCCAGGATCGTGTATAACCTATTAAGCGTTACTCACTACCGTCCTAAACATATTTAACACTTTTGTACATATTGTTGTGGTATCAGTAAGTTCAAAGAAGGACAGCTCATTTCGAATTATCGCTAAATAGGGAAGAGAGTGCTATGAATGTGATATACGAATTGGGGCGGCAATTATTAACAGCCGCGCGGAGTGACCGCGTGGTTTGTGGCGTCATGTTGCGGACTGCGCGGTCCCTCCCGCCGGAGGTTCGAGTCCTCCCTCGGGCATGCGTGTGTGTGTTTTTCTTAGCATAAGTTAGTTTAAGTAGGGTGTAAGTCTAGGGGCCGATAACCTAAGCAGTTTGGTTCCTTAGGAATTCACACACATTTGAACATTTTTTGAATTAATAACACAAGTGCGTTTTTAGTTGCGGCAGAATCTTCTCATGGAATTTCAGTCATCAGCTTTCTCCTCAAATTTGAAAAAATCTTGTTGGGGTTGTAATGGTACTTGAATTACGCAACCATTACGGCACGTCAACTGAACCTCTCGATACCAGTAATATTCTACTGTGTTTCTGTAAAGTAGTTGACATATTTCTGAGACAACATTCAGATTTGATTTCATTAATGTACAGGTACTTTGATACATCGATATGTTTATGTTGCAATGATATTATTCTTATGTGTATTCTTTCTTTTGTCACTATGATCTTTGACGTACTTGTAACTCTGATTTTTGGGCGCGTAAGCGATTATTAGTTAGTTGTTAGAGAGTCGGACCTTCAGAAAGTCAAGTCTTGGACGTCATGTTGGAAAGACGCATATTGTAGCCAGTTTATAAAATGTGGACTTTAACAGTGAGGAAGATGTTTTCAAGTATGTTTTGTATTGTGAAGTGATGTTTTGTGTGTCACGTCATATTGCAATAAAAGCAATTAAAAGTAAGTGTAACTTGAATTCGGAGTGCTGATTATTTTTTTTACATCACCATTGTGCTAACTTTGAAAGGTTTAATCTTCAAGAATGGTTTGTGAAGCGCATCTACAAAACTTTTGAATATAGCAGAATAAAACCTAGGCCTCTTTGCATCCGAGCTTGGAATCATCACCACCTAGATTTTCGACGATTGAGCCATGATTTTACAACGAGACCAGCGTGGGAAACACGAAAAGATGAGTGCCTAGTTTATTCATTATTACATCAAATGACTTTATTAACTGTGCTCTAATGACACCTGCCACATAATAACTTTGTTGTTGCCCGAAAATGTAGTATTTAGCAGCGTGAGCAACACCACAATCATTATTAAATTTTGACCTTTGTTGTGGCAGGGTTGTTAGAGGGTCCACCTGCATAGGGAGAAATGATTATCATGACAAGTCAGAGCTCGTACGGAAAGATGTACATGTTCGTTTCTCCTGCTCGCCATTAGGGAGTGGAGATATAGAGAAATAGCTTGAAGGTGGTTCGATAAACCCTTTGCCAAGCATTTAATTGTGAAATGTAGAGTAATCATGTAGCTGTAGATGCAGATGTAACGTAATACTAAAGTACATGAGCTGTAGGTTATAAGACAAGTTTAGCCGGCCGAAGTGGCCGTGCGGTTAAAGGCACTGCAGTCTGGAACCGCAAGACCGCTACGGTCGCAGGTTCGAATCCTGCCTCGGGCATGGATGTTTGTGATGTCCTTAGGTTAGTTAGGTTTAACTAGTTCTAAGTTCTAGGGGACTAATGACCTCAGCAGTTGAGTCCCATAGTGCTCAGAGCCATTTGAACCATTTTTATAAGACAAGTTAGCAAGCGATACCAAGTAGACCGCACCAACACACAAGTTTATAATTTCCTTATACTCAGTACAAAAATCTACGATAAGTCCGGCGTAGAAACACTTAAGATGGTATAAATAATCTTCATAGCAAGGATGTAAATGCGCATCCGTGCCATACACAAATCACTTGTTCCAAATATGCCCCTTCTTGGATAAATACAGTCTTTATCTTCTAATGACCAAACCGGTAACGTAAATTATAATTGAACTCTTCGTAACGTAGGCTATTAAGTATGATATTAATTTTTCATCTACGAAAATAATCTATAAAAGAAAATCAGAAGCGACGTCGAAAATAAAAACTCAAATAAAAACAAACAAAATATAAAATTAAATTAATGCTGCAAGAGTGGAAATTGCAATGCAGTTTCAATGGTATTTATTGTACACGCAAGTACCTGCTTCATTTGTTGATATTCGAGTCCTTTATGTAGAAATTTGTGGTAGCGCAGGGAAATTTTTGGAACATAGCTCCCGCAGAAACTGGCCGTTGGGGTATTAAACAGTGGTGTGACTGGCTCTTTGAGTAATGGAAGCGCTATCAGTATTGTTATCATTATGAAATGTTCGTTGTAGGGGTCACTTATACCTGGCGATCTCTTATTCTCTTTTGAGGACTGCCATCTTATCTGTTCATCCTGAACATGGTCCTGTCCTTAGAAGGAAGCTTAAAGCTGGCATGCAGTGATCTTTTGTCTGTCAACCCTTACACACAGCTCTCGGCTAAATCCAAAAACTGTGTGTTTCTAGACAAATAACAAGTGGTCGTAATGAAATGAAACGACAGAGGAGCAATGTATTCCTGTAGAAAAATGTCATCAGCCGATTTCCTTATTGCCGATTAAAGAAATTAAAGGTATGTTCTTCTAAAAATACTCGGTTCTTTTGTTTAATGGAATCAGTTATCCGAAATTCTGAATGTGTCGTGAATATTCGAGTAGCAGAATCTTTGATTCAGAGAGCTGTGCTCTCCAGAAATCATAAATACGGGACAACTTCCAGAAAGGACAACATATTTATGGCAAGACACCACGCAGAATGAGATGTGTCGACCGTTAGTACGACAGTGTGCCTCAAGACAGCATCAGAACATATCTGCCGGCCGGAGTGGCCGTGCGGTTATAGGCGCTACAGTCTGGAACCGAGCGACCGCTACGGTCACAGGTTCTAATCCTGCCTCGGGCATGGATGTGTGTGATGTCCTTAGGTTAGTTAGGTTTAATTAGTTCTAAGTTCTAGGCGACTGATGACCTCAGAAGTTAAGTCGCGTAGTGCTCAGAGCCATATCAGAACAAATCTATTAACGCCGCCCAGAAGAGGCTAACGTGACATTCTACTATTTATATTAGTCGTCGCTCACTGGATTCAGGACTTGCCCAGTGTTCAAAGATTGATCAGCGCAAGTGAACGCTTAACTCCATTGCTACGCATCATCTACACACTAGAGTTACATAATATATAATTTGTTCTTGTTGTGGTCTTCAGTCCTGAGACTGGTTTGATGCAGCTCTCCATGCTACTCTATCCTGTGCAAGCTTCTTCGTCTCCCAGTACCTACTCCAACCTACATCCTTCTGAATCTGCTTGGTATATTCATCTCTTGGTCTCCCTCTACGATTTTTACCCTCCACGCTACCCTCCAATACTAAACTGGTGATCCCTTGATGCCTCAGAACATGTCCTACCAACCGATCCCTTCTTCTAGTCAAGTTGTGCCACAAGCTTCTCTTCTCCCCAATCCTATTCAACACCTCCTCATTAGTTATGAGATCTACCCATCTAATCTTCAGCATTCTTTTGTAGCACCACATTTCGAAAGCTTCTATTCTCTTCTTGTCTAAACTGTTTATCGTCCACGTTTCACTTCCATACATGGCTACACTCCATACAAATACTTTCAGGAACGACTTCCTCACAGTTAAATCTATACTCGATGTCAACAAATTTCTCTTCTTCAGAAACGCTTTCCTTGCCATTGCCAGTCTACATTTTATATCCTCTCTACTTCGACCATCATCAGTTATTTTGCTTCCCCAATAGCAAAACTCCTTTACTACTTTAAGTGTCTCATTTCCTAATCTAATACCCTCAACATCACCCGACTTAATTCGACTACATTCCATTATCCTCGTTTTGCTTTTGTTGATGTTCATCTTATATCCTCCTTTCAAGACACTATCCATTCCATTCAACTGCTCTTCCAATTCCTTTGCTGTCTCTGACAGAATTACAATGTCATCGGCGAACCTCAAAGTTTTTATTTCTTCTCCATCGATTTTAGTACCTACTCCGAAATTTTCTTTTGTTTCCTTCACTGCTTGCTCAATATACAGATTGAATAACATCGGGGAGAGGCTACAACCCTGTCTCACTCCCTTTCCAACCACTGCATTCTTTAGCCGAGCGACCGCTACGGTCGCAGGTTCGAATCCTGCCTCGGGCATGGATGTGTGTGATGTCCTTAGGTTAGTTAGCGGTTAATAAGTTCTAAGTTCTAGGCGACTGATGACCTCAGAAGTTACGTCGCATAGTGCTCAGAGCCATTTGAACCATTTTTGTGTAATATTCAACGCTGCAAATTCAACATGTAAAATTGTTGCCCATTTAAACTCCAGCTTAGTGTTTAATTATATCACCCCCTTACCCCTCCCTACGGTTGACCTGTCAAATGCTACTGTGTTTTCTGATAATTTCCATTGCGTTCCCAAGTATGACAATGGCAATAAGCTTCGACATCAATCATCACTACTCTGCATGTCACATCTAAGCGCTACACAGAGGATTCACAGAATCATTTAACATAATTACACTGCGGACGCTGATTAGATTTCACAGTGGCGTGGATTTTAGTCAACTCCATTCCTAAATATTCTTATAATGAAAGGCTTTCCAGCAAGTGGTGTACGCAGTATGAAAAAGGAAGCTATTTAGTCTTATAGGATGTTTGAAAAAATGCCAAACATTTCACCAAGTGTCATCATCCAATAGGTGGAGACTGTCTCATGGAAACTACCTATAAGTAGTTAACATCAAAGTACATTACATAGCTTTCACTGGTGACTGCAGTATGTGTTCATTATTCCCCTTGGCGTATCTACGGACACATTAGCAAAGTCCCTCATAAATACCGCGCTCAAAGGAAAAGCTTCAACTTGACATGGTAACACAAGCGCAACGTAAGCGTGGGTCTAGTCGATATTGCACACTGAGGTGACGCAAGTCATGGGATGCCTCCTCAAATGGTGTCGGACCTCCTTTTGGCCGGAGTAGTGCAGCAGCACGAAGTGGCATCGACTCAACAATCGAGCTGACCTCTCGATTATGTCCAACAAATGTTCGACAGGATTCGTGTCTGGCGATCTAGGTAGCCGAATCATTCGCTCGAGTTGTTCAGAATGTTCTTCTAACCAATCCCGAAAAATAAGGGGCCGCTGACACGGAGCATTGTCATCTATAAAAATTCCTTCAGCGTTTGGCTGCAAATGGTCTCTAAATAACCGAAAATAACCATTTCTGGTCAGTCATCGGTTCCGTTGGACAAAATGACCCCGTCCATTCAATGTAAACACAATCCGCAGTCACTACCAGCTCGCGCAGTGCCTTGTTGACAACTTGGGTCCGTGACTTCAAATGAACATATGCTCTTTCCTTAAACGTATCCGACGTACTGTTGTTTGAAAATCACGGGCGTTAGTCGATTGTCCACCTTCACCAGCACTCACATGCGAATACAATCGAAGGTAAATTAGGCTGCGTAGTGTTGTCTTTACTGGTCATTTAAATGCGCACTTCACTTGCACACTGTGAGGCGGCGAGTGTATACCGTGCTCAAGTAAAGGACCGTTCGAATGAGCTCAGATTAGCAACACAGCAGCTGTTTGCACTGCAGTTGACGGTAGACTTTCTGAATGACTTTAGTGAGGAAACGTACCAAAAAAAAAATTCAAATGTGTGTGAAATCTTATGGGACTTAACTGCTAAGGTCATCAGTCCCTAAGCTTAACCTAAATTATCCTAAGGACAAACACACACACCCATGCCCGAGGGAGGACTCGAACCTCCGCCGGGACTAGCCGCACAGTCCATGACTGCAGTGCCTAAGACCGCTCGGCTAATCCCGCCCGGCGAAACGAACAAAACTAAACTGTTAAGAACAGGACATATGTTCATATGACGTTCTTTGTTCACAACCACTAATACTATCACACCTCAAAGCAGGTACCTCTCCTCCTGACTCACCCTGAATAGCCTTGCGTATGCTCCCAACATTGGTATAATAGATTAGATTAGATTCAGTTTTCGTTCCATGGACCCAAAAGTGAGATGATTCTCGTGGGTGTGGAACATGTCAGAAAGTATAACATAAAAACATTAAACATTTGAATAAAATACTTACTATCCTGATCATTTGTCAGGAGATAGTCGAAATAGGCTATTACAATGCAGTAAACTGTAACAGCTAATATTTACAGAATTAACACACTGTCAGCATGAAACACTGTTATGCACTATTAACAAATTTATCATATTGTCCGCAGCTCGTGGTCGTGCGGTAGCGTTCTCGCTTCCCACGCCCGGGTTCCCGGGTTCGATTCCCGGCGGGGTCAGGTATTTTCTCTGCCTCGTGATGACTGGGTGTTGTGTGATGTCCTTAGGTTAGTTAGGTTTAAGTAGTTCTAAGTTCTAGGGGACTGATGACCATAGATGTTAAGTCCAATAGTGCTCAGAGCCACTTGAACCAAATTTATCATACACAAAATACCTAATTTTGACTGTTCTGACCAAGTGTTGTCGCCAGCCTGTGTGGCCGAGCGGTTCTAGGCGCTTCAATCTGGAACCGCGTGACCGCTACGGTCGCAGGTTCGAATCCTGCCTCGGGCATGGATGTGTGTGATGTCCTTAGGTTAGTTAGGTTTAAGTAGTTCTAAGTTCTAGGGGACTGATGACCTTAGATGTTAAGTCCCATAGTGCTCAGAGCCATTTGAACCATTTGAACCAAGTGTTGTCAAAACTGAAATCTAACAGATATTTTTACTTAAGCTGGCTCAACAGTCTCTGTTAAGATATTCATCTATGGAGTGCGTATCTCCATATTCTGCAATCGTTACAGGATCGCCTATAATTTTACTCTAAAACATAAGTGCCGCGCGAGATTAGCCGAGCGGTCTTAGGCGCTGCAGTCATGGACTGTGCGGCTGGTCCCGACGGAGGTTCGAGTCCTCCCTCGGGCATGGGTGTGTGTATTTGTCCTTAGGATAATTTAGGTTATGTAGTGTGTAATCTTATGGACTGATGATGACCTTAGCAGTTAAGTCCCATAAGATTAAAAAAATAAAAATAAAATAAAAAATAAAGCTATCGCATAGTAGGGCTCTGGAAAATTTCTGCCGTGAATTGAGATGGGGTATTACCTTCTGTGTAACTAGCTATAATTTTGCGTCTCCATGGCACGGAGAGAGATATAAGTATGTGTGATCAACCGTATCAACCAGTTTTTGCATGAATCTACATGCAAGTTAATCAGCGCGACTGGATGAAAAATGTAACCAGCGTAATCTATGACGAAGCCGATAAACCCATACTAAAATCTTCAGAGCACCACAGAAGAAAGTATTTCATTGGTGGAACGAACGATGCAGTTCTGCAGTAAGAGGCATAAGGACGGGTTCAGGAACAATCCTTTCACAGAGAGCCTCACGACCTTTAGATTACCGTATGGTAACGCTAGAAATAATTAAAGATACGAAAAGATGTAATGTTATGAGTTCTTGAAGTTCATTCACCTCTGCACCTCGTCCAAATGTTGAATTCAGCAAGGAGGTTCAAATGGCTCTGAGCACCATGGGACTTAACATCTGAGGTCATCAGTCCCCTAGACTTAGAACTACTTAAACCTATAGACATCACACATATCCATGCCCGAGGCAGGATTCGAACCTGCGACCGTAGCCAGCAAGGAGGATTTCATCCAAAATTTGACAATTATTTTCTTGTAAAGACACCATAATTGGCTACCTAAACGATGGCACAATATTTCTACAATATGGCATCTACTGACCAGCAGAGTTTGGATTTTGCATGTACTTCCAAACAATATAGAAGAACAATCATTTTTATCTATAGAAAGTATGGGACATACAACAGTCCGGTCAGAGGGAGTCTCTTCAGATAGCTCCGATAAAACCCTAAAAGAATTACTTGCACCAAAGTAGGTATAGCAGTATAGTTCCTCACGAAGTGCCCAGAAAAGACCATGGACACAATGTTGACAATCATCTAATCCGGGTCTCGGAAACAAGAAACTTAACAACTGCATTTAGGAAACAACTAATCCGAGCTATCTAGTCTTACTGGATGCGGCTGCACAAAAGAAGCAGGACTAACCTATGGTTCCTGAGCAGAGGTGACAACCCTTTTAGTAGTGGCAGGGACAATGTCTTGATGACTGACTGATCTGGCCTTGTTACATTAGCCAACATAGCCTTGTTATTCTGGTGCTGCCAATGGTTGCAAGCAAGGGAAAATTACAGCCGATATTTTTCCCGGGGACATGCAGCTCTATTGTATGTTAAATGATGGTGGTATACTCTTCGATAAAATATTCCGGGAGTAAAATTCGCATCTCTGGGAAGGAGACTACGCAGGACGATGTCATCAGCCGGAAGAATAAATCGGGCTTTTTGCGAGTAGAAGTGTGGAAGCTTAGCCCCTTTAATCTGGTGGGTATATTACAGAATTCCAAAGCGGAAAGGGATAGGTTGTATGTAGATACAGTGCGATTATGTGAAGTGCGCTGACAGGAAGAACTTGACTTTGGGTCAAATGAGTAAAAGGCTGTAAATACAAAATGAAACAGGCTAATACAGAAGGAGCTCTGATAATAAGTAAGAAAAAAGGAATGCTGATAACCTACTAGTGAATGCATTATCGTAACCAAGCCAAGTTAAGCCAACTCCCACCACAGTACTACAAGCTTATATGTCAACTGGCTCCGCAGATGATGAGGAGGTTGAAAAAACGTATGAAACATCAAACCAGGCTTGGGACTGGAAACCATATCAGCATGAGATCTTTGGAATTTATATTTGATGGGAAACTGAGATGATTGTTTCTTTTGGTGGACATGAAGATACGATGTCAGAAAGATTTAGACATCCTGTTGTTGTTGTTGTTGTTGTTGTGGTCTTCAGTCCTGAGACTGGTTTGATGCAGCTCTCCATGCTACTCTATCCTGTGCAAGCTTCTTCGTCTCCCAGTACCTACTCCAACCTACATCCTTCTGAATCTGCTTGGTATATTCATCTCTTGGTCTCCCTCTACGATTTTTACCCACCACTCTGCCCTCCAGTACTAAATTGGTGATCCCTTGATGCCTCAGAACATGTCCTACCAACCGATCCCTTCTTCTAGTCAAGTTGTGCCACAAACTCCTCTTCCCCCCAATTCTATTCAATACCTCCTCATTAGTTATGTGATCTACCCATCTAATCTTCAGCATTCTTATGTAGCACCACATTTCGAAAGCTTCTATTCTCTTCTTGTCTAAACTATTTATCGTCCATGTTTCACTTCCATACATGGCTACACTCCATACAAATACTTTCAGAAACGACTTCCTGACACTTAAATCAATACTCGATGTTAACAAATTTCTCTTCTTCAGAAATACTTTCCTTGCCATTGCCAGTCTACATTTTATATCCACTCTACTTCGACCATCATCAGTTATTTTGCTCCCCAAATAGCAACACTCCTTTACTACTTTAAGTGTCTCATTTCCTAATCTAATTCCCTCAGCATCACCCGACTTAATTCGACTACATTCCATTATCCTCGTTTTGCTTTTGTTGATGTCCATCTTATACCCTCCTTTCAAGACACTGTCCATTCCGTTCAACTGCTCTTCCAAGTCCTTCGCTGTTTCTGACGGAATTACAATGTCATCGGCGAACCTCAAAGTTTTTATTTCTTCTCCATGGATTTTAATGCCTACTCCGAACTTTTCTTTTGTTTCCTTTACTGCTTGCTCAATATACAGATTGAACAACATTGGGGAGAGGCTCCAACCCTGTCTCACTCCCTTCCCAACCACTGCTTCCCTTTCATACCCCTCGACTCTTAGAACTGCCATCTGGTTTCTGTACAAATTGTAAAAAGCCTTTCGCTCCCTGTATTTTACCCCTGCCACCTTCAGAATTTGAAAGAGAGTATTCCAGTTAACATTGTCAAAGCTTAATACTCCTGATAACGACGTCCTCTTGAGTAGTCCCCGCCCGGAGATCCGAATGGGGGACTATTTTACCTCCGGAATATTTTACCCAAGAGGACGCGATCATCATTTAACCATACAGTAAAGCTGCATGCCCTCGGGAAAAATTACGGCTGTAGTTTCCCCTTGCTTTCAGCCGTTCGCAGTACCAGTACAGCATGGCCGTTTTGGTTAGTGTTACAGGGCCAGATCAGTCAATCATCCAGACTGTTGCCCCTGCAACTACTGAAAAGGCTGCTGCCCCTCTTCAGGAACGAAACGTTTGTCTAGCCTCTCAACAGATACCCCTCCGTTGTGGTTGCACCTACGGTACGGCTATCTGTGTCGTTGAGGCACGCAAGCCTCCCCACCAACGGCAAGGAAGAGCTGGCTGCACAGGGACCGAGCTACTTATGATTTTTCACAAAATTTGTTCGGTACTAATTTGGTTACGCCTGCGCTGTATACGGGTCAGTGAGAGCTTGGTACCTTAACATGCCCGACTCCATCGGCGATTACACACAGTGAAAAGCACGTACGAGAACCGATCACAACCGTAGAGACCTGCATTCGTTACTATGAGCATGATTACGTAGAGTAGTAGTCCATGTATACAACACGAGCCACACGCCTGCGTGGAATCCGAGCGAAGCTACTTCTGACCTAACTGAGACGGCGACATATACAAGGTTGTCCATTGATAGTGACCGGGCCAAATATCTCACAAAATAAGTATCAAACGAAAAAGCTACAAGGAACGAAACTCGTCAGGTTGAAGGGGGAAACCAGATGGCGCTATGGTTGGCCCGCTAGATGGCGCTGCCAAGGGTCAAACGGATACCAACCGCGTTTTTAAAAATAGGAACCCCCATTTTTTATTACATATTCGTGTAGTACGCAAGGGAATATGAAAGTTTTAGTTGGACCACTTTTTTCGCTTTGTGATAGATGGCACTGTAATAGTCACAAATGTGTGAGTACGTGGTATCACGTAACATTCCGCCAGTGCTGACGGTATATGCTTCGTGATACATTACCCATGTTAAAATGGACCGTTTACCAATTGCGGAAAAGGTCGATATCGTGTTGATGTATGGCTATTGGGATCAAAATGCCCAAAGGGCGTGTGCTATGTATGCTGCTCGGTATCCTAGACGACATCATTCAAGTGTCTGGACCGTTCGCCGGATAGTTACGTTGTTTAAGGAAACAGGAAGTGTTCAGCGACATGTGAAACGTCAACCACGACCTGCAACAAATGATGATGCCCAAATCGGTGTTTTAGCTGCTGTCGCGGCTAATCCGCTCATCAGTAGCAGAGAAATTGCGCGAGAATCGGGAATCTCAAAACCGTCAGCGTAGAGAATGCTACATCAACGTCGATTGTAACCGTACCATATCTCTATGCAGCAGGAATTGCGTGGTGACGACTTTGAACGTCGTGTACAGTTCTGCCACTGGGCACCAGCGAAATTACAGAACGATGACAGATTTTTTGCACGCGTTCTATTTAGCGACGAAGCGTCATTCACCAACAGCGGTAACGTAAACCGGCATAATATGCACTATTGGGCAACGGAAAATCCACAATGGCTGCGACAAGTGGAACATCAGCGACCTTGGCGGGTTAATGTATGGTGCGGCATTATGGGAGGAAGGATAATTGGCTCCCATTTTATCGATGGCAATCTAAATAGTGCAATGTATGCTGTTTTCCTACGTAATGTTCTACAAATGTTACTACAAGATGTTTCACTGCGTGACAGAATGGTGATGTACTTCCAACATGATGGACGTCCAGCACATAGCTCGCGTGCGGTTGAAGCGGTATTGAATAGCATATTTAATGACAGGTGGATTGGTCGTCGAAGCACCATACCATGGCCCGCACGTTCACCGGATCTGACGTCCCTGGATTTCTTTCTGTGGGGAAAGTTGAAGGATATTTGCTATCGTGATCCGCCGACAACGCCTGACAACATGCGTCAGCGCATTGTCAATGCATGTGCGAACATTACGGAAGGCGAACTACTCGCTGTTGAGAGAAATGTCGTTACACGTATTGCCAAATGCATTGAGGTTCACGGACATCATTTTTAGCATTTATTGCGTTAATGTGGTGTTTACAGGTAGTCACGCTGTAACAGCATGCGTTCTCATGAATTATAAGTTCACAAAGATACATGTATCGCATTGGAACAACCGAAATAAAATGTTCAAACGTACCTACGTTCTGTATTTTAATTTAGAAAACCTACCTTTTACCAACTGTTCGTCTAAAATTGTGAGCCATATGTTTGTGACTATTACAGCGCCCTCTATCACAAAGCGAAAAAAGTGGTCCAACTAAAACATTCATATTTTTTTACGTACCACACGAATATGTATTAAAAATGAGGGTTGCTATTAAAAAAAATGCAGTTGATATCCGTTTGACCTATGGCAGTGCCATCTAAGGGGCCAACCATAGCGTCATCTGGTTTCCCCCTTCAAGCTAGACAAGTTTGGTTCTTTGTAGTTTTTTCGTTTGATGCTTATTTCGTGAGATATTTGACCCGGTCACGATCAGTGGACCACGCTGTATGTCATTATCTAAGGTTGGAACAGATTTAGGTATTGATTATTCGTATGTCAACTACTGATTTTGATTTAACGATATGGTATTGTAATCAGATAACGTTTTCAGGGTAAGAACTATGATATTTTAACTATATTTCGCAACGTAAAGATAATGTACACTAATGACTACAATTAAGGGGAACTGTTGGCTGTTACACTATTGTATGTAACTGTTTCCGCAAGATACTTTGCCAAATGAATATATAATGTCTGAAGCCGTCCTCAAATAATGCTAAATCCTGTAGTGAGGATGAAACGTGATCAGACAAGAAAATTTCTCTTGTGCTCCTATTCCCTGAGTGCTTCACAAATCATTCAGCAGCTGTATTCAACAGATTACTCAGTCCAAAGCATCCAGGGCGCCTTTAGCTTATTGTGAAGACAGAGGAAGGTTGAGTTTTTCTTCCTGGTATGGAAATACATGGGAGTCAGAAAAAAAATAAACTGTCAGATACCGCAGCCACGAATGCATGTCGTTTAAATTGCGAAACTCATAACGTCATGTCCGTACTTCCTCTTGCATCACTATTTAGGTGCGTTATACACCAGTGTGATACAGTATGGCTGGAGGTGACTGTTAACAAGCTGTAGTTTGTGGAATCAACGACACGGGCATGATCGATTTCTCCGCAGCCAATCGGATGTGATGGAGTCGCTCTCATCAGACTTCGTACAGTGTAGCACACGCCTCTTCCGATGAGAGGGACCATCAGTATGTGAAGCTTATAGCGTATTACCCTCAGTTCGCCAACTTTTAGTTGTTTATGCCTGTTTTATGACGAGAAAATGTCACTACAATCAACTATGGACTCGGTACATACTTCAGTTGACAAATCGAAGAATGAAGCGTGGGTGTTAAAATTTTGGGTAATGTCAGGGCTGCCCCATACGTTGTTAGGAGGTAGCTTTCAACATTTGCTGGAGTACCTGGCTAATTTCTGTTTTTAATATAAGTGGTCAGCCAGACCTAGATATCTGAGAAATGGTTTTCAGGTACTCTTGTGTTACAGTCAACTATTAATTAATAATTATTATACCTCATACCCACTGAAGTTCTCAATGTGTGTGTGTGTGTTTGTGTTTGTGTGTGTGTGTGTGTGTGTGTGTGTGTTTGTGTATATGTCTTCGTGCTTGTGTGTTTGTGGTCTGGAGCCACACATGTGAAGGTTTTTTATTATGCATTAAAGTTGATGGTTCTTCTCTATATTATTTGTTTGTGATCATCAGTCCATGTACCTGAAAAACAGTTTTGAACATTTCTATTCTAATAATTCTAATTTTATTCTAATCACTGCTGCTTTGTCGGTGCCTTCACTCATAACCACGGCGGCGAAAGATAACTAGGATGATCACTAGCGGTCTACCGACACATGCTGTATACGGTATCATATGGACAGTGATATCAAATCTACTTTCTCAAAAGACACAAGCTTGTGAATAAATTACAGCGAAAATACATTGGGAATTAGTACAAGAAAGACGTATACAATACTGGCCATTAAAATTGCTACACCAAGAAGAAATGCAGATGATAAACGGGTATTCATTGGACAAATATATTATACTGGAACTGACATGTGATTACATTTTCAAGCAATTTGGGTGCATAGATCCTGAGAAATCAGTACCCAGAACAACCACCTCTGGCCGTAATAACGGCCTTGATACGCCTGGGCATTGAGTCAACCAGAGCTTGGATGGCGTGTACAGGTACAGCTGCCCACGCGGCCTCAACACGATACCACAGTTCATCATGAGTAGTGACTGGCGTATTGTGACGAGCCAGTTGCTCGGCCACCATTGACCAGACGTTTTCAATTGGTGAGAGATCTGGATAATGTGCTGGCCAGGGCAGCAGTCGAACATTTTCTGTATCCAGAATGGCCCGTACAGGACCTGCAACATGCGGTCGTGCATTATCCTGCTGAAATGTAGGGTTTCGCAGGGATCGAATGAAGGGTAGAGCCACGGGTCGTAACACATCTGAAATGTAACGTCCACTGTTCAAAGTGCCTTCAGTGTGAACAAGAGGTGACCGAGACGTGTAACCAGTGGCACCCCATACCATCACGCCGGGTGATACGCCAGTATGGCGATGACGAATATACGCTTCCAATGTGCGTTCACCGCGATGTCGACAAACACGGATGCGACCATCATGATGCTGTAAACAGTCCCTGGATTCATCCGAAACAATGACGTTTTGCCATTCGTGCACCCAGATTCGTCGTTGAGTACACCATCGCAGGCGCTCCTGTCTGTGATGCAGCGTCAAGGGTAACCGCAACCATGGTCTCCGAGCTGATCGTCCATGCTGCTGCAAACGACGTCGACCTGTTCGTGCAGATGGTTGTTGTCTTGAAAACGTCCCCATCTGTTGACTCAGGGATCGAGACGTGGCTGCACGATCCGTTACAGCAATGCGGATAAGATGCCTGTCATCTCGACTGCTAGTGATACGAGGCCGTTGGGTTCCAACACGGCGTTCCGTATTAGCATCCTGAACCACCGATTCCATATTCTGCAAACAGTCATTGGATCTCGACGAAAGCGAGTAGCAATGTCGCGATACGATAAACCGCAATCGTGATAGGCTACAATCCGACCTTTATCAAAGTCGGAAACGTGATGGTACGCATTTCTCCTCCTTAGACGAGGCATCACAACAACGTTTCACCAGGCAACGTCGGTCAACTGCTGTTTGTGTATGAGAAATCGGTTGGAAACTTTCCTCATGTCAGCACGTTGTAGGTGTCGCCACCGGCACCAACCTTGTGTGAATGCTCTGAAAAGCTAATCATTTGCATATCACAGCATCGTCTTCCTGTCGGTTAAATTTCGCTTCTGTAGCACTTCATTTTCGTGGTGTAGCAATTTTAATGGCCAGTAGTGTAGAATATGATATCCATCTACATCTATACTCCGCAAGCCACGTTGTGGTTTGTGGCAGAGGGTGCTTTATGTACCACTGTCACTTCTCCCTTTCCTGCTCCAGTCGCGAAGACTTTGCGGGAAGAAGGATCGCCGGCAAGCGCTCTTGCGGAGTCGAATCTCTCTAATTATCTTCATATTCTTTTCGCGAGATACATGCAGGAGGAAGCAGTATATTTATTGATTCTTCTAGGAACGTACTTAACGGAACGTTAACAATAAATCAACAGCGATGGAGAAGGCCTCTCTTCAGCATCTGCCACTGGAGTTCGTTGAGCATCTCTGTGACACTTTCGTGCTTATTAAATGAAGTTATACCGAAACGCTGTGCCCTCCTTAGGATTTTCTGTGTTTCTTCTACCGGTAGTATCTGGTTCGGATCCCATGTTGACGAACAATATTCAAGTATTAGTCGAACGAGTGTTTTGTAAGTTACTTCCTTTGTTGATGAACTACATCACCTGAGTTTTTCTTCCAGTGAATTTCAGTCTGTCATCCGCCTTACTCGTGATTAATTTAGTTTGTTCGTTCCGTTTCAGATAGCTCCGTACAGATATTCCCTGACATTTTGTCGAAGAAGCTACTTCCAGTGTTTGTTCTCCAATTGTTTAATCATGCAATAACGAGTCTTCCTGTCTACGTAATCGCAATACGTTACGTTTGTCTACGTTGAAGGTCAATTGCCAGTCCCTGCACCAAGCGTTGTTCCACTGAAGGTCTTCCTGCAAATGGCTACAATTTTCCACCCTTGCAACTTCTCCTCATACGACAGTACCATACTCGAATAGTGTCATGGAACTTCCGACGGTATCTACTAGGTCATTTATACATAATGTGAAAAGTAATCATTGTGTAATGCTTCCCCGTGGGACGCCCGAAGTTACTTTAAGTCTGATGACTTCTCTCCACGCGGAATGACATACTTTGTTCTGTTTGCTAGAAACTTTTCAGTCCAATCACACGATTGGTCTGATATTACGTACGCTCGTATTTTGTTCATTAGGGGTCAGTGCGAAACTGTATCGAATGCCTTCTGGAAGTCAACGAACACGGCAACTATCTGGGCACCAGTATCTACTGCTTTCTGTGTCTCGTCGACGAAGAAAGCGAGTTGTGTTTCACACGATCGTTGTTTTTCTGATTCGTACAACAGGAGGTTTTTGACCTACATAGTACGCGAGTATAAAATATGTTCCAAAAGTCTACAACTGACTGACGTCAGAGATATAGGTCTATAGTATTGTGCATCTCTTCGACGATACTTCTTGAAAACGGGAATGATCTGTGCTATTTTTCAATTATCAGGAACGCTTCGTTTCTCTAAATCCATACGGTACAGAGCTTCTAACAGTGAGGCAAGTTCTTTCACATGCTCTAAGTAGAGTTACACTGCTGTTCCGTTACGTCCAGTGGCGTTCCCTCTGTAGAGTGATCTCAGTTGCTTTTCTGTCCCATGGTGACTTATTTCGATGTAAGTCATTTTGTAGTTCGTGAGACGATTTAAGGAGGCAATAAAGTGCGATCTTCCTCTGAGAAACAGTATTGGAAAAAGACGTTTAGTGTTTCGACCATTCCTGTGTCGTCCTCCGTTTCAGCTCAAGTACGCTCACAGAGTGATTGGACCGATGGCTTCGATCCGTTTCCTGATTTAACATAAGACCAAACTTTCTTAGGATTTTCTCTCAACTCGGTAGACAGAACTTCACTTCATAATTCGTTGAGCGCTTCACGCACGACTCTTCTTACGCTAATTTTGGCTATATTTTTATATATCAGGCTTTGGCTACGTTTAAATTTGCAGTGAAGCTCTCTTTGCTATCGTAGCAGTTTTATAACATGGCTGTCGAACCACGGCCTGTCTTTTCTATCCCTCACAACTTTACTCGCCACATACCTGTCTAAAGCGTACTGTCCAATGCTCCTGCAGTTTGTCCATTGATATTCAGCGTTGTTAGTACTGGAGACTAAATTTTCGTACTGGCCGCTCAGGTAATCTGAAACCTGTTCCCACTCGCTCTTGCTAACGAGAACGATCTTCCTGCCTTTCCTTGTATTCCTGTTTACACCTGTATTCAGCGATGCTACAATGGCCGCATGATCGCTGGTTACCTGTTGTACCCTGAGTTGAAAAGTTCGGCTTTCTTTGTCACCAGCAGTTCTAAGATATTATCTTCACGTGTCGGTTCTCTGATTAACTACTCAAGGTAACTTACGGATAAAGTAGTTACAACAGTATCATATGATTCTCTGTCACTACCACCCGTCCTAATCATCTTAGTCTCCCAGTCAGTAGTTGGTAAGTTAAGATCTTCACGTAAAACTATATCATGACCAGAAAATGACGCAAAATATAGTTCATATTTCCCCTCAACTGTTCCGCCACTACCGCTGCTGAAGCAGGGATCTATAAAAGCATCCGACAACAATGTTTTATCCACCTTGAACACTTATTTTCACGCATTTTATTTCACATCCGGAACCTGTACTAATCTCACAAGATATTATCGAATTTTTATTGCTATAAACATTCCTCTACCACCAAAGTTTAATCTGTCTTTGCAACAAACATTCCAGTCGGAATTTAGAATTTCGTTGCTATTGACATCTGGTTTCAGCCAGCTTTCTGCCCTACTACTAGGTGGGCATTGCAACCGTTTATAAGCGAGAGTAGATCCACGACCTCTTCGTAGACACTCCTGCTTTTAACTAACATTGTATTTATAGTTTCGTTCTCCGATCTGCTATGACGAATGCTACTCTGTCTGGACTCATAAGGAATTTTATCGGACCTGTAGAGGGATTTCAGATCATAAAAAAGCCACATATGCACGCTTCACGTACTCCGCTGACCATGTATCCCCTTCCTGGGTGTAGCGCACGCCTGAGCTATTAAGTGGAACCACGCAGTTCGCAACCCGATAGTGGGGGTCGAGAACTTTGCATCCGACACCACCGCAGAATCATCTCAGCCTCTCGTTTAGATCTTCTACTCTGCTTCGAATCAGAGGACCACCATCGGTTCTGGGAACGATGCTCTAAACGATAGCTTTGCTTCCAACACACAAGTGACACTACTGTTTTCACCAAAGCAGGCAACCGCCTGTGTGGAAAAGGGAGCTGTATTATAAGATGAAGAAGTGCGAAATCCAAGTTACTAAATTTCGCTGCAGACAATACCACAAAGTACTGAAGAATGGCTTCAGACTGGCTAAACCAGTGCACAATAAGGCTGAGGCATTGCACTCTCGTTCATGATAAGCGAGGTTCAAATTCTTGGCGGACCTGCGTCATGCAGCATTTCAGTGGTTTCCCTAAAGTGCTTATAGTGAATACTGTATCACTGATCTACTATACTCTTTGGAAAGTAAGCTAGTGCTCCAGCTGTCATAATCTCGACGCCGACGAAACGCTTATCTCTAACCTCCATTCCTCAATTGCTATACGCATATCATACTACCTTAGACAGTGAACTGAGTCCATTAAATATATGAGAATACCCCGGAAACAGTCCAATCCGAATTCCGCAAAATCTAATACGTAGGACCGAGCGAATTCGAGATGAAACTGGGCTGGCACAAAGGTGCATCAGGGTTCAAACTCTCGTCCAGCCACCCAGAATTAGCTTTCCTGTAGTTTTTCTAAATCACACAAAACGAATGCCGAGATGTTTCCTATAGGAAGTGTACGCTGGCTTTCGTTCCGCATCCTTCCCCGATCAGAGCTCGTGCTCCGTCTTATAGACTACCCTACGGTAAATCCTAATTCCAATTCCTTACCTCTGATCCTTCGTGCCGACGGCTCAGGAACGTCGTCATAGTCCCTTGAACGACGAGAGACTGCGGAAAGCTATGGTATTTAATCCAATAAGATGGGGTCTTTCCTCGTTATCAGACACTTCACATCACACCTCTCCCTTCCTTTCCGTTAAAATACTTATGATTAAAATTGGTTCTCTTATCACGGTTACAACCTGTTATCTTCAAGTCGACCACCATCTACTAATTTGGATTAAGGCTGGTTCCCACTGGTATAAATCGGTCTTGCTCAAGGCGTGGATTTAGTTATCTAGGGCAGTGGATGCCTCAAAGGATTGCCTTTCTGAAGAGCTCGTAAGGTCACCAAATTAAAATTTCTTAGATTTTAGTGACCCTAAAATACCACTGGCTACAGGCTCCCGACGTCATGGTTGGCAGGAATCCCTGTGCGATCGCAGGGCAGCGGCCTCGCTGGATAGCGCTGTGACCCGCTGAACAAACGACACATGCCGAACTGGCGTCGGTTTTCTGCGACTTGTATCAGGAGTAAACGGCCTCCACAAACTTTTCCCCAATTCACGGTGGGCTACCAGTTACCGGGAAGCCGTGCAATCCACGAACAGTCTGTCACATATCCTATCTTCCTGTCCTAACATACGCCAGTGATATTTTAACTCCCATGAAATCTAATAAATTTATTTCGGTGTTCTTATGATCCCGTTAGAAATGCGATATGCAGGCTGATTCAGTTAAGCTGCTCACCTCAGATATTTCCTGAACTGTTTGAGACATCTTAATTTTGAATAAGTTCTCACTAAATAGTCTCTTTTCATGGCTGTTTTAATTACAGTTATATCGTTATCAGTATCGGTTTTTCTAATGGAACTATAGTAATTTCTACTGCTGGTATCGTAGTTCTAAGAAGAGACGAGTTCGGCGGTGTTTCTCTCATCAAAATTCGATTAGTCATTTCGGAGCAATTACATAATTTAGAACTTAGATTTATCTGTTTTGGACATAAGACCGATTGCTGTGTAATGCGAAAGTTCGTGTCATTAGGCGGAAATGTGCGTCAGATTAATGAAGCGCTCAAGCTTGGTACAACCAAGACAGCCTACCCACAGAAACGGAATCGTGGAGAAAAGTATCATTTAAAGCTGATAATAATCGCCCTTGCCTTCTTGTGGCTGGTCGTAGCATAGAAGAATGATTTCCAGTTAACTACCGTAACAGTTTGACACGTCCCCTTAGAAAAATTTATAAATTACTGTGCTTAAACTGACACACAATATTTTTAGCACAACGCAATCTGACTATCAAAAATCCCTACAAAAGAAGGGCCCTGACTAACAAAAACCTATACCTTTCATGAATCACTTACCTCACAAAAATGGCTCTGAGCACTATGGGACTTAACTGCTGAGGTCATTAGTCCCCTAGAACTTAGAACTACTTAAACCTAACTAACCTAAGGACATCACAAACATCCATGCCCGAGGCAGGATTCGAACCTGCGACCGTAGCGGTCTTGCGGTTCCAGACTGCAGCGCCTTTAACCGCACGGCCACTTCGGCCGGCCTCACAAAAATCTTCGTTACTCAATGTACTGCAATACAGCGTGCGCTAATACTGCCAGCTGAATAAAAAATTCTAACTACGGAAGGCACTAACTACTGATAGGCATAGTTAGCAAATGAAAGATTTTAATAGAGAACAAACAATGTATTTACCTTAATAGTGTTCAAAAGTCATAATATATATAGCAGTTCATGACATCCAGTCTTACAAATTTACTGTCTCTGATGGACACACGTCCAGATCATCTACTCTCAAAACTCCGCCATCTCTCTCCCCACATCCACCACTGCTGGCGGCTCACCTCCAACTGCGCAACGCTACGCGCTGTTAACAGCCAACTGCCCAACACTACAATAGCGAATATTACAACAATGCCAACCAGCCACA
This sequence comes from Schistocerca serialis cubense, assembly GCF_023864345.2. Taxonomy (NCBI): domain Eukaryota; kingdom Metazoa; phylum Arthropoda; class Insecta; order Orthoptera; family Acrididae; genus Schistocerca; species Schistocerca serialis. Next base: position 166,992,385 of record NC_064640.1, read on the forward strand.
GACCGCACACAGCACATCCAGTGATTTTCATACAAAGCGCTACGTGGCGTTACCAATATAAAAACATAAACAGCCTACTTACAAGTTACGTTTTTGTTTCTGCTAGAGTACTGACAGAGAAGTACACGTTAAAAATTGAATGGATTTGTAAAACAGAAAATTGAGGTATAAAGGTTGCTAAACAATAACTTCGTATCATGAGTTCAAGCCAAGTTACATCAGCAACAGCTGTAAAATGGATAGCACAAAAGAATGTGGTAATAAAACCATCCTTAAAATGCCAATTATATCATACAGTGTTCGGAATGACCATCGTCTACTTCATTACACGTTTGCATCAACAGTACAATTACTTGTGGAAAGACTGATCATTGAACATACTGCAACAATACGATGTCTTAAATCTACTAGCGTCGTCGGAACTTCTGTGTAGACTTCATCTTTAAGTTTATCGCAGAGAATAAAGTTCAGTGGCGTCGAATTAGATATACATAGAAGTACAGGCTAACTGACAACGCAGGTTAAGCTTTCTTCAATGAAGTAAAGATTAATCACATGGTCTACAATATTTTTTTGAAGAAGAATCTGTTGTCCTAATGCCACATCAGAACCGAGCGACAGAATTTAGTGCGTCTTCTAGTGAAGTCACAGATGGGAACTGTTTGCGCCCAAAATGCGAACAATCCTGTGCTGACGTATTTCTGAAGCATTAGCAGTTTGTCTGGAGCTAACATGTTGATTACGAGCAACAGCTGCTAGAATATCTACGAGCATTTCGCTTGCTCCGCTCATCGTAGACCTGCTCCTTTCCTCTGCGTAGTACTTCAGTGCCATTCTAACAACGCATTTTTTTGCACTGTCTTTCTTGTTGGACATTGACTGTCGGTATACAATTTTGTGCACAATTCAACTGTTCTCTTCGCTTTCCTTTTGCATTCTCCGTAAAGGATCAGCAGCCTTGTTTCTCTTGCTTTGTGAAAGACACATACAGGTAGCTAACCAGCAATCGACGCACTTCAGCGACACAAAGAGACAGAAAGCTATATTTCCGCTTGCACGATTTATTCCGGTATCGATGGAGTACAGAACTGTTTCAAATGACACAAATGGCTCTGAGTACTAATGGGACTTAACATCTGAGGTCATCAGTCCCCTAGAACTTAGAACTACTTAAATCTAACTAACCTAACGACATCATACACATCCATGCCCGAAGCAGGATTCGAACCTGCGACCGTAGCAATCACGCAGTTCCAGACTGAAGCGCCTAGAACCCCTCGGCCACACCGGCTGGCAAAACTGTTTCCTCCCTTCCCGATGTGATGTATAAAACGGCAATCGGTTTCGTATTAAAAGAAGAGAAATGCTAAGTTGTGAACACTGTAATTACTCCGAAATTAGTAATCTGATTTTGAAGAGGGAAACGCCGTTGAATTTGTCTCTTTTAGGACTACGTCACAAGTAGCAGGAATTACTATCGTTCCTTTTGAAAAAAAGCTAAGTTGATATCAATATATCTGCAACTGGTACACACTGCTTTGCAAAAGCCGGCCGAAGTGGCCGTGCGGTTAAAGGCGCTGCAGTCTGGAACCGCAAGACCGCTACGGTCGCAGGTTCGAATCCTGCCTCGGGCATGGATGTTTGTGATGTCCTTAGGTTAGTTAGGTTTAACTAGTTCTAAGTTCTAGGGGACTAATGACCTCAGCAGTTGAGTCCCATAGTGCTCAGAGCCATTTGAACCATTTTTTTTGCTTTGCAAAACTTAAGGACGAGACAAATAATGCAATATAACATATTACCAAATCTGTGGAAGTGAAGTGTGCGAGCATGTTGCTAGTAGTTTTCCAGTCGTGGACGGGACGCTGGAAATCACATGGCCTGGGGTCAGGTCGGCTATAATCTGGCTGGTTCCGCAACACGACGCAGCTGAAGAAACGGGAAAGAGTTTGCGTCAGTCAGCGAACAGTCACGGTGAACTGTGATGGTGTTCTTCCTTAAAAAATGGCCCGGGTACAACTGCATGACTTCACATGGTGAAGAACCATCGAGAAACTGGAAGAAGGACGAAGAGTGACGAGTGTAGTCCAGGAGATTGGTACTGCTCACAGCTTTGTTTCACATACATGAGGAGGACTGCAAGGCACACAATCCTAGCTCCGCTGTGGCACGGCGACTGCATGAGAGTGTTATCTTTGTACAACGACTAGTACATTATTTTCCGTTGACAACTGCACATCGGCGTCACCGTTTGCGATGGTGCCAAGAGGATACATAATGGACCAACAAGGCGTGGGGTATCGTCCACCTTACCAATGGGGGCAGATTCTGTCTAAGTAGTGATTCTGGGTGTACCCTCGTGTGGTGAGAAGTGGAGCACTTAAAGCTCCCAGAAACACAGTCGAATATGATCGTTTTAGTGGTCCAGATGTTATGCTGTGGAGAGGCATATGATGCATGGGCGTATTGACCTCCAAATGTTTGAACACAGCACACTTACCAGTCAGCGTTAGGGATGCGTTGGAGAGATGCATTGCAGCATGTCCACATGCACTATCGATCACACAGCAGTTGTCAACCACACTGGTGAAGCACTGGAACGCCCTATCAGAAGAACTCCTTAACATGCCGCTCTGTGGATGTGTATCAGCCGACAGCTGAGGCCTCAAGCTTCTTCCAGTTATGTTAGTTGATAGTGACACATCATGCTAGTTCCGTCCTTAAAGTTTGCACACCAGTGTAGCTATGTAATGAGATTATAGGTCTGCGTCGTTAAGTGAGGCCTTGCTCAGAATTCACCTGGGTTAAATCGGATATGCTATATCTTAAACGGTTCCTGAAATATTTTAGGTGAACAGCTTGGCTGGATCACTTTATACTGAGAACCCATTTTCAATTAAATTAATCTACGCCGTGACGTAGGCCTGTGCAATATTACCGAAACGTCTATAATTTGAGCAACGTAATAAACAGTTTCTAACATGGTGCGCGTAGTACACCACCATGGAAGCACACTACAGAGCATACACTGCTGTCTGTGATGATCACACACCCTACTAAGAACCACGTCCCGCCTGTTCTAATGTCTTTCAAAGAAAGTGACATTTCTGTTCGTCTCATGATGCATTTCTTTCAGTTAGCTTCCTGTTCTGTACTGTTCTGTAGCAATTCTTTCTATGAATGTCTATGCCTACGTCTACATCTACATAGATACTCGGCAGGCCACCGTATGGCGTGTGGCGGAGTGTACCCTGTACCACTGCTAGTCATTGCCTTTCCTGTTCCACTTGCAAATAGAGCGAGGGAAAAACGACTATCTATATGCCTCCGTATGAGCCCTAATTTCTCGTGTCTTACCTTCGTGGTCCTTACGCGCAATGTATGTTGGCGGCAGTAGAATCGTTCTGCAGTCAGCTTCAAATGTCGGTTCTCTAAACTATTTCAGTTGCGTTCCTCGAAAGGAATGTCCCCTTCCATCCAGGGATTCCCATATGAGTTCCGGAAGCATCTCCATAACACTTACGTGCCCGCCTTTGAATTCCTTACATTTCTTCCTTTAATCCAGCACGGTAAGGACCCCAGACACTCGAGCAGTACTCCAGAATAGGTCGCACCAGCGTCCTTCCCTACCACTCCTCACATGCTCGTTCCATTTCATATCGCTCAGCAACTTTACGCCCACATATTTAAACGACGTGACTGTGTTAAGGAGGACACTACTAATGCTGTATCTGAACATTACTTGTTTGTTTTTCCTATTCATCCACATTAACTTACGTTTTTCTACAGTTAGAGCAAGCCACCATTTGTCACTACAACTGGAAATGTTATCTAGTAATCTTGTATCCTCCTACAGCCTCCTTCAGACGGCTTACCGCACATCACACCATCATCAGCAAACAGCCACAGACAGCTCCCCACCCTGTCTGCCAAATGATTTATGTATACAGAAAATAACAGCGCTCTTATCACACTTCCTTGGGGCGACCCTGACGATGCCCTTGTCTCTGATGAACACTCACCGTCGAGGACAACGTACTGGGTTGTGTAAATTGATAAGTCTTCGAGCCACTCACACATTTGTGAACCTATTCCATATGCTCGTCTTCTTTAACAGCCTGCAATGGGGACCGTGTCAAATGCTTCATCCATAGTTCGCAGTATATTATGTGAGAAAAGGACAAGCTGAGTTTCGGATACGCGATGCTTTCTGAAACCATGCAGATTGGTGTACATCAATTTATCAGGCCCCAGAAAATTTATTATATTCGAACTGAAACTGCAGCAGGCAGATGTTAGGAATATTGGTCTGTAGTTTTGCGGGTCTGCGATTTTACATAGGACCAGAATTTTCTGGGTTTCTCTGCCGGTCCTTTTGCTAAGGTATGAGCGTGGTAGTTGTTGCATGCTTCACGCATAGATCTTCTCACAGACGCACGAATCTCTACTAAATTTTGCTCGACGTCATTCACGCGTTATCTTCTGAACTGAAAGTGCAACAGCCTCTGCTTCCTCAGCATTTTCCAAATTTCGTTATTAAACCGTGGTGGGTCTTTTCCATCATTAACCCACTTACTAGGCTCGTAGCTCTCCAGACCACGGTCTACAATCTGCTTAAACTTTGCCCATAATCCCTCTACGTGCATTTTACTGGACCTAAGTGATGTCAATTCACTATCTAAGTGTGATGCTAACATACTTATCAGCTCTTTCTAGCAAAAACACTCTCCGCGCCTTCTTGATTGATTTATTAACTTTCGTAAATATAGTCATTCTGATGACATCATAATCACTAATCCCGTCACTGTGATGATGCCTGTTTGTAGCTAAAATGGTTCAAATGGCTCTGAGCACTATGTGACTTAACTTCTGAGGTCATCAGTCGCCTAGAACTTAGAACTAATTAAACCTAACTAACCTAAGGACATCACACACATCCATGCCCGAGGCAGGATTCGAAGCTGCGACCGTAGCGGTCGCTCGGCTCCAGACTGTAGCACCCAGAACCGCACAGCCACTCCGGCCGGCTGTAGCTAAAAGATCAAAGATATTTCTACTGCGTATGGGCTGCCCAACTAGCTGTTCATGACAGATTTCGGAAAACGTGTTCAAATGTACTTCGCAATGTTGTCTGTTCCCCTGCAATGAATCCATAGACGTCCCAGCATTTTTGTCAACTGCAATGAACACTAATCCTTCCGGGCGTCTAATCTGTCTTTTCGAATTACAT